>NC_136072.1:841631929-842199143 GCF_964261635.1 Lissotriton helveticus | reverse complement strand
CACCAGGGGGTGTCTCCGCGAAGCGAGACTGACTCACCAGCTCTCCCTGTAGTTGCTCGACAGATGCGTTACGGAGCCCATCGCTGGGCCCAGGAGAGTGCCCAACAATTCACTGTCCACCCCCGCCCGTCCTGGGGTCCGGTCACCAGTCCCCAACCGTCTAGTTCACCGCCGACCAAACCGTCCCTTTCTCTCCCGCTTCCAACCGGTCCCCGCCAAAGCCCCTCTGTGACTAGGGGGCCACCTCCTGTGTAGGCGTCCTGTCTCACGGGCCCCAGCACACAGCTGTAGTATGGAAACTTCGCTGTCACCCAAGCTCCCCGGCACCCGAGGCCCCTACACACCGCTGAGAAAGCACTCCCACAGCCGACAGTTGAGGGCCACCCGCAGCTCACGCCTCCTCACTCAGGAGGCCCAGCGGTGCGGTCAACCCCAGGCTCCCTCTGGGCAAGGCCTCCTCCAGGCAGCCACCGCCGACGTAGTGTGCTGATGCAGTTCACAGACCTCCCGGCCTAAACGAGGTGCAGGCGCCGTCTATGCAGGGGGGCGAGGGAGCTATAACGACCCCCTCATCCCTCCCAACAGAACCGAGTCTCACCGGCTGCCACCTCAGTCGCGGAGTGGGGCAAACGCTGCCCGCCCCTTCAGATGGCCAGAACCGGCCCTGTGCTCCGTGTGCCCCAGGCCACCTCTCCTACTGTCCTCCCGCCGGGCCGTTTCTCCGGGCTCACCTCTAACCCATCCTCCGGAGCTCAGGTCGTCAGCCGCCACCCTCCGTGTCGCCTCAATGACCGCCGATCTCCGGCTCCGCTTGTCTCAGAGGCCCACGGTGTAGAGTCAAGAAGATGGCCGGTCGTCCAAGGCAGCTCCTTTCACCCCCTCTGCCAGGTCCCGTGCGGGGTGCAGGAAGGCCAGATCGCGCCCCCACCGGTGGACCTGCAGTAGCTTCCAAGAGGTTCCGCCTCAGGAGCCTCGCGCTCCAGTCGCGCGGGCGGACCCCGTACCGCTCCTCGCGTAGGACTCCTCCCGGGCAGGCTCAGCAGGCTCCGGACCCGACTCCGCCCACGCCGCCCAACTCCTCCGCGATGGCAGCAGGTGTGCAGGCCGCGCCGTCCACCGCCGCCAGTCAGCCTGTTATGCCTTCCTCCGGCCACGACCAATGCCAGAGAAGGCAGTGGACACCCAGCGGGTTCCAAAAAAGGGCTGATGAAGGGCTCCGCAAAGTGAAAGCCCGTGCTAAGAAAGGCCGGTGGTGGGAGCTCGTGAAAGTGCGTCTGCTCACCACGCCATCTTGGCCAAGCCCTTTGAACACTTTTTAGACGCAATGGGTCACACTGGGGTTCATGTTGGCCAAACGAAACATCGCTCAACTGTGGAGGGCAGCACAACCACCCACTCTGGAACCCTCGGAAAAGATCCTTGATTGGTGTTTGTTCAGAAAAAAAAACCTGTATATTTGGCAAGGGAGTGTCCTAGGAAATGGTCCTGTATCTGGGATCCATGGAATGTATTGGGAGGGGAGATCTGTGTACCGCCTTGAAGTATTGAACATGATGACCCTATAACCCCATGATGTTTCTCTCTATGATGTAATCAATGTATTCATCCACCCATGCGTACTGTAATGTGTAACCTGCACGAACCTCCGCACTGTACTGTTTTGCTGATGTATGTTTCAATATTAAGATTTATTTAAAAAAATACTCTCCGATGCTCAAGTTTCATTTTCTCAAGTTCAAATGCCAACCTGTTATTCTCAATATCCAACTTTTTACTCTCTAGGTCCTTCTGACCTTCTAGTTTGGCCATCTCCAAACTATGCCTCATATCTCTCTCCCTGTCCTCCATCTCTTCTGGAGACAGACCCTTTGAGGACACACTAGTACCTGGATTGGAAAGTGGTTTACCTCCCACTAAATCCACTTCGTCATCCTGCTGCCCTCCAGCCTTCTCTCCCTCATCCCTAGTGGACTCTCACGCTTTTAACCAGGCCTTAAGGGCCTTCTGATACTCCTTCCTAGAGAGACCTGCAACAGGGACTGTGAATCGCTTGCAAAAAGATTTTAGCTGTTTGGCAGTGTAGGTTTCTAACCTATCTTCCTCAAAGATGAGATCCTCCGAAGCACTGGACGTTGGGCTACCCATTGTAGACATAACTGGCAATTACAATAAATAGAACAAAATCAAACCGTATGTGGTTGCACCTAGGCTTACACTCACTAGTAGCGTACACTAGTTATTGTATGTGAATCATAAATGCAAGTCCTGATCCTCACCGCTGACCACCAATGTTAGAAATGGGGATCTCTAGTTGGCAGCGGCTGGTGCCGAGGTCCAAATACGGATCCTTCTTCCTAAGTCAGAGTAAGGGGGCTACACCCTTTGATAACCCCTGCTCAACCCTGTGGTAATGTAGCACAAGCAGACAGGCCTATCTCAGAGGCAGGGTGTGAAGCATTTATGACCATACACAATAACGCAGGAAGGACGCTACAAACAGACACAACAAGTAAGTATAGAAAAAAAGTTATCTTTATATAGACGGAACACGAGGCTGAAAAGCGCTCAAGTAGCCACAATGCACGCAATTACGAATTCACTTCAAAGCAATAAAGGCACTCAAAAAGCGTGTGGACCGAACTTAGTTCGAGGCCGGGATCCACGCGACCCGTCATGCACTATGTTCCTGGGGTTTAAAGGGGCACGGCGCGCAGCCTCACAAGGAAGCCGCAGTGATGACAGGTGGACTCGCAGAGGCCACAGCTCCCATCTGTAGCGGTCCGCGGCATGCACTCACGATAATCCTGGGACGGGGAGTTGTGACAAATGCGGGCACTCAGCGGCACAGCTCCAGCGGCCCACAAAAGCGATGATTCTCGTAGGATGGGAAATGAGGGCACTCAGCGGCACAGCTCCTCAGCTGCAGCTGCCCCCAATAGCGATCGCAATGATTCTTGTAGGACGGAAAATGCTGGCACTCAGCGGCACAGCTCCTCAGCTGCAGCGGACCACAATAGCGATAGCGATGACTTTCAGCTCGCGATCCCCGCAGTAGAACAAGAGGCTCTGGAATTCTCAACAGAGGCCTCACCTGCAAATAGAATCCCCCTCAAATAGGAATCCGGGCGGCTGATGGGTGAAGTCTAATGTCCCGGAGACTTCAGCAGGAGGCAAGCTCAAATCAGGCCCTTGAGCAGTTGCTTCAGCAAAATGGATGAAAGTTTCAAAGTCCTTTCCCTCTAGTTACAGACAGAGGTACATCTTGGCATCCAGAAGTAACACACTGTGTAGGGGTTTTAGCACTGATCTTTATACCCCAAAAGTCTTTGTTCTCAAAAAGTCACAAAACACTGAACCCAGCCAGAACCAGTTTGGTGTCGTCCTGGAGCACTTTGTTTACAAGCCTGCATCCTGCCTTTCAGGAAGAGGGGGTCTGCCACCAGACGTACAGTGGGAGGTGGAGCCATCATTCACCTTGCCAGGCACAGGCCTGCTCTGATCAAAGGGTCACCCCTCCCCATACTCCAACTGCAGATCTCTCTATTCAATCCACATCGGGCTCAGCCTGCCCTGTCCCTCCAAAACCAGACAGCCAATACACATAACAGCAGAGCACACAGGAAGGCTTAGACAAGAAAATACCCATATCCAAGAATGGTATTTTCAGCCACAGATTATAAAATTAAGCTTGACTACCAGATGCACTTTAATATTGTGAGCTCAGGCATACTAAATTTGGCTTTCCTATCATGGTTCTTGGGTCAATTAGGATTATAGAATGTAATACGGTCAATTTACAATAGGGAGCATTCGCGCTGTGGCACTGAATGGCCGTGGCACAGCGCCCAGAGCTTCTAACACCAGCAAACACAGAAGCGAAAAATGGAAGGGAGACCCGCGCCAATGGTGCCAGGTCTAACATCTCCCATTGCCTCTCAGTCCTAGCAGTCTAAATCGAGGTCACTCAACTCCAAAGCAAAAGGAAAAGACCCACCCCCTCAGCACCTTGGTTCAATAAAGCTCTCTATGATGAAAGGAAGAACCATAGAATCTTTGAGAAAATTGGAGACAATATCCATCCACCTCCAATCTCTCTCATTTACTTTTAGTAGGATCCATGAAAAAGCATCACATTTCAGATCCTTCCTCAACTCAGCCAAAAATAGACCCAAAAAACGTTTTGACCATCAAAAACCCAAACTGCTCTCCCCAAACCATCAAGCCTGAGGATTCTTCAAACAAAGCAGCAGAATTCGCTATAGTCTTTGATGAAAAGGTCAAATCACTGGTGGATCAGGTCACCCACCCCACTCCCATTGAGGAGCGAAAATCCTTAGTCACTTGCCAGAACTTTGCAGTCATCTCTGAAGATGATCTCCTCAAATGCATCCTCAAAACCAAACCCTCCAACCATTCTTCTGACCCCATCCCTGGTGTCATCGCCGTTGATTTCTACACCAATACTCTCTCTTACTTTACCAGGCTAGTTAATCTCTTCCTCAGTCAAGTCTATCTCCCTGCTGCCGTCAAAAAAGGACAGGTTACCCTTCTTCTAAAAAGAACCTCCGCAGATGCGAATGACCTCAACAACTTCTGCACCATTACCAACCTCCCTTTTCTTTCAAAAATCACAGAAAAATGTGTTGCGAAACAACTTTTCCCTACATATTATGGACAATAATCTTCTTGACGTGTTCCAGTCTGGCTTCATTCAAAATTGCAGCACTGAAACAGCCCTGCTGCAAGTGATTGATGATGCGCTGCATATACTCGATTCTGGGGAATCGTGCCTGCTGATTCTTCTTGACCCCTCTGAAGCCTTTGTCACTGTAAATCACAACACCCTCCTGAACACTCCTCAACAGAGAATGGGCATGGAAGGCACAGATCTTAAATCGTTTGCCTCATTCCTCTCTGACAGACCCCAAGTGATCAAGATAGTGAACAGTCTTTCGTCTCCATTGGAGGTAGGTCAAGGCGTCCCTCAAGGTTCTATCTTTGCACCCACTTTGTTTAATCTCCATCTAGAACCATTAGAGAACCTCCTAAGTAAATCTGAAATCCACTACCATCTCTATGCGGATGACACTCAAATCTACCTCAAGGTGTCTTCCGCACATGATCTCTCACTACTCAACTCTACTCTCAACTCTATACATAACTGGATGTTAGTTCACCAACTCATTCTCAACCCCTCCAAAACTGAATTCCTCCTCCTATCTACCATTCTCTCCCCTCCTCCTGTTCAATCCTGGATGTATCAGCTGAATTTACTGAACAATAAACCCACCACTATCGACAGCAGTAAATCCCTAGGTGTCATACTTGACAAAAAAACTCAACCTAATCTCCCACATCAACTCCATTGCTAAGAACGCATGTTCTGCGCCTTCTGTGGGGGATTTGTCGGTTCTTCCCAGAGAAAGACCTAAAAACCTTGGTCCAATCACTAGTTCTCTCTAGACTAGATTACTACAATTCTTTTCTGACTGGCTTAGCCAAATCTCACCTCTCCCCCCTCAAATCCGTCCTCCATTCAGCGGCTCGCTTTACATCAGGGTCCAAATGAAGTGACCACATCACTCCTATCCGGTCTTCTTTTCGATGGCTTCCCATTGTGGCAAGATCTAATTACAAAACTGCCTGCATCACCCACAAAGCCTTGCACACTTCCTCCCCTTGTTACCTGGCGAATAAACTGAAAATGTCTGGAAGCTAAGGATCTTCTTGGAATGCGGAAAAGTTTCTACTTGAGCCCATCTCCTTCAAAAGGGAAACAGCTATGGCTCAATCGTTCTCAGGTACTGCGGTGAGAATCTGGAACTCGCTTCCTCCATTGCTCTGTGCCACCACCTCTATTCAGATCTTCAAAGCTGATCTCAAATCTCTACTCTTCCAAAGACATTTTCAGAACGAATACCATCATTTTCAGACTCCCCTAGGAAGTTTGTTCATCATTGTAAATTTGTAATATTTTCTTGTACATTCCTCACCCTGGCTTTCTGTGTTTGATATTGTGCTCTTGCCTTCTATGGTTTACCCTACCTCTTCTAGTCTCCTGTTTATTTTTGTAACGTTCTACTTTGTAACATTTCTCTCATGTAACGTAACTGGTTCTATTGTACAGCGCTCTGACACCTTCGGGTAAAGTCTGCACTATATAAAAATGCATTAAATAAATAAATGTCACAGACTATAACTGCATAGTTCATGTCAATATTAGAACGGCCTATAACTACATAGTTCATGGCCCCATCAAAGACCCCCACTTAAAGCCCTGCGGGCAGAAAATAATGAAGGAAAAGATTAGATAGAAAGTGAATAGCAGCAGCAAAACTGTCCCTAAAGGCAAGCACAGTTTAGGAGCTTTTGATATATTGGTACGATTTGAAATCAAGTACACCAGTTACCTAACAGTCCTGCCAAGTATCACGCATCAGGCGTTAGACTAACGCATTTCAGTGTGGTACCCCGCATTACCGCACTGAAATGCATGGTCACGTCTATGCTGTGTGTCAGCTGTCAGTGAAAGCCTGACTAAAAAGAGTCTGTGGCAGTGCGTTGCTGTGCTTACAGCACTGTGGCTTACTTGCTCTGCTCCAGCAGGCTTGGGGTTGCAGCTGTGCCAAGGTGGCTGGCTGCTTTTACTCACTGCTACAATGTATGAAAATTGTAAATCGAACTGCCGTGGCTCGGGCTTTACTGTCAGCATGATGTCATCGCGGAAGACGTCACATCCTGCGAGGGAGCGCGCTGAGTTTATTTTGGGAGCTCGAATGTGGTTGGATAGTTTGCGGGCTGCAGGGCACGTATTTGTGGCCTGAGGGAGCACTGCATATAATCATGGCGCCAGCCGGGGGCTCACACCGGCCCGGGCCGCCGCATGCTAGCTATTGGTATTACCCCCCCTCCCGCTGAATTTAATATGTTACTGCACAGTGCAGCCGACGGAGAGAAGTCAGTGACACAGGCGAGGCAAGAACAGACAGTCTGTCACTGGAAGGCCCTTCTTCTGAGTCAGGCTAGTGAAACTTTGCTATCAGCTCATATCAGACTCGTCGTGGTCAGCAGGAGAGAGGTTGTGTGAGCTGAGTTGAGGTGCTGACTGAGCCCCCGCATGCAGCTGTTCCGCTGCATCTCTGTTGTCTCTCCTCGGTGGAGCCTTGGTAGCGCGAGTCTCTGAAGCCACCTGTAGGCTTTTTTATGTCTTCGTTAAGTAGCCTCCCTCATTGGACCTCCTTGTTTAAGAGCGCCATGTCTCTTCCTCACAAGCAGAGTAAAAGAAATCAGAAACAGCACACAAAACAGCGGCGGACCCTTCACTTACTCAATTCAGACACCCTCAGTCTGCCTGGGGCTGGGCAGCTAGCACTGCACAGCAAAACCCCCTCCCGTAGGGGACCTATATTTATTAAGGCATCTTATTAAATAGCGTAGACTGTGTCCTGTTTATTCATGGCATCCAATTAAATGGAACAGATTACTTTCAATTTTAAGGGCGACTTAAAATGCAGAAAATTTCAACCATTTAAACTAATGGAAACGACAGTGCAAACGTAGCTGAACAGCTTACCCAGTGCTATGACTAAAGTGTGGATCATATCAATCAGGTGCTTTACCAGACTCCTAATAACAAATGCGCTTTATCCTAGCTTCATTTGGAGTTTCCCTGCACCTCTGTCAGTCACGTAGTATGTCTCTGCTCTGTTTTTCAGTTGTGTTACTGCTGATGTCACTGGCGGCAGTTGACGGAGTCTGCGAGATTCACCCGATTATAATGACATTTTGAACCTCTTCCAAGCTTAGCTGATTTATCTATTTTCTGCAATTTTAGCTACAGTCTGAATGTAAATGGAGGCGTTTATATTTCTTAAACTTTGCAGTCCTTAACTTAGTTTCTTGCTACTCAAATAATAATGTAATTTCTGACATTGTTTCCCACGTTTTCATTGCTTCATTTTGCATACAAGACAGTGTCAATCTTAGTCATTGAAATGTCACTCAAAATTACTCTGAAATTAATAAAAAGTCACACATAGCAATATAAAACCTTGGCAGCTATGAGCTAAAAAGGCAAGTTTGGGATTGTTAAAGAGCTTGCTTATGATGACATTGAGTGTGTACTAACCAGGATCAGCAGGGTGTTCCCAAAAGGGAGATATAATTTCTCCTGTGTGATTTTGTTTTAAAGTAGGTTAATATGAGTGTGATTCTGCATAGCTGTCAAGGTTTCAGATTGCTTTGTGTGACATTTTCATAATTTCAGCGTAATTATGAGTGACATTTCAACAACTGTGAGTGACACTTTTTTCGCAAGCAAAATCATGCAATTAAAACGAGGCGGGAAACATAAATATCAGAAATTAAACCCATATGTGTACATACATAGGGGTCACAACCCGGACACAGACTGTACTTTATTTCAAAAAGACACACTGAGCAGTTTAATAAAAATGAATTAGCGGCTTATAGCAGGGTGTGCAGCCCCGCTCTTTAGTTATTATAAGCCATTAACATACGTCACAGTAAGGCATCAGAGGGGAGGGGGGTGCAGGGCAAGCCTCAGGAGGAGAGGCTGACTGAGGTACACATAGCCTGGATCAGAGACCGACTGTAAGCTGTATTATCTAAGAAATACACTTTTTGAGAGAGTGAGCAATAATATTAATAAATAGTTGCGTGGCAGTCAGCCCTGGCCATGGTTCAGTGGCATGTCACCTCCGCTACCTAAGAGTACTTGCACCAGGGTGTGTCATGCAGCAGGCTGTCTAAAAACACACATATGGCACAGAAGTGTAAACTTTAACACATACCGGCACTCACTCTCTGGTACGTACTTCATTCTGATGACCAAGGACTTCGTGTGGCAGCTGAACCCGGCTGCTTGTGCTGCGGCAGCAAGCTTGTATGGGATCCTCCGCTCCGGGAAGTCAGATGCCAGCAAGCTCTGCTCCTTTATTGCTGCACTGCTTTGCCGGCAAATCATGAGTTCTGCCAGGTGCCTCACTCGAGTAAACCACAGATAGGCCTGGGGTCAAGGGTTCAGTCTCTGGGCGGGCGAGATCGCATCATCCTGCGCAGCTTTGATTAGTGCCTCCTACTCCGTTCACAAAGACAACTCAGCTGCGGCCGGCGTTGCCAGGGCCTGGCTGTTCCGGGGTGGCGTGAGAATTGTGACAATCCTCAGCGCAACAGCGTCAGATAGCTTGAAGCGGGTTCACAGGCTGCTGCGCAGTTCAAAATTACGGCGGCGCCTAAAGTGCAGCAACAACTTAATAAAATGCTCCCCGCTCGCACTGCGGGTGGCAGCTGAGTTCGGCAGGGCGATGGGGGACCTGTGACTCATCCCCCACCTTAGACGGTGTCGGTCTCCAATGCACTCACTTGTAGTCAACCATGGGCACTGACTCCTGTGAGGGCGATGGCAGTTATGCGCATGCGAACTCGGGAGTGGGGTATCTCACTACAAGAGAAACATTAGAGCAAGCAGAGTAGAGCTGCAGGAAGATCTAGAGGCAGCCCTTTAGCCTATGGGAGTATAGCCAGCTGCAGCTCAGTCATGCGTTATAGCACCGCTCTGCTTGTCAGCAGAGAAGGCGCTATAATGCGTGATTTTGCATTTCAGTGCGGTGATGCGGACCACCACACTAAAATGCGTTAGTGTCACGTCTGATGCGTGATACTTGCCAGGACTGAGAAGATGGATGTAGTCTATTTGAAGAGTGGAAATGCACGCATGTGTAGTACGAAGTGCAGACGGTCCCCACCTACACTTGGAGAAATTTGCAGCAGTGGCAGGTAAGTCAGTGAGTTTCAAGAGCCGCTGTGAAACCAGCTGGAAATGAAGCTTTTGGCATCGTAATTTGCATCAGTGGCAGGTAAGTCAGTGAGTTTCAAGAGCCGCTGTGAACCCAGCTGGAAATTAAGCTTTTGGCATAGTATACACAGAATAGCGAAAGGACAATTAAAAACGAATGAATTACATTCGGACTCCGGCTACTGATGTTACTTTTCCGTTCACACTTCACTCCAACATGGCGACGGCTCTCACCCCCGACCACAGGTTTTCTTTATTTTTTTTAAGGCGAAATACAGGATCAGTTATACGACATCAAAATCGACAGAAAGTTAGGTTCTTAGAGACAAGACCTATTTTCGCAACTATTTCAGAGCCCCTCATGCCTGTTAAATCCGTTGCACAGTTCGTATTGTGTCTTGCGAGACAGACAAGACAGGAGTATCTTCCTTACCTACATTTCTTCCTTTTGCCTCACAACCCGCTGTAAGCATTACGCAGTCTTGAGCGCCTTCGTTGACTGTGCAAACTGTCCGCCTTCTGCTTCCACGCTACTGCACCAGTTTTAATCTGTGCAGTGGGTTTGCTCACCTCCTTGCACGTCTTCGCGTCACTATAGCGACCGTTCCAACATGGCGGCCGCCATCACATGGGGCAGGACCAGGAGCACCCTGCGCGCTCCACGACACAATGTGTCTGCGATATGCAAGTTCAACAGCCCTTGGTCTGTTGACTGTAAGTGGCACGTCGTCCCCACCCTTTTATTCCACGCCCTCTTTGCTCCACCCAGCTGCCCCGCCCATCTAAGTTATCCTAGCTCTCCTGCAGGTGACTATTAAAACCACTTCTTGAAGGTGGGTCTGCTTCAGCGCGCAGCCCGTAGTTTGCTTATGACTGACGCTGGCAGTGCCTGTGTGGGACCAGGGCCCTGTGATACATACAAGGGCTGGCTTTTCAAATGGACCAACTACCTGAAGGGCTATCAGCGCCGCTGGTTCGTGCTCAGCAACGGTCTGCTGTCATACTACAGGTACGGGCGCGTACAGGCACAGTGGGCTAGCAGTGAGACTTATTTCTTAGCGTCATAGTGGCGAGTAACCCTTATATAACGAATACATATATAAAGGGAAAACTAATGTATTATCACGAGAGCCACGTGCAGTGTTTTTAGCGGAGAGGAGGAATATGTATGAACTGTTGTAAATACACGAATCTCCAACTAATACATGCTCATTGTAAATACATCGCTACTACAAGTAAAAGGATAGGAATGCAGTACAAGTAAATGTGAGGTTAAAGCTCTACCGAACGTACATATAGGAGAAAGAAAATGCTGGTGCCTTACTATAAATGTTCATTAGTTCATGTCTTACTCTTCACAATCCTAACAGAGTGAGCATCCGCTTCTCCATGAGGCAGACGTCCACCTAAGCCAAACATAGGGTTATCTATGGCTTCTCGATAAGACATACCTCTCACTATGCACTAGAAATAAAAGCCAAGGTATCCCACTTTCCTGTTGATTACAAGCTCCACTCCATCTTTTTGAGCCTGGAACATGATTAATGGGATTGGCTGCCAGGGATGCTTGGACTGTGACGAGGAAGACCTGGATTTGGAGTAATGAAGGTTAGTGGCAAGTAACTGGCCCATTACCTCCTCGTCCATCTTCGCCTTTACAGTCTTAACAGAGTTAGCTTCAACACCATCCTTTTAAGAAAAAACAACATCCAAAAACAGTCTCACAATGACGTTTATTCATTTCTTTATTATTTGGAAACTGCAAGACAGAACTAATAGGATTATGCAGTCTGTAGTGTCTCATACAGGTATGGGGGTAGACCATGTGGCATCACTGCAACCAGCAGACATTGACTTCCCCTCTTTCAAAGCTGCCCAGGGTGTAGCTATCTCTCTTCTTGACCTCCCTTGGAATTGTGATGACAAGGATTCCCCTTGACTTCATAAGCGATTAAGATGGCTTGCTTCAACCTTCTACTCGGTATTGAAATGGCGGGTCTCCATCCCCTCCCAGAAATAGCAAATGTAACAAATACAAATCAATTTTTTTTAAAGGTTGCATTCTCTCAAGATAAAACCAAAAGGCCTTTGGTACATCAAGGGTATTCAATAAATCCTCCTCATTGGAAGAAGACAAAGGCACTTAAACTAGCAGCGCAAGTTCACTTGAACAATAAAAAACAGAATGCACGTGGGCACAAAATCAGGACTAGGTCCTAGGTCTCAAATTAACTTTATCGTCAAAGAACTTTAGGAAAGTCTCTAAACTTAATAGGCCTCCTAACTTTCCAGTTCTCCATCCTGATAAATTGCCACTAAAATAATATTTTATGAGCAAATATTTAAGTCCACAGAATCCAGTGCCTTAATAGAAGCCCTTTGAATTGCTTATAATGCGAGAATAATGTAACTGAATTAGGACTGCCTTGTTGCCAAGGGAACAATCACTTCCAGATGTGGGCCTCAAAAGACTTCACAGCTGTCCACTGAGCCTACAAGCTGGTAACTGAGAGTTCCAGTAGGAACCCTTCTCCCAGAAAATCTGATATCGAAGATGGGTCACTAGAAACTGGACTTAAAGCTAAACTGGTTACATACAACCTTTCAAAGCTGCGCTAGAGGCTGTAGTATGTCCTTATTGTTGCTGGCTGACTGTACTTCTGAATACATTAATCTACTTCAAAGGAGCAACCCATGTTAGTCAAGTTAATTCTCAAGTGCCTTATGCCCGGTTGAAGATGGGCCTTGGAAGCCAGAGGAAGAGAACTGCCTCTCAGCATGATATAATCATCCACTGTTTCTGAACTGACAGTTGGAGATGAAGAGGAAACCATGGCTGACTCTTCCAGCATTGCACTCCCAGAAGTATCTCCACCCAGTCCTCATTTGCCTTTTGTAGCGTCTTCAGAACTAAGGGAATGGGAAGGAAGACATAAAGGAGCATCTTGGATTATGGAAAGGATAGTGAATCCACCCTCCTAAGCTCAGGGCAAGAAACCCTCATGCAAAAACGGGCAGAAGTACATTGTCATCGATGGAAAGAAATCTGGCTCCTACATCCAAGTTCTCTGTATTATCTGGAGGACAGTTGACTGGGACAAAGCTAGAGCTTCAGAGGAAGGAGGAAGGAATAATACTGCTCAGATGATCTATAGGCCATTCTCTCTCCCCCGGAGATGAACTGCCTACATAGTAGGGAGATTGGCTTCGGCCCACATACAAATCTCCTGAATGGATGTCAACAAGGACTTTACTCCTGAGCTCCCTTGATGGGTGACAAATGCAAGGAGTACTTGGTTGTCCATCTGACCTAAACATGATGACTTTTCAAGAACGAAGTGAGATGCAGCAGTACCATTTGGACTGCCTTCAACTTCCTCCAATTGGACAACAACATCCTTTAACTCTAAGACCATTCTCCCTGTGCTGATTTGTTCTCCAAAGCTGTTCCTCAGCCCACCCCATTCACATCTGTGATCAGAAACTTGGGTGAAGCGACTTCCAGAGCCAACTACTTGGCTAGATTTATCTGTTTGAACCACCACTACAGTGCCTGAAAAATCTATTGGGTTTGAGAGCCTCTTTGTTTCATACCGAAGTGACCTGGGGTCCCAAAATTCTAGCAGATGACAAGGGAAGGCAAGTGTAGTCTGGCATGAGGCAGGATTGCCTGAACCTTCAGCCACTTACTTTCTCTGAAGGCTTCCTGGGCAATAAGAGCCACACCACCAGTTTTCACTTCTAGGACACAAGTAAGAACACCTCCTGATCCAATCTGAGCTGTGCCCCTGTGCATGGAAGATCCAGAGTCGGTGTCAATTGAGACTTGTTGTTTGGCAAGCAAATACCATAGACGATTTCTACTTGCTGATGTGCCTTTAAAACAAATCCACCAAATGAGGGAAGATCTGAAGTCCTCTTGCATGGCTCAGTTCTATCAACAATGCCAGTATCTTTGTAAAGATCCTCCTACAGGAGAACAACTTAAAGGCAAGACTTGCAACAGGAACTGATTGTCTTGAAGTAGATCATTGTGCAATGCTTAATGTATCTCCCTATGCAATTATGCATCTGGGAAGTCCAAAGAAGCCCCCAAGTCTCCTCACATTTTATTTGGGATATAGGGCAGATCTAAATGTTGGCACATAATATTAGACTTTACATGTGACATAAAGCTGTTGACTGTTTTAGAAACAGGCCTGTACTCTTCTGCACCAGAAACCGTATTGAGTAAAATCCCTTCCATTTCTGTGAGAGAGGATCCGGACTGGAACTATTGCTGCTTGTTAGCATTAAATTCTAGAACCCGTCCAGTAAGGCTATCTTTTTTTTTTGTGGATCTTATACAAAGGGTAAAAACAATTGGCTGGACTTTCTTGAAAAGGGATCTGATAACCCAGCTGTAAAAAGTCCTCATACGACAAATCCACAATTGATGCCTTTCATTTGTCGTGAAAAAAAAGTCACCTGCCTCCTACAGGCAATTGGTGATGCTTCCCAACATAGCGGTACAAAAGAGGGTGGTGATGGACGGAGCATCTGAACCAATCAAACACTCACACCCAGTCAACAGATCTGGGTTTAATCCATCACCGTTCTTTAGCCCACTCTGCCACCCCAGTTCATACATGGCCTTATGCAAATCAGTCTGACCCTGTGCCTCATGGGAACAGTCCAGCCTGAACTGCCAAGCCATGCCTTCCCTGGACCGGAAACAAGCTTCCTAGGACCGGTTTCTGGCATTTGTTTCGCCATAAGTTGGCAGGGTATGCTCAGACGTGAGTCCCTTGTTCACTTTGCCACTGGATTCAAGCAGCTCAATTTTTTTTTGCCAGTTTCTGAAAGTACTTCAGTAATGACTATATTGGATAGTTGTCGGAAGCCCTGCAAAATTAGAGGCAGAATGTGCTCTCCACTATTAATTCTGCCCTTTTTATCCGTGGGATTCAAAGGTGAGGCCCCTTTCACTTTAATTTTTCCCTGCGAGCACAAACCAGCCCTCAATGAATCCAAGATGACAATAGAATTGTTTATCAACCTCCTTCCATTTGTTCAACACCACCTTCCTAATGGATGGTTGTAGCAGTAAACAGTCAGCTTCCTTCTATTAAAGGAAAGAATTCCTCTCCTTTGGAAGCCATGTTTTCCCTCGGGTGCTGAAGTACTTCTTTCATCTCTGCCTCTTGGACAAATCTGCCCTTGACTTCCTCCTCCTGATCAGGAATACCCATCCATGGCCTTTCTGTAGAAACTGAAACCTCTCCCACTTTAAAGGCTAAAGATACAGGTTGCTTAGTCATAACCTGTGTTTCCCCCAGAGTGAGAATCTGAGCTGATGATTGCCCCTCCTCCATGTCTACTCGGACATTGTAAATGTCATGGTACTTATAGAGAGCACTGTCACCAGACGGTCACCTTGCGGTGTCGCCTATTCGGCTTCCTGGTGCTGATACTCATACCGCTGTGGAACCCCTCCTGGCTTTCCCTGTGAAGTGTCCACTCCTGGGCACCCCCAGGGTGAAGCCAGGCATCCTTAGTGCTGTTGGGGCCAGCGTGGAGGCTAAGCAAGCTATTGCCCAGAGTTGCAGCGTGGGGCCCGTGATTAGAATAGGCACTGATGCGAGAATTAACAGGTCAGAGGAAATTGAGCCCGAGACCCCGCCGAGGCGGGAATCGGACCCTGGTCCCTGGCCAGAACTCTGCATCAGGGTCTGCCGCTCGAACCATTGAGCCGCACTCCTCCACTTTTACATTTAGCTCCTCCAAATGGTGCCCACTAGCTGCATTCTTCTGCCAATCCATGCCAGACATCAGAAATCGCCCAGGCTTAAGGAGTGAATACAGTGTTACGCCTCCAACAAAATCACCCATAGTTTGAAACAAATGAAGAAACATTTTGTCTACCAGAAGGTTTAATAACCCGCTCCTTGCGAAAATGCCACTACTTTAAAGTCATAAGGAGTACATGCCTTACATTACTGATGTTTTTGACCTCTTTCTCCTGATAAATTGGGTCAGAACACTTTTCTGGGGACCAAGTGCACTGCTAAGGCAGATGCTATCTGTTGGACCCGGGCCTCTTTGGCTGGTTCACCCCTGACCTTTCTGCTTTTGATGGCGACCTGGCGTTCATGATTTCTGACTTGGCGCACTTTTTCCCTGGGTCCCAGGGTAAAGTGCGTGCGTGGAGTAAGGTTAGCCTGCCCTCCCATAAGAATGCATGGGGAAAATCTGGGTCCCTGGTAGTTCCTGATGTGTGGGGAGTACAGGCTCGAGTTTGGTATGTGCGAACTCGTGAGATTGAATTCTGCGTGATGATGTATGCGGCATGTATGTGTCTAGTGGGGAAGTGCCACTTCTAGACATTGGTGTGTGTGTGTGTGTGCAGTGAGGGTGCTGGCGTGTGATTGGCTGGAGCTGGCTCTCAAGCCTGGCTCCAGGAGTCTGGATGGGTCTGCCCGGTGGTGAGTGTGGAGATTAGCATGCTGATGGCTGGGGAGGAGTGCACCTGGGTCCTGAATAGGGCTGGGCTTTCTCCACACAATGCTGGCTCCGCCCCCTGTGGTGCGTCTAATGACCCTAGCCCTGCCAGTGAATAGAGTGAGGGGCTGCGCACATCAAGGGTGCTCCAAAACCAGCTGCAACTGGTTTCTCCCCCACCCTGCACCTACAGACAAAGGGATTTCATGTATAAGAAGGGGCTGTGTCCCCTTACAATTTGTTCTCTTCCAGGATCCTGTCTGAGGGGGATGCTGCTGTTGCTGGGGCCAGGAGGACCGCCACTTGGACTGCCTCCCTGCCTGGAGGCCCAGTGAGCTGGCTCTGGGCCCAGCCTTGCCCCCCTGTCTACCTAGAAGAACTTTGCTGGAACTTTATTGGGCTTATAGCGCCTGGGAGCGCTGTATTTGCTTTCTAGCGCTGGGAGCGCTTTGCCTTCACCCCTAGCGCTGGGAGCGCTGTGAATTGTCCTGGAGCGCTGGGAGCGCTTTACTTTCCCTTTCGCGGCTGCCCACGCCGCTTCTTGACGATTTTAAAGTCCCCTGGCAGGTGCCCACCCTGCCAGGGACCCTGCGCTCTTTTTGGATTCCAATCGAGTGCCCACCTCGATTTATTGTCTATTCTAAACGAGCCGGTGCCCACCCGGCATTTGCCCCGTTGTTCTACACTTCCCGAGGGAACCTAGACCTCATCCAGCGAAGCGCCGCCGGTGCTCGGGGGAAGCCGCGGACATCCAGCCAAGGCCGCGCTGGGATTGGCCCAGCCGGCCGAGCCTCCCGCCGCGTCATCGGGGGAGGAGCGAAGGAGCAGGAAGCAGCCTGCCGAGGCTCCCGAGCGAAGGGAGAGCCCCGGGGGAAAAGAGGAGAGACGCCGCCGCGAGAGTCCCGAGTATCGGGAGTTCTCCGTCCCCAGCCGCCAGACCCGGTGAGTGTGGCAGCAGAGGAGAAGGGAGGGGCGCCGAGACACATTGTCGGTGTCCGCCCCCCCCAGTAGCGCGACCTCGTGCTAAGTGTTATTGTGAAGCCACGAGGGCTTCAGGGGCAGTTCTGGTGATTTCGAGCCCACGAGGGCTCCGGGAGCCATTGTCCTTTTGAGTCCCCAGGAGGGGGACTCCAGCAAAGAGACACCCTATTTGTTTCCAGAGCCCCAAGAGGCTCAGAAGCGCCACATGTGCATTGAGAGCCCAGAAGAGGCTCAAGGCGCCCAAGTGTTCCTGGGTCCCCCGTGAGGGACCCCACCGCCCAGTGAGGCTGTATCTTTGTTTTGAGAGCCCAGAGAGGCTCTAGGGGGCATCTCTTTTGGCCAGAGCCTGCGAGGCTCCACCGTGTGGCCACAGCTCCTTACAGCTGCCCAGTACTTAGTGGGCAGTTGCCACGTTTAGGCTTGTGTACTTGGCTGCCTGCGCAGCCTCCCTGACTTTGGGACACAGGGCGTCCTAGCCCCAACAAGGCCAGAAGGCCTAGGGACTGCCACAGGTTGTGGCTCATGTGAGTTTTGCGCAATTGCTTGTCCTTACACCTCTGAATGTGTTTTGATGCATCATGTGTTTTCCTTCCTTACACCTCTGAATGTTAATGCATCATGTGTAATGTTCCTATGCTTATACCCCTAAATGTTGGTGATACTTAGGTGGTTGTTTTCTCCTAGTACAGGTGTTGCTAGTGAGGTCTTGGTTCCCTGCGCAATATTTTCCTAAGGTGGTTAGGGTTGCGTAGGAGGTACTTACCCTTTACCAGTAATCACTGGTCGTGTGCTACATTTTCTATTTTGTTCTAAAAGTGTTCTATGTGCTAATTACTATTCCTACAAGTACTAAGTCTAAAAGTGCATATTCCTGGCAGTGATCCATGTGGCCCTGTCTTGTACATATCCCCTGTAAATTCTACCAATGCCTGTTGACACATTGAAAAATGTGTGTTCTTATCTAATGTGTTTTGGTATAATACAAAGGCTATTTTTATATAACCTTGTGTGGAATTTCCTTTGTGGTGTGCCTTGGGTGTTGTTGCTGGGTGCGCGCCCAAACACTTAACCTACATAGCCTCCAAGTTTAGCCTGGCTGCTCGCGTCACGTTACCTAGAGGGTGAGCAGGGGTTATCTTGGTGTGTGACTCCCTTGCCCTGACGTGGAAGTGGTGGTCTCTGACTGACTTTGGCGCAATCCTTGGCCAGCCTGAGATCCCGTTTCTAACATTGGTGGCAGGCGGTGAGGATCCGGATTTGTGTTTGCGTTGTACCGCAGTGGCAACGGACCACACTACAAAACTCTGCATTTTAGATAATTACATGTTGGGGATTATTGTTCTTTGAAGTTCTAGTATTTCTTTTCCAAAGTGTGTCCAGTACATTTGTTCCCCATCCTGCTCCCAGAGTGTGGTACCTGTTTCACGTGTTGTCAGGTTGAGAAATCAGGGGTGGTAAAAACTGCCTTACTGGTCCAAAAGGGGGGTGTGTGGATGAATGGTGTGTCGCCTGGACAAATGAGTGTGAGTTCTCTGGGGTAGGGAGCTTGCTGAAATACTTTGAACTCTGTACTCTTGCTTCAGCTCAGACTGTTAGGTCCCCTGTGTTGCACGTGTCTGTGAGCATCCTGCCAAGATGGAATTTTCTTTTAACCTCTGTGGTCTGTTTAGGTACAGTATTCATGAGCTGGTACAGTTTTGTGAGGAGAGAGACATCACAGTGAATGAGTCAGACACCCAGTCCAAGCTTAGGGATAACCTGATCCTATGGCAGAAGGATGAGTGGGAACGTGAGCACAGTGAGAAAGAGAGGGCCCGGGCCTCGCACCAGGAGGGTGGCGGGTCTGAGGGGAGCCCTGAAGAGTCTGAAGAGGAGGATGAGGATGACCGTGAATGGGCACCAGCAGATAGTGAGGACCCCATAGATAGGGAGTCCCTTGCTGGGTCCAGTGTCAGATGCAGCACCCCATTCCTTTCCCTGTCCCCAGATGAGTGGTTGGATAGGAGGGAAGAGAGGGAGCACCAGCTGGCTTTGGAGAAGCTCAGGTTAGAGCATGCCAAGGAGATAGCGCAGCTAGGTGTACAGGAGAGGATTGCGCAGCTAGGTGTACAGGAGAGGATTGCAGAGGCTGAGAGGACCTTGGCCAAGGAGAAGATAGCCCTAGAGGGTAGGGTATCCCCTGACCGCAATTATAGTTTTCTGGATTCCCCAGGGAGGGTTGATTCCAGTGGTGGCAGCAATAGAGAGTTCAGTGCAGGAAGTCCCAGTCCCCTTCTCAAAAGAATAGTACCTTGTTCCGGAGAGGACAAGTACCGGTTGAAGTTCAGGGGCAGTAGGAGTCTGCCTCACCAGGATTGGGGGGATTATGTAGATGATTGCCATGATGCACTGATTGATTGGATAGAGGTTCACGGGGAACCTGATTTTGATGGACTGCTCAACCTGGTTATCAGAGAGCAGCTGCTCAATTGTTTTGCGCCAACACCTGTCCAGGGGTGACTACGTTAGTCCTTGGGACATTGCGAGGGAAGCAGACCGCTGGGAAGGTGCCGGAGGTTCTGACACGTCATGGGTGAGTGAACCGAGAGTAGTGGTTCAGGTATCTTCCAGCCCAGTGTGGTGGAAGAGGCTCAGAGTAGCCCAGCTAGGTCCCAGTGTAGCGAGAGGGTTGTAGGGGCTCACGTCTTGTCTCAGTAGAGTAAGAGTGAGAGGGGGACTGATTGTTCCCAGGTGCCCGAAACCCAGTCTCAGAACCTGGATGGTTTCTTGAGGGAACACCAGGTTGGGGACCTAGGCTGTCCTGTTAGACCCCCTGAGGGGGATTTCCTAGTCTCTAGAGAACCTGGAGTATCTTTAAATAGTGTTCTAGTGTCCGGCAGTGCCACTCCAGTTGGGGGGCCACAGAAGTCCGAAGTGAGGAGTGAATGGGGGATCTGTTCCCCAGTGGGAGAACCAGTGGGTCAGGGACTAGCCAGTTGGGCTACGTTCCCTTGGAGTGACCAGGGTGACACCACTTCTGTTCTGGGGGATCCTCCCGCACTGTCAGGTGGACAGGGGACGGAAGATCTGGGCCAGACAGACAGTCACACGGCACATGAGTCATGTGTTAGCCTCAGGGGGATGGTGTGTGAGTCCCCAGAAGTCCTGGAGTGCCAGGCAATTATCCCACCTAGGGTTTTTGGCCTAAGGTTGGGAGGCCAGGTTCAGGATCAGCCTGACCTGAAGGGTGGGACGTCTGTAACCAGAGTCCTGGCCAGTGCTTCTTCCAGGGGTACCTCTCCAGTTGGGAGGGTGCAGAACTCTGGAAGGGGGTGCAGAGGGTGGGAGAGCCCACCTCTGACCCCGGTGCAACCTGAGGGGTTAAACCCTGGGTTGGAATGGCGTTCTAGGTGTACCCCTCGTCGGAGGTGGAGGAACCCTAGAAGAAGAGGTAGCGGAGGAGAGCCTTCCCTGAGACTCCTGGTCCGCCTGAGGGTGTAGGCCCTAGGCTGGAGAACCAGTGGCAGTCTAACCCTGTCTTGCAGACAGGAAGAGTGGAGAATGGCTACTATGTGCCAGGGGTTACTACCCCCCACTCTGTGGATAGGCAAGGACCGGTGGCACCTGGGTGGCCCAGGGCCTGGTCCTGGCCGCAGACAGCTTGGGAGTACCAGTGGGGTAGCCCAGTTGTTCCAGATGGTGGTTGTAGAAGGAGTCCCAGGGGTTCACAGTGGCGTGGAACAGGACGGTGTCCCGGCAGTGGCGGGCCCGTGTCCGTGTCCGTGTTCTATCGCCCAAAGCAGGGAAGCCCATCACGGTGGTGATCGGTCTACCCTGCGTTTTGGCTGGAAGGGGGTTGTGTTGGACCCAGGCCTCTTTGGCTGGTTCACCCCTGAACTTTTTGCTTTTGATGGCGACCTGGCGTTCATAATTTCTGGCTTGGCGCACTTTTTCCCTGGGTCCCAGGGTAAAGTGCGTGCGTGGAGTAAGGTTGGCCTGCCCTCCCATAGGAATGCATGGGGAATATCTGGGTCCCTGGTAGTTCCTGATGTGTGGGGAGTGCAGGCTCGAGTTTGGTATGTGCGGACTCGTGCGATTGAATGCTGCGTGATGATGTATGTGGCATGTATATGTCTAGTGGGGAAGTGCCACTTCTAGACATTGGTGTGTGTGTGCAGTGAGGGTGCTGGCGTGTGATTGGCTGGAGCTGGCTGGCAAGCCTGGCTCCAGGAGTCTGGATGGGTCTGCCCGGTGGTGAGTGTGGAAATTAGCATGCTGATGACTGGGGAGGAGTGCACCTGGGTCCTGAATAGGGCTGGGCTTTCCCCACACAATGCTGGCTCCGCCCCCTGTGGTGCGTCTAATGACCCTAGCCCTGCCAGTGAATAGAGTGAGGGGCTGAGCACATCATGGGTGCTCCAAAACCAGCTGCGACTGGTTTCTCCCCCACTCTGCACCTACAGACAAAGGGATTTTATGTATAAGAAGGGGCTGTGTCCCCTTACAATTTGTTCTCTTCCAGGATCCTGTCTGAGGGGGCTGCTGCTGTTGCTGGGGCCAGGAGGACCGCCACTTGGACTGCCTCCCTGCCTGGAGGCCCAGTGAGCTGGCTCTGGGCCCAGCCTTGCCCCCCTGCCTACCTAGAAGAAGTTTGCTGGAACTTTATTGGACTTATAGCGCCTGGGAGAGCTGTATTTTCTTTCTAGCGCTGGGAGCGCTTTGCCTTCACCCCTAGCGCTGGGAGCGCTGTGAATTGTCCTGGAGTGCTGGGAGCGCTTTACTTTCCCTTTCGCGGCTGCCCACGCCGCTACTTGCTGATTTTAAAGTCCCCTGGCAGGTGCCCACCCTGCCAGGGACCTTGCGCTGTTTTTGGATTCCAATCGAGTGCCCACCTCGATTTATTGTCTATTCTAAACGAGCCGGTGCCCACGCGGCATTTGCCCCATTGTTCTACGATTCCTGAGGGAACCTAGCCCTCATCCAGCGAAGCGCCGCCGGTGTTAGGGGGAAGCCGCGGACATCCAGCCAAGGCCGCGCTGGGATTGACCCAGCCGGCCGAGCCTCCCGCCGCGTCATCGGGGGAGGAGCGAAGGAGCAGGAAGCAGCCTGCCGTGTCCTGCCGAGGCTCCCGAGCGAAGGGAGAGCCCCGGGGGAAAAGAGAAGAGACGCCGCCGCGAGAGTCCCGAGGAGCGGGAGCTCTCCGTCCCCAGCCGCCGCCAGACCCGGTGAGTGTGGCAGCAGAGGAGAAGGGAGGGGCGCCGGGACACATTGTGGGTGTCCGCCCCCCCCACCAATAGCGCGACCTCGTGCTAAGTGTTATTGTGAAGCCACAAGGGCTTCAGGGGCAGTTCTGGTGATTTCGAGCCCACGAGGGATCCGGGGGCCATTGTCCTTTTGAGTCCCCAGGAGGGGGACTCCAGCAAAGAGGCACCCTAGTTGTTTCCAGAGCCACAAGAGGCTCTGAAGCGCCACATGTTCATTGAGAGCCCAGAAGAGGCTCAAGGCGCCCCAAGTGTTCCTGGGTCCCCCGTGAGGGACCCCACCGCCCAGTGAGGCTGTATCTTTGTTTTGAGAGCCCAGAGAGACTCTAGGGGGCATCTCTTTTGGCTAGAGCCTGCGAGGCTCCACCGTGTGGCCACAGCTCCTTACAGCTGCCCAGCACTTAGTGGGCAGTTGCCACGTTGAGGCTTGTGTACTTGGCTGCCTGCGCAGCCTCCCTGACTTTGGGACACAGGGCCTCCTAGCCCCAACAAGGCCAGAAGGCCTAGGGACTGCCACAGGTTGTGGCTCATGTGAGTTTTGCGCAATTGCTTGTCCTTACACCTCTGAATGTGTTTTGATGCATCATGTGTTTTCCTTCCTTACACCTCTGAATGTGTTTTGATGCATTATGTGTTTTCCTTCCTTACACCTCTGAATGTTAATGCATCATGTGTAATGTTCCTATGCTTATACCCCTAAATGTTGGTGATACTTAGGTGGTTATTTTCTCCTAGTGCAGGTGTTGCTAGTGAGGTCTTGGTTCCCTGCGCAATATTTCCCTAAGGTGGTTAGGGTTGCGTAGGAGGTTCTTACCCTTTACCAGTAATCACTGCTTGTGTGCTACATTTTCTATTTTGTTCTAAAAGTGTTCTATGTGCTAATTACTATTCCTACAAGTACTAAGTCTAAAAGTGCATATTCCTGGCAGTGATCCATGTGGCCCTGTCTTGTACATATCCCCTGTAAATTCTGCCCGTGCCTGTTGACACATTGAGAAATGTGTGTTCTTATCTAATGTGTTTTGGTATAATACAAAGGCTATTTTTATATAACCTTGTGTGGAATTTCCTTTGTGGTGTGCCTTGGGTGTTGTTGCTGGGTGCGCGCCCAAACACTTAACCTACATAGCCTCCAAGTTTAGCCTGGCTGCTCGCGTCACGTTACCTAGAGGGTGAGCAGGGGTTATCTTGGTGTGTGACTCCCTTGCCCTGACGTGGAAGTGGTGGTCTCTGACTGACTTTGGCGCAATCCTTGGCCAGCCAGAGATCCCGTTTCTAACATTGGTGGCAGGCGGTGAGGATCCGGATTTGTGTTTGCGTTGTACCGCAGTGGCAATGGACCACACTACAAAACTCTGCATTTTAGATAATTACATGTTGGGGATTATTGTTCTTTGAAGTTCTAGTATTTCTTTTCCAAAGTGTGTCCAGCACATTTGTTCCCCATCCTGCTCCCAGAGTTTGGTACCTGTGTCACGTGTGGTCAGGTTGAGAAATCAGGGGTGGTAAAAACTGCCTTACTGGTCCAAAAGGGGGGTGTATGTGGATGAATGGTGTGTCGCCTGGACAAATGAGTGTGAGTTCTCTGGGGTAGGGAGCTTGCTGAAATACTTTGAACTCTGTACTCTTGCTTCAGCTCAGACTGTTAGGTCCCCTGTGTTGCACGTGTCTGTGAGCATCCTGCCAAGATGGAATTTTCTTTTAACCTCTGTGGTCTGTTTAGGTACAGTATTCGTGAGATGGTACAGTTTTGTGAGGCGAGATACATCACAGTGAATGAGTCAGACACCCAGTCCAAGCTTAGGGATAACCTGATCCTATGGCAGAAGGATGAGTGGGAACGTGAGCACAGTGAGAAAGAGAGGGCCCGGGCCTCGCACCAGGAGGGTGGCGGGTGTGAGGGGAGCCCTGAAGAGTCTGAAGAGGAGGATGAGGATGACCGTGAATGGGCACCAGCAGATAGTGAGGACCCCATAGATAGGGAGTCCCTTGCTGGGTCCAGTGTCAGATGCAGCACCCCATTCCTTTCCCTGTCCCCAGATGAGTGGTTGGATAGGAGGGAAGAGAGGGAGCACCAGCTGGCTTAGGAGAAGCTCAGGTTAGAGCATGCCAAGGAGATAGCGCAGCTAGGTGTACAGGAGAGGATTGCAGAGGCTGAGAGGGCCTTGGCCAAGGAGAAGATAGCCCTAGAGGGTAGGGTATCCCCTGACCGCAATTATAGTTTTCTGGATTCCCCAGGGAGGGTTGATTCCAGTGGTGGCAGCAATAGAGAGTTCAGTGCAGGAAGTACAACCAAGATGGATCGCACACCGCTAGCCTCTCCTCCGGGTCGCCCCTTAGCACTCTGGTACATGTAGTGCATGTAGATGGACGAGTAAAAAGTAGTTCACCACAGTTGGTGCGAGTAGTTACTCGTTATCCCCAAGATCTCTGGACCCGAGACATGGCCCGGGTTTCGGGACAGATTCCCTCGTCAGCAGAGCAGTGTTTGGGGTGGATGAGAAGGCCGCCAAGTAACCGTCACAGGCCCTGATGCCTCTCCGGCGCGCAGGTGCGTCTCCAAGAGCTCGTCAGCTCAAGGCTCACGGGAGCCGTTTAAGTACAACCAAGATGGATCGCACACCGCTAGCCTCTCCTCCGGGTCGCCCCTTAGCACTCTGGTACATGTAGTGCATGTAGATGGACGAGTAAAAAGTAGTTCACCACAGTTGGTGCGAGTGTTACTCGTTATCCCCAAGATCTCTGGACCCGAGACATGGCCCGGGTTCCGGGACAGATTCCCTCGTCAGCAGAGCAGTGTTTGGGGTGGATGAGAAGGCTGCCAAGTAACCGTCACAGGCCCTGATGCCTCTCCGGCGCGCAGGTGCGTCTCCAAGAGCTCGTCAGCTCAAGGCTCACGGGAGCCGTTTAAGTACAACCAAGATGGATCGCACACCGCTAGCCTCTCCTCCGGGTCGCCCCTTAGCACTCTGGTACATGTGGTGCATGTAGATGGACGAGTAAAAAGTAGTTCACCACAGTTGGTGCGAGTAGTTACTCGTTATCCCCAAGATCTCTGGACCCGAGACATGGCCCGGGTTTCGGGACAGATTCCCTCGTCAGCAGAGCAGTGTTTGGGGTGGATGAGAAGGCCGCCAAGTAACCGTCACAGGCCCTGATGCCTCTCCGGCGCGCAGGTGTGTCTCCAAGAGCTCGTCAGCTCAAGGCTCATGGGAGCCGTTTAAGTACAACCAAGATGGATCGCACACCGCTAGCCTCTCCTCCGGGTCGCCCCTTAGCACTCTGGTACATGTAGTGCATGTAGATGGACGAGTAAAAAGTAGTTCACAACAGTTGGTGCGAGTAGTTACTCGTTATCCCCAAGATCTCTGGACCCGAGACATGGCCCGGGTTTCGGGACAGATTCCCTCGTCAGCAGAGCAGTGTTTGGGGTGGATGAGAAGGCCGCCAAGTAACCGTCACAGGCCCTGATGCCTCTCCGGCGCGCAGGTGCGTCTCCAAGAGCTCGTCAGCTCAAGGCTCACGAGAGCCGTTTAAGTACAACCAAGATGGATCGCACACCGCTAGCCTCTCCTCCGGGTCGAGAAAGAGAGGGCCCGGGCCTCGCACCAGGAGGGTGGCGGGTCTGAGGGGAGCCCTGAAGAGTCTGAAGAGGATGAGGATGACCGTGAATGGGCACCAGCAGATAGTGAGGACCCCATAGATAGGGAGTCCCTTGCTGGGTCCAGTGTCAGATGCAGCACCCCATTCCTTTCCCTGTCCCCAGATGAGTGGTTGGATAGGAGGGAAGAGAGGGAGCACCAGCTGGCTTTGGGGAAGCTCAGGTTAGAGCATGCCAAGGAGATAGCGCAGCTAGGTGTACAGGAGAGGATTGCAGAGGCTGAGAGGGCCTTGGCCAAGGAGAAGATAGCCCTAGAGGGTAGGGTATCCCCTGACCGCAATTATAGTTTTCTGGATTCCCCAGGGAGGGTTGATTCCAGTGGTGGCAGCAATAGAGAGTTCAGTGCAGGAAGTCCCAGTCCCCTTCTCAAAAGAATAGTACCTTGTTCCAGAGAGGACAAGTACCGGTTGAAGTTCAGGGGCAGTAGGAGACTGCCTCACCAGGATTGGGGGGATTATGTAGATGATTGCCATGATGCACTGATTGATTGGATAGAGGTTCACGGGGAACCTGATTTTGATGGACTGCTCAACCTGGTTATCAGAGAGCAGCTGCTCGATTGTTTTGCGCCAACACCTGTCCAGGGGTGACTACGTTAGTCCTTGGGACATTGCGAGGGAAGCAGACCGCTGGGAAGGTGCCGGAGGTTCTGACACGTCATGGGTGAGTGAACCCGAGAGTAGTGGTTCAGGTATCTTCCAGCCCAGTGTGGTGGAAGAGGCTCAGAGTAGCCCAGCTAGGTCCCAGTGTAGCGAGAGGGGTGTAGGGGCTCACGTCTTGTCTCAGTAGAGTAAGAGTGAGAGGGGGACTGAGTGTTCCCAGGTGCCCGAAACCCAGTCTCAGAACCTGGATGGTTTCTTGAGGGAACACCAGGTTGGGGACCTAGGCTGTCCTGTTAGACCCCTGAGGGGGATCTCCTAGTCTCTAGAGAACCTGGAGTATCTTTAAATAGTGTTCCAGTGGTTCTAGTATCCGGCAGTGCCACTCCAGTTGGGGGGCCACAGAAGTCCGAAGTGAGGAGTGAATGGGGGATGTGTTCCCCAGTGGGAGAACCAGTGGGTCAGGGACTAGCCAGTTGGGCTACGTTCCCTTGGAGTGACCAGGGTGACACCAGTTCTGTTCTGGGGGATCCTCCCGCACTGTCAGGTGGACAGGGGACGGAAGATCTGCGCCAGACAGACAGTCACATGGCACATGAGTCATGTGTTAGCCTCAGGGGGATGGTGAGTGAGTCCCCAGAAGTCCTGGAGTGCCAGGCAATTATCCCACCTAGGGTTTTTGGCCTAAGGTTGGGAGGCCAGGTTCAGGATCAGCCTGACCTGAAGGGTGGGACGTCTGTAACCAGAGTCCTGGCCGGTGCTTCTTCCAGGGGTACCTCTCCAGTTGGGAGGGTGCAGAACTCTGGAAGGGGGTGCAGAGGGTGGGAGAGCCCACCTCTGACCCCGGTGCAACCTGAGGGGTCAAACCCTGGGTTGGAATGTCGTTCTAGGTGTACCCCTTGTCGGAGGTGGAGGAACCCTAGAAGAAGAGGTAGGGGGAGGAGAGCCTTCCCTGAGACTCCTGGTCCGCCTGAGGGTGTAGGCCCTAGGCTGGAGAACCAGTGGCAGTCTAACCCTGTCTTGCAGACAGGAAGAGTGGAGAATGGCTACAATGTGCCAGGGGTTACTGCCCCCCACTCTGTGGATAGGCAAGGACCGGTGGCACCTGGGTGGCCCAGGGCCTGGTCCTGGCCGCACACAGCTTGGGAGTACCAGTGGGGTAGCCCAGTTGTTCCAGATGGTGGTTGTAGAAGGAATCCCAGGGGTTCACAATGGCGTGGAACAGGACGGTGTGCCGGCAGTGGCGGGCCCTTGTCCGTGTCCGTGTTCTATCGCCCAAAGCAGGGAAGCCCATCAAGGTGGTGATCGGTCTACCCTGCGTTTTGGCTGGAAGGGGGTTGTGTTGGACCCGGGCCTCTTTGGCTGGTTCACCCCTGAACTTTTTGCTTTTGATGGCGACCTGGCGTTCATAATTTCTGGCTTGGCGCACTTTTTCCCTGGGTCCCAGGGTAAAGTGCGTGCGTGGAGTAAGGTTGGCCTGCCCTCCCATAGGAATGCATGGGGAATATCTGGGTCCCTGGTAGTTCCTGATGTGTGGGGAGTGCAGGCTCGAGTTTGGTATGTGCGGACTCGTGAGATTGAATGCTGCGTGATGATGTATGCGGCATGTATATGTCTAGTGGGGAAGTGCCACTTCTAGACATTGGTGTGTGTGTGCAGTGAGAGTGCTGGCGTGTGATTGGCTGGAGCTGGCTGGCAAGCCTGGCTCCAGGAGTCTGGATGGGTCTGCCCGGTGGTGAGTGTGGAAATTAGCATGCTGATGACTGGGGAGGAGTGCACCTGGGTCCTGAATAGGGCTGGGCTTTCCCCACACAATGCTGGCTCCGCCCCCTGTGGTGCGTCTAATGACCCTAGCCCTGCCAGTGAATAGAGTGAGGGGCTGAGCACATCAAGGGTGCTCCAAAACCAGCTGCGACTGGTTTCTCCCCCACTCTGCACCTACAGACAAAGGGATTTCATGTATAAGAAGGGGCTGTGTCCCCTTACAATTTTTTCTCTTCCAGGATCCTGTCTGAGGGCTGCTGCTGTTGCTGGAGCCAGGAGGACCACCACTTGGACTGCCTCCCTGCCGGGAGGCCCAGTGAGCTGGCTCTGGGCCCAGCCTTGACCCCCTGCCTACCTAGAAGACGTTTGCTGGAACTTTATTGGACTTATAGCTCCTGGGAGAGCTGTATTTGCTTTCTAGCGCTGGGAGCGCTTTGCCTTCACCCCTAGCGCTGGGAGCGCTGTGAATTGTCCTGGAGCGCTGGGAGCGCTTTACTTTCCCTTTAGCGGCTGCCCACGCCCCTTCTTGCTGATTTTTAAAGTCCCCTGGCAGGTGCCCACCCTGCCAGGGACCTTGCGCTGTTTTTGGATTCCAATCGAGTGCCCACCTCGATTTATTGTCTATTCTAAACGAGCCGGTGCCCACGCGGCATTTGCCCCATTGTTCTACACTTCCCGAGGGAACCTGGCCCTCATCCAGCGAAGCGCCGCCGGTGCTCGGGGGAAGCCGCGGACATCCAGCCAAGGCCGCGCTGGGATTGACCCAGCCGGCTGAGCCTCCCGCCGCGTCATCGGGGGAGGAGCGAAGGAGCAGGAAGCAGCCTGCCGTGTCCTGCCAAGGCTCCCGAGCGAAGGGAGAGCCCCGGGGGAAAAGAGAAGAGACGCCGCCGCGAGAGTCCCGAGGAGCGGGAGCTCTCCGTCATCAGCCGCCGCCAGACCCGGTGAGTGTGGCAGCAGAGGAGAAGGGAGGGGCGCCGGGACACATTGTCGGTGTCCGCCCCCCCCACCAGTAGCGCGACCTCGTGCTAAGTGTTATTGTGAAGCCACGAGGGCTTCAGGGGCAGTTCTGGTGATTTCGAGCCCACGAGGGATCCGGGGGCCATTGTCCTTTTGAGTCCCCAGGAGGGAGACTCCAGCAAAGAGGCACCCTACTTGTTTCCAGAGCCCCAAGAGGCTCTGAAGCGCCACATGTTCATTGAGAGCCCAGAAGAGGCTCAAGGCGCCCCAAGTGTTCCTGGGTCCCCCGTGAGGGACCCCACCGCCCAGTGAGGCTGTATCTTTGTTTTGAGAGCCCAGAGATGCTCTAGGGGGCATCTCTTTTGGCCAGAGCCTGCGAGGCTCCACCGTGTGGCCACAGCTCCTTACAGCTGCCCAGCACTTAGTGGGCAGTTGCCACGTTTAGGCTTGTGTACTTGGCTGCCTGCGCAGCCTCCCTGACTTTGGGACACAGGGCGTCCTAGCCCCAACAAGGCCAGAAGGCCTAGGGACTGCCACAGGTTGTGGCTCATGTGAGTTTTGCGCAATTGCTTGTCCTTACACCTCTGAATGTGTTTTGATGCATCATGTGTTCTCCTTCCTTACACCTCTGAATGTTAATGCATCATGTGTAATGTTCCTATGCTTATACCCCTAAATGTTGGTGATACTTAGGTGGTTATTTTCTCCTAGTACAGGTGTTGCTAGTGAGGTCTTGGTTCCCTGCGCAATATTTCCCTAAGGTGGTTAGGGTTGCGTAGGAGGTTCTTACCCTTTACCAGTAATCACTGCTTGTGTGCTACATTTTCTATTTTGTTCTAAAAGTGTTCTATGTGCTAATTACTATTCCTACAAGTACTAAGTCTAAAAGTGCATATTCCTGGCAGTGATCCATGTGGCCCTGTCTTGTACATATCCCCTGTAAATTCTGCCCGTGCCTGTTGACACATTGTAAAATGTGTGTTCTTATCTAATGTGTTTTAGTATAATACAAAGGCTATTTTTATATAACCTTGTGTGGAGTTTCCTTTGTGGTGGGCCTTGGGTGTTGTTGCTGGGTGCGCGCGAAACACTTAACCTACATAGCCTCCAAGTTTAGCCTGGCTGCTCGCGTCACTTTACCTAGAGGGTGAGCAGGGGTTATCTTGGTGTGTGACTCCCTTGCCCTGACGTGGAAGTGGTGGTCTCTGACTGACTTTGGCGCAAGCCTTGGCCAGCCAGAGATCCCGTTTCTAACACTATCCAAGACCGAACCATAGAAATACCAAGCTGGTAACCGGAATACCATGTTCTCCCTACAACAAATATTACATATTATAAATAATCAAGAAAAATCTTACTTGATCAATACCCACAGCTTTACAAACAGTAGTCTGCATAAAGAAAAATAGAGCATTTGGAGATAGCTTGATTTCATTGTTTTGTGCATGATGGGAGGCGTAGAATTGGGAAGCCATATTGGCGAATAGAGAATGTTATTTATGACTTTGGTAAAGTTTTGTCACGTGTAGGAGCAGGAGCTCACTCTGTTAGGACTGGGATAAGGGAGAAGAATAAGGAGGTAATGTACTAGTAGTAGCAGGGCAGAGATGCCATATCACAGGTACAAGGAAAATAATGTACTGTTGAAAGCATTCAGGTATCGTGCGACAGAAAAGTCCAGGCTACATATGGGTAGTCGTCATCACCCTTGGTCTACTCCTCCTTCACTCAGGCCTTAACCATTGAGGGTGTGCCCCTCTGAGATATGCTCCATTGTAATTTACAGCTATGTTTACTGCCCAAAGGGAAGGGTAAAAGTATGTCCATACCCTCCCCAGTTATTCCCATAACATCGACCCAATTATTTCCCGAACAGGTAGGTTCTTTGCCTGAGGTTTTGGGAATCATAATAGCTCAGCGGGTGACTTAATAGTTAAGCTGGGAGGCGGGTCATGATAATCTCTCAAGGACTCACATAGCTCAGGTTGAATTTGAGACATTGTGACCCTGGCAATCTGCGTGACTTTTTTTCTAAGTGTCCATAAAGTATACCATTCACCTGAGGCAACGTCAACTACCAGCAATCAGAAAGTGAAGACCTGAAGGTCCAGTGAGGGAAACGTACCAACGAATTACATATTGCAGTCCAGGAAAGAACTTGTGGGTTTTATTTATCACGGATGGTAGATTTGATACAAGTGACATTAAACCTATTCTTCAAATGAGGTTATATGCTACTTTTTTCAAATAGTTTACATTTTGAGTAGGAATGATGAAATCCATTCATCTAGAAAACCACGAACGAAGCCAAATGTGCTGTTTCATTTAAACTCAATTCTACATCCAATCACTCAGACTAAATCATGCGTTCAATACCAGAGCCATGTTCTCTTCAAATGACACTCTTGCAAGCCAGCTCGACCCATTCATTTCTAAATGTTATACTTGTCTTAATTGAACCAGTGTTGGTTTCCAGCTTTACTAACAGTAGTAGGTGGCAGCATCCTAGTCACTGTTTTTGCCGTTTACGCGATGAGAGCATGTGTTATTTTCTGTAAGTCGGAAGGTTTCCCTGTCCTGGTGAGTTCCATCTAGGGCTGATCCTATGAGTATGTAGTGTCGGGTATGGCCTCCATAGGAAATCCGTCCATGGCGAAGTTAGAAATATCTGAATTCTGTGCTTGACTGTAGTCGTTCGCTGTCTCAGCTACGCCTCATAGAGCACTTAACAGGGCTCAGACGAGATTTCCAGCGGTGCCCAACCTGCTAGGGTCGAATGCGGAAGCGCAGATGAACCCGCTCAACAAGAGGATCATTAATGTTGGTGCTACAAGAGTGATCTGACTGTCAAATTGTTCCTAGGAAATAATGCCGTACCTCCGAATGAGGTGTATGTACTTTGGTTTAGGCAGAGTGTGAGAAAATAGGAAGCCAGTCGTCCATCTTTTTCGCTGCCAATCCATGTAGTTCAGTTTTAGGCATTGTTTGTTTGCTATTGTCAACAATTCTGGAGGCAAAGAGTAGGTTAGATTCTTCTAAATTGCCTGGTGTGTTTGGGTTTAAACTGCGTTTCTTTTAGGTAAGGTTTTACGAAGGTATGGTTAAGGTGATGAAGAATGATCTTCTTTCTGTGATTGTTGGATGTCTCATGTTTGTGTGGCGCACAGGTCTCTGTATTGTTTTTCATTTTGAATTGTGCACAACTTTTCTAGTTACCTTGGTAGTTCACGGACTGATTTTATGCAGAGTGTACCGCTTCTCCTTTTTTCTTAGAACAAAATCTGGGAATTTGGACATTGGTTCTGTGAGCTAGATATATACACTGAAGCAATGCGGTCATTAAGCGATGCCCTCCAATTGCTGGGGCAGCAGTCGGAACCTGACCAGTGTCCCAAGATAATTTGCAAGCAAAAAGGAACGCTGCGCTGCCAACGGTTTGTAATTCACAAATATTTAATTGGCATCAGCAATTGCACCAAAACGCTGCCAATGAGTTTCAACCTTTACTGTCTTGCTCATGGCAGCTGAGTCTGTTTATAAGTTCTAAAGTGTGCTCCTATGCCCTTTAAACCCTGATGGGCATTTTGGTACTTGTAGTCTGGTTTCTGTTCACCTTTATGGTCACTGCTGGGTTTGCACAATTGTTAGTGAATAATCAGGCATATATCCATCCTTTGAAGATCTTACCAACGTTCTGGCACAGAGGAGTGTATACAATTGATCCTTCTAGCAATTATTCCTTGCTACCTCTGATGACCCCTTTCCCATTTGGAGGCACTTTGAACCCACCTTCCAGAAGTGTGAGTGGCAGAGTGTTGGTTTCTAGGGGTGGGCGGAGGGGCAACACCCTTCCAATTATATGTGATATGGATGGCAGGTGCAAAAAGCAAATCAGTTGTATTTGTATTGCCATGGGGTTCAAAATGGGCATCTCAGCACTAGCTGTGAAAACAATCCCTCCACGAACTGTGATGAGCCATTTCCTCAAGAGAGGATGTAGCCTTTACGGCTAGAGCGGTCGACCGCGAAGCTGGGGAACCGGGTTCGAGTCTCGGCAACGACGCTCAACATCCGGTGATTCTAGGCAAATTCACTTAGTCTCCCCGTGCCTAACAAAAACCAAATTAAAGGGGAGAGGAGTTGGCCTAACGGCTAGGATGCTCGACCTCAGACCTGGGGATCTGGGTTGGAGTCTCGGTAACGACGCCAAAAAACCTCCTGTGATTCTGGGCAAATCACTTAATCTCCCCGTGCCTAAAATGAAAGTGTGTCCTCATGTAACGTAACTGGAAAATATGTAAAGCGCTCTGATACCTGATTCGGTTCGGGTCTAGTTCGCGCTATATAAAACTCTGCAAAAAAAAATGTGTCTCCTGTAATGAAACTGGTGCTTGTGTAAAGCGCTCTGATACCCGATGTCCCGGGTCTAGTTTGCACTACATAAAACAAAAAGACCACTTTAGAACAGGTGTGTTTATAGCAGTTTTCTAAAACAGACTTTCGATTGCTGACTTCTGAAGAAGGCCGGAAGAGTGTTCCGAAGCCTCAGAGTGAGGAATACAATAGATGATCTAGCTCACTACCAAAGGTCCCTGGTTACTAGACCGAAGAGCCGTACCTGGTACATAGGGGATAAATAGGGACTGAATGATAGGTGGGCCTTTCCCATGGATGGCCCAGTGTGCGATAAAAAGAGCCTTGAAATAGATTTTTTTTTTTTACTTGAAGCCAATGTAAGGCTAAGAGGGCTGGTTGATGCTTTGGTACTTTTTGAACGATTCCTGCAGTGGCATTTTGTGCCACTTGGAGCCTACTGATCACATATTTCGGAATCTCAAAATACAGGGAGTTACTATAATCAAGGCAAGAGTTTATTAGTCTCTGTACCACTACCCTTCTTGTGGAGAATGGTAACATCTGCAAGAATTTCCTCAGGGGAATTTTTTGACATGAGTCTCTATCGTGAGCTTGTCTATCTACCCTTAGGCTTTTCCCTACTTGGGCTGGCTCTGGACAATCGTCTAGATATTCTGGCCATGAGCTTCCTGCCACCTAGCATTGTTATTGCCTACAAACAATACATCAATTTTTCCACTGTTAAGCTTTGGTCTGTTGCTAGAAATCCAAACTATGACCTCCCCGAGACACAAATTTAGTTGGGAGGCAGTTTGACTGGTATTGGGGGTAAGGGCCAGGATAAGCTGTTTGTCATCTGAGTATGACACTGAAGCAAGCCCATGTGAGTTCACAATTTCTGCAAGGGGGCATACATTTAAATTAAACAGTATGGGGCTGTGCCCTGTGAGACACAACAAAACAGTGGGTGTATAGCAGACAACAACTACTCTTTGCATACTTGGAAACTCCTATCACGTAGAAAGGCTTCCACCAATTTTATGGCGATCCCATTGATGCAGATATCCACCATCTTCTGAACGAGGATGGGGTGTGACACCGTATTGAAGGCTGCACTCAAGTCCAACATGGTCATTACCACTTAGCCACCTTGATCTAAAATCAAGGAACCAAGTTCCTAGGTGGCTATGAGCAGTGCAGTTTCCGTACTATGACAAGACCTGACGCATGTCTGGGTGGGGTGAAAAATATCATGCACTTCCAGAAAACTGGACAGATCTCACTGGTGACTCACCCTGTGGAGTAGGAGCAGATTCATTGATGGCATCCTCCCATTCACTTATCTAAAGTTTGGACCATGCTTGCCTGCGCTTTTGAGGAGGAGGATGTTTGGCCGTTGCCTCTGGAATTTCGGGATGGAAAGAAACTAGGTGAGGATCGGGATTACAATATAGGGAGTGATTCCTCAGTAGATAGGTTGTTCAAGTTAGTGAAAACGGGGTCTAAAAGGTTTCCTCGGTTATGTGTGGGGGTCTTTACAATTTGGATTAAAAGTAGGGCTTCAAGCAGTTACCATCCTATTTACATTATAATGCCTACATTCACTGCCTTGGCCTGCCTTGTCTGTTCTTGAAAATGGAAGTTTTCATTTTGCACAAGTCTGTATGTGCCAGTTGGCAGCAGTGAATGTTAAGCAGACTATGGGCTGACATGCTGTCAGCCCAGTTATGCAATGCTTGGGGGTCCCGAGGGACCGCCCACAAATGATACAGTGAAGCGTCACATTCTTAAGCAGTCCCAGTTGTGTACAGTATCAGCCCTGTACTCCCAGGGCTGCTTGTCAGTTATATAGAGCTGCCTGTCACCACACATCCCTCTCCAAGTCGTCACAGGGTGACGAGTTGAGAAGGAGAGGGTTTGCAGCCTTTGCAAAAGGGGCATGAAACTAAACTCATGGCTCTGTGCTACATGCTCTGAAGAGAGATACTGTGCATACTTTAGCTCCTAGTGTATCTGTTTAGAGCATTCCTGCCTGAGAGGATTTTTAGGTGCTGACATCTTGGCCTTGTGGAAAGGAAGCAGCGCAGATTGTTGGTGCACAGTGCCTCCAATTGCGACACCAACCGAACAAGAAGACAATTTGGGTAAGTGGTCTTGACTTCTCCTGTCTTTCCTTCACGGTCTGGTTCACTTACCCTCCCTTTTCCCCTTCCTCTCTGCTTCCTTTTCCTCACTGTCACTCTTATTTTCCAGCTGTCTGCTCTCCCTCTCATTCTCTCTAGTAGCAGTAGCCGTGCATACATAAAACGTCGATTAAATGTTATGATGTAGCTTCAAAATAAAAACATCTGTTTTTCATTATTATGTGGAAGATTTTATATTAATACGTCACATTATTGCACTGCACTGTTAGTACTTTTTTAAAAAGTGATAGTTTTTAAACATGAACTATTAGTGAACTGGGGGCAAGACAAAAATCACGTAAACCCTGCATGTGACCCAACATAAAGTCTAATAAATCAAACCCAATAAGTTTTTGTACAACTGGTATTCTTTTATTTGAAAGTGCTTTCGTGCATGATGATGAAGAAAATGGAGATTTCGCGAAATATTTGCCGAAGATCACACAATTTAAAGTGGGGAAGCCAAGATTTATCCAGATATTCTGGTTTCACTTTGTACAAATCATCCACTTAATGGGTATCTATATTTGGTTTTAACCTCTTTGTGCAGTCTTATATATCGTAGGCTTGACCCAATGGTATTGAAGTGCTTTACATGTACACCAATTACATAGAACATGGTCAGATTCATTTTTTATAGCCACATGGGAGATTAAGAGGCATATTTATCAACGGTTTGTGGTGCTCTAGTGCAACCCAAGGAAAAGCAAGGGCGATGCAAAACCTAGATGCTGCTGCCTTGCATTACTCTGCCCCAGGGAGGCGTTCCACAGGTGGAGCTTGAGTTTTCCTCTGCATCGCCCATTTCCAGATTTGCCATGGGTGGCACACCTAGGAATGTGTCAAAATTCTACACCTTCCCAGAGGAGGCATAACTAGGAGAAATATCATTTTCCCTTCTTTTTTTTTTTTACCTTTTCCTACATGTGCTGCAGATTCTGCAGCACATGTAAAAAGAGGAAAAAGCCTCAAATTAATGCATTCGTGCAGGAAGGTGCCCCTTCCTGTAGAAAAACAATCCATGCTTCAACGCAGGCACCGTTGCACCATGGCGGAGGATGCCTGTGTTGGTGCTAGGCAGCCAAAAGTGTGCCAGTGCAAGGCGAGAGCAGGAATGCACCATATCTACATAGATCAGCTCTCCCTCTAACGTAGCATAGTGCTGCAAAGTGTCTTGCTGTGTTGCGTGAAAAAATGATAAATATGGCCTAATTGATTTGCCCAGCTCACAGGATGTTCAGACAACAAAGAGGATTAAACCGGGTTCGCCAGCCAGCAGTTCTGCCTGTAACACCTCACCCTGGCTAGATGGAGGGTTGCAGGCGGAAGCCTGTATAAGAACAGTATTTTTGTTCCATTTATCACAGAAATAGTGCTGTAACTTGCATCAAAATAAAACACATTTTTTAAACAATTTCTCTGAGGGAGCCCCCTTCGCTGACCCCCTTCCCTCCCCCCCCCCCCCTCTCCGAAGCCCTTCACCCACTTTCAAGTGCAACGACTTCGCTCACACTTTAATTAATTCATCGATATTACGCCGCACCACTTTCAATTTCCTCCAGCCCACTGTGATTTGGACGAATCCAGGTTTGTGGTTTGTTTACTGAAAACTTGACTTAAAGTTAGCTTTAGTGTTTCAGGTACTGCTCCTGTATCAAATTAATTCTGCTCAATTTCTAATGTAACTCAAAGACAAACGGGTGGGCATGCCACCAGTTTTCTCCTTCTGAAGCTGAAAGAAAAATCCAGTCCTGTACAGGAGTAATAAGTGGCAATTAATGTTTCATCCATTCAACGTGTTTTTAGACCCACAGAAACGTTTCTAAAGAAACTGTTTGCAACGGCACACTGTCCGCCAATCAGTAATTTTTTTGTTTTTGTTTCAGTGAATCCGTTTTGAGCATGTAGTGCCATCGTGGAAATCACTGATGAACAATAAATAGATTATCTTTTGGTGGCTGGGTACAGACAGCATGCAACAACAGTGCTGCTGTTGTTTACTTCTACTCTGTTGTTAACCCCACGGGGGAGTCGATGGCGGAAGATGATGGTATTTTTTTCTTGCATGCAGAGCAGGTGCTTTTAACCTGCTGCTTAGATTCCATCCCTTCTGATCTCTTCCTCAGTGCACACCGTGCAGCATAATCTCTAGACTATTTTTCGAAAAATGTGTTACTTTGTGGGTCCCCAGAAGATTATGCAAGTAAATACCCTATCGAAAACAATTTGCTAACTCCATCAGCACACACAATTTCAGAACCGCTTGTGCTAGTGCTACATCTTGCTAGGAAGCGGTGTAAGGGTAAATGTAAATGTAAGGGTTAAACAACATTTTATTCATATACACTTACCCTGACCAATTCAAAACAAAAGATTATCTCTGTGACACGTATTCTCCCTTTAAGGCCTCTCTCGATATATCCAATTAGCAGATTTATGTCACTGAGTGCAGTATGTGATCAGGGCTGGACTATGCCTCTTGTCGCTGCTGGTGTGCAACTGCACCTATCCTTGGTGGAGTGAAATAGAGATGTATGTGCATGCCTGCCTACCATGACCAACACTCCTCTGATCTTGCGAAGGTGTTCACCATCTCTGGAGGCTCAGCGAACACCCAGGTATAAAGAGCCATGCATGACCTTCGTTTCCCCCTTATTTCTTAAACCAAACGGAACAAAAGGCGTGAAACTCTATCCACCTAAATCAACCTCCCTCCCTGTTGCCTCTGCTGGGTCTGTTCCATATCCCCCTCTGTTGCGTAAAAGGAGTCTTGAAACCTTGTTCTACACGTGCTCCTCTCCGGTGCCATTCAGAGCTATATCATCACGGAGCGCTCTTACTACTCAGAAAGGCGGAGTACTGTGAGGAAAAAAGAGTGCTCGCTATGTCTGTTCGTCTGGTGTATTCAAGGTGGGTGGGCGTCATCTTTCGTTGCCTCCTTCAAGGGCTCTATTAGTATGTCCCAAGATTGGTACCAAAATACTTCATGAGGCCTGCCCGCTCTGCTCTGTGAAGTAAGATGCTCTCGGCTTGGCTCATCGCAGCAGTCCTAGCCCACGTGGCGGCAGTGGGGGGGGGGGGGGGGGAGGGTTTGGGACTTCCCAGGACATCGTGACATTTCGCTTTGCCCGGAACAAGGCCAGAATAATACATTTGACAGGTAGGTGGTCTATCAAGATTAGGGCGCGGGAAGAGACCCAGCAGTATGGTCTCCTGGGAATTCGTGAGTGAGACTCGTGGCTATGTGCAGTGTGGTTAATATACCGGACCAATAAGGAAGAAGCCGTGTCAGCCCCAAAGCATCTACAGAAAATTAGCGCTGGGAAGTAAACATCTGGGACATTTCTCCTCTCGTCCTGGAAAAATCCTGTTTATGCGAGCTAGTTTGAGATGCGCTCGGTTTAGGACATTAAACTGTATGTATATGAATCGTGGTCCGCAGGATAGTTTGTGAGGGTATTCTAAAAAATGTTTCTAGTCATTAAATGTTTTAGCTAAGTCAGTTTCCCATGCACTCTGCAGCTGAACCCTTGCTTCACCCTCTGTACCTGGAACGCCCATGACGTTTTGGTATACTTCATGTTTTGAAGGTGGAGTGTGACGGGAGCGATAAGGGTGTACAGCTATTGCCAGATACAGTCCTAGGTAAGAAGTTATCTGGATGTGAGAAACTAGTCCACTGTTCATTTTGGAAAGTCTACCTTTTCCCCAAAAACAAAGAGATTGGCAACAGTGTGCAGTGCGCATCCTGCCACGGGTGTATCTGACTCTGTCGAAGCAGTCCCCTTTTAGTAGCGACGAACAACAAGGGAGCAACTGAGACGTAGGGTGCACTCATGTTTTTTATTCTTTTTGGCGTGTCGTGGCACGGCCTTGCAGTGCGAAGTAGTCTTGTATCATGCAGATCTGGGTGAATGGTAAACAATGGGGAATAATGCCACACGCTCTCTTTGTACTTGGCCTTCGTGTACCTGGCCTCTAACAGGAAGTGCCCAGGAAGCCAGTGAGCCAGCCACTGTAACTAAACCGCTTTGTAATATTGCTCGAAGTCTGGAGGCACTAGTCCGCCTACCATTACAGGAGATTTTTACAGTAGCGAGGGATACTTGCCCCCACCCGTACACCAAATCAGTGAAACCAGGGATGAATCAAGTTGGTGAAAAAAGGAATGTGAAACCAATAACAGGAGTTAAGAAAGTAGTACAAGAAGCGGGAAGAAGTATCATCCTAAGGAAATACGGACCCGCACTGTCCATGGGAGAAAAGACCAGAAGGAAATCCTGGTGCGAAACGTTCACATCGCCTCACCTAAATTCCCATCATGCAGGTCTTCTGGAGAAGGAAAAACATTAATCCCAAAGTATCGAAATGTAACCATTTAGCGTTGTAGTGTAGGGTCCAGTGGTTATTGGAGAGGTAATTTACAGTGTGGTTGTAAGGGGAAAATGCAGGATTTCGCCCAGTTTACATTGATCCTGGAGAGCGCCTCAAATTCCGTTACTAACCGAGTAATGGATGATAAATCCATATTTGCGTCCCGTACATATAAATAAAAGTAAGTGATCTGCATATAAGGATACTGCATTAGTAGTTTCTCAGATTGGTACCCCACATTGAGTTCTGAGGAGACGTAAGTAAGCTTCCAGTGGCTCCTTTGCAATGGCTAACAACTTAGGTGAGAGTGGACAGCCTTGTCTAGTGCCCTTTCTAATCAGACAGGAGGGCGAGAATCTCTTCCCCGTTTCCACCCTTGCGGATGGAGAAGAATAATGATACGTATCCATGTCTTCCAATATGGTCCTACCACAAAAACTGTAGAACCATGTGCATGTAACCGCATTTGCGTACCTGGCTGCTGATTCATCCTTGCCAGGCCACATTCTCTGAAGTTTAGGGAGGTATTACCTCCCAGTACAACCCTGCTTGGTCTTCATTAATTACATTTGATAATTCAGGTAATAGCTTACAAGCTAGCTAGTAACTTTGTTAATATTTTATAGTCGGTGCTCAGTATCGATAACGGATGATAGGATGCTAGGTCTGTTCGGCCTTTGTCTTTTAAGTAATGTAATGATTAAGCCCACTGTGAGGGTCGGAGGCAAGGAGACGGCACTAAAGATAGCCTTGTACAGTTTAACATGTGTCAATACTTGATTGTAATTATAAATTATATTTATATAGTGCTTACTACTCCTGATGAGCCATTGAAAAGCTTTGCGGTTAGCAGCACGCTGCTCTGGAAACCAAGGTTGGAGGTAAGAGTGTAGTAAGTTAGTAATATGTTTTTTCTTATTTGTGGATTAGTTGTGCTAAGTGTGTTAAGTTAGTGCTCATTGAGATCTCCAGCATTTACTGTAATTATTTTTTTAAAAGGATGTATTAATTGAAGTGGATTAGTAAAGTGAATAAGTGAGTTATTGGGAATGGTGGACATTTGCACTTTTGTTTGTTGGAGGGAGGAGTTTGCAAAGTTGTTGGAAATCCATAGCAGTTTGAGAGGTGTGGGATGATTCAGAGTGGAGGCTAGGGCAGAGGTCGAAAAGGGATTGTTTTTAAATTAGTTTTTTTTAATTTATTTTTTATTCACCTGCCCCAGTAATTAACAATACATATGTAAATATATAGAGGCATAACCACACTTCTAAATATATATCAATATGTATACATACAAACACATTATAATTGTACAATTTAATGTGCAAATTTCACTACATAAACACCCATATGTATACTCTTGTCGTAATATTTATATGTTCCAAAAAGCAGCGGTATATCTTGGCTCTTTGCTTATTTGATTAGGTGGGATGAATCATCATAGGGTCTTGGCACCTGAGTGTCCCTTTTTCCAGGAGTTCATCATCCTACACCAGGAGGGACACTGTCTGGTGTGCGACAGTCGTAAGTGGGAAGGGGGTTTATTTTATTTAAAATATCTTCTCTCCTATGTAGTTTTTTTATTTTTTCAGGGGAGGAATAAGGTTAAAAAAGAGGGCGGTGCTTATTTGGATTATTATAGGTCCAAAGCACCTGGTGAGTGGTCGGTCGACATGTTTCAGCCTGTGTTGCCCAGAAGGCTTGGATGGCTTTCTTCAGGACCAGAAGGCTTGGATGGCTTTCTTCAGGACCAAAGGCACCATAATATGAACATACTTTTTCGATCACAATATCTCTTGCAGCAATTGATTTCTTTTCCGCAGGCATGTTCATCTTGGCGTTGTACAACAAAACAGATGGTGCACTAAGGTCCTGGGCAGACCTTGGTTTCTTCACTGAGATTGAGACGAGTGGCCACTAAAAGAGTACCTCCCTTCGTAACTCAGGCTTTCACTAACCCAGGACAGTGACTTCAACCAGTCTTTTTCAACAGTGACCTGTCTCTCTTCCGGGGTCGCAGCTGATATCGCGATGTACCAGGGATCATGTGGTCCGGGAAGACTTCCTCAGGTTCTTCAGGTGACTTGGTTTGTCCTTTCTCTGTGTCCAGAATGTCTGGATGATCTGCCAACGCGGTTGGGCTCACTAGGTACTGCAACACCTTTTTGCAGTGGGTTGCATGGATCCATTTCTTCCGGTTGGTCAATCGCACTGCAGTCCTGGTAGCCAAAAGCATCTGCTCAGGCCCACGCCAACGAGGCTCCAAGGAGCTGGTCCACTGAAAGGACTTTGTTAAAACAAAGTCCCCGGGCCATAGATTATGGCCTTCACCCTACGACCTGTCTGGAAGTGTCTCACGAACCTGTTGATAAATAGAAGACAAACTGTCAGTCAACTGAGACAAATAGTCGTTTATCAATACATAGGGTACATCATGTATAGGGCATAGCTAAGGAATTCCCCAAATATTCATTGGCCTCCCAAAATCCACCTCATACAGTGTGAGGCCAGATCGTGTATGTGGTATCAATCTAATAGATAGCAATGCCAAGGACAGTGCATAAGGCCATTTCAAAGATGTAGAAGCTTGTATTTTGGCCAGCTTTAGCTTGAGGTGAGAATTGTATCGTTCTACTAGCCCTGCTGATTGTGGGCGAAAAGCAGCATGGAACTTCTGCTTAATTCCCAGTCCTTTCATATGGTAATCATCGACGTGTCCAATGAAATGGGGTCTGTTGTCACTCCACAAAACTCGACAAATGCCAAATCTGGGGAAAAACTCCTTTAGGAGCACCTTTGCTGTAATAAGAGCTGTATTATCTTTCGTAGCATACGCCTCTATCCATTTACTAAAGGCACAAACCACCACTAAGACATATTTCACATTATTACAGCATTTGTGCTGGATGTAATCCATTTGCAGAATCTCAAAAGTTGAAGTAGATATGGCAAACCCTCCTGTTGGAGTTCGTGTTCTCTTTCCAGGATTATACTGGAGACAAATCAGACAAGACTGGACTATCTTTTTAACTGTGCTGGCAATATCTGGATGATCCAAACTTGCATAAGTTGCTTTGTCATTGAGGATGCTCCAACATGTGCCAGCCCATGTGCCATGTGAATCATAGGATGTAAATAGGCGGTGGGTAACTTCCATTTTGTCATTTCTTTATTCCTCCAACAGCCCTCATCATCCAATGTTCCCTCCTTAGACCATTGGTCTATTTCATCAACAGATGCAGATCGTTGCATGTCCAGCACCTCTTGCCTGGCATCAAGCCAACGTTCAGCCTGTGACTTAACTACATACATGGGTGTAGTACTTCGCTGCAGTGCAGTCTCACGAGCTGTGTGATCCGCAAAGGCATTGCCTTGTCCTATTTTGTCAGTCACTTTCTTGTGTGCTCCACACTTAACAATCGCTACTTTCTTAGGATATGTCAAGGCAGTAAGGAGATTGTGTACTAATTCTCCATGCACTATTTGTGTCCCATGTGAAGTAAGTAAGCCTCTTTCCTTCCAGAGTTGTCCAAAATCATTGACAACTCCAAAAGCATATCGGCTACTGGTGTAGATGTTAACGAGCAGATCAGTACTAAGCTCACATGCTTTTGTTAATGTTAACAACTCAGCTGCCTGAGCCGACTTCTGTGGGATGCGAGCTGTCTCAACTACTGTCTGAAGTGTTGTTATTGCATAGGCAGCAGATGTGGTGCCATCGGTCAATTTTAAGCAGGACCCGTCAACCCACAGTTCCCCATCAACACTAGAACGGGGTGTATCTTGTAGGTCAACACGACCCTTTGTTTGTTCTTCAGTAAGGGATATACAGTCATGTAACTCTTGTGACTGAGACTGAGGAGCTGGAAATGGCAATAATATAGCAGGGTTTAGAGTCAAACATCTTTTCAGTGTGATATAAGGGGCCAAAAGGGTCAATTCATAGCCTGTCATGCGGGCACTAGTCAAATGTTGTGTTTTCGTTTGATTCAAAAGGGCATCAACTGAATGGGGTACTAGCACAAGCAATCTATGTGACTAGTCCCTCACCCCGACGTATGGACACAGCTGTTGCTGCCACCGCTCGAAAAACACCGAGGCAACCCACGAGCAACTGTATCAAGGACAGCTGAGAAATATGCACAAGGACGCTGCTTATCGCTGTGTGTCAGGGTTAAAACTGAGAGAGCACAACCGTCCCTCTCGTGTACATAGAGTATGAAGGCCTTAGTGTAGTCTGGAGTGCCTAATACTGGTGCAGAACAAAGAGCTTGATGTAACTGTTGGAAAGGATTCTGGCATTCAGTAGTCCATGGGAGATGCATCGGAGTGTCTATAGTCAAAAGGGCCAACAAGGGTTAATGTAAGAATAACTAGGGATCTACTGCCTACAGAAAGAAGTAAGGCCAATCAGTGCACGAACATCCTTCGGAGTACGGGGCACAGGTGTGTCTAAAATAGCTTGAATGCGGTCTGGTGTAAGTGCACGTCCTCCCTTAGACAGGAGGTGACCTAAGTAGGTAACCTGCTGTCTACAATATTGCAATTTCTTCAGAGATGAGATGTAAGAAATCATAGCAATAACAGTGTTCCTTCTTCACACTATTCAGGGGTATTCGCATCGAACAAGATGTCATCAACATATTGAATAAGAGCCACCCCTTTTGGCACAGGGAAAGAATCAAGCAGCAGCCTTTTCAATGCCTGGCTATAAATGCTAGGACTCTCTGTATACTCTTGTGGAGCTCTACAAAATCTGAATGATCGATTATTCAAAGTGAAACTGAACAAATAACGGCTGTCAGGATTAACCCTGTCCCCTACCCTCTTCAACCTTTACCTTGAACCACTTGCCGAAGTACTTCGCACAGCAAATATCTCCTACCATATGCATGCTGATGACACCTAGCTCTACATCAAAACCTCATCTCTCGAGGAGATTCTCTCCCTGAATGAGGCCCTGAAATCAACCATCCATTGGCTCACCTCCAATCAACTCCAACTCAAGGCAAAGAAAACAGAATTTCTCCTAATCTCCCCTCCAAAAACCAATCTGAGATGCAAATATGGATCAAGGCTATCACAGCCTTAGATTGCCCACCGACCATCGTGGACTCAGCAAAATCGCCGGGAATAACCCTGGACAGCAATTTGAACATGCAGGACCACATCAAATCGATGGCCAAATCAACCAGATTCCACTTGAGCTACCTTAGAAAACTGAAACCCTTCCTCGACGCTGCTGACCTAAAAAGTGCAGTCAAGCGCTAGTAATCTCCTGACTGGAGTATAGCTGTTCCAGCCTCTCTGGCTTACCCAAGATCTCCCTGACGCCTTTAAAAGCCTGCCTCAAAGCTGCCGCCAGACTTCTTACAAGCTCAAGTAAATTCAACCATATCTCTCCACACTTGAAAGCTTTGACTGGCTTCCCCTAGAGACTAGAATACAACTTAAACTGGCCTGCATCAAACACAACGCTTTATACTCCAATTCCCCGGCTTATCTTGCACAGAAACTTGTGGTATCCGGCAGAATCAGAAATTCCCAGTCCGCAAAGACCTCTTACTCCAACATGCATGTTTTTGAAAAAAATAAAATTCAATCGGGCTTTCTCTGGGGCCGCTCCAAGAATATGGAACTCTCTCCCACCCGCCATCAGAAGAATGCCTTCTCTGGCACGTTTCAAAAAGAAAAGGAGGCCAAAACTTTCATTATGGGTAAAATCTTCTCCTAAATGTTGCCTCCTACCAACACAGAGACCCTGACCAACTACTGACTAGCGCTGCCCATCTGAGTATCGAGCTACCTCACCAAGAATCCTGGGGCCTTATCTTGAGTAATCATAAATGTAATCTGTACATTCGTGTCCTCTATCCCTTATGTATCCTGCACCCCGCCCCCTCTTTATCTTTTGTACTTTGTGATTCCATGCCTATTGTACACTTCTATGATCCCTGTAAAGCGCTCTGATACCCTAACGGGTCGAGTTAGCGCTCTATAAAACACAAAAATAAATAAATAAGAATAAATATTGAGAAAAATTTATTTTTCAAATCAATCACACTGAATGTAGCTGCAGCAGGAGGAACCATAGTAAGAAGTGCTGTGGCACTACCATCTTGTTGACTTCTCCCAGGTCAATGATCAATCTATAAACCTTAGTATCAGTGTCTTTTTTTCAAAATGGGAAGAATAGGGCTATTGCAGGTATTGTAGGGGTCTTCTTCCACAACCCCCACTCTGATCAACTCCTGAACAATATGTATCAATGCTTCCTTGCCTTCCAGAGATATTTTATATTGGGGCAGTCGAGGCAATGAAGCACCTTCCTTCACTTGAATATGTACTGGTGGGATAACAATTTGTCCTACATCAGTATCTGATGTAGCCCACAATGTACCAGGTACCGATGCCAAAGCAATATCCTCTTTAAAAAGACAAGACCTCTCAACCATTAGATATTTGTCATTCAAAATAACATACACACCTTCTGGGAAGCAACGTATTGTAGCACAAAAATGTTTAAGCTGATAAATACCCACAATGTTATCCGGGGTGTTAGGAGAAAGCAGAAATGGACATGTTGCAGTGAATTTATCAAGACTAAATGCAAGAGGCTGTGACAGTGGGCTAAGGGAAGGTGTCCCATTGAATCCTATCGATGTTATCATTGTGCCAGACAGGGGAGCCCTAGGAACCAATACTTTAGACAGGGCACCATGAGTAGCTCCTGTATCAACCAGAAAGCGATCAGTAGTACCCAAGATGTTTGCATCGACATAGGGATCCCTCTGATCTATTGGGACTTCAACCGGTTCCTTACCCCATCCTAGCCATTCCTATGCATAATCAGAATCCTTAGGACCATCAGCCGAATAATCAGACATGTGGTATTGGTTTTGTCTATCAAAGATATTAAGAGAATTTGGGTTGTTCTCAACAGCCTCAAATCTGGTACGATTGTCTATGCCTCCCCTATTTCCTCTATTCCCTGGGTGGCCTCTCATACTTCCTCTACCCCGCTTATACTTCTGACCTCGCAAATGGGGGCACTCGGAATGCCAGTGTCCAATCTCCTTACAATACGCACACTGATCAGAAGACATAGTTGCTCGAGGAAAAGGGGGTACACTAGGGCGATACATTGCACGTCCACCTCTACCACCACCTCTAAATGAGGGGCCATAGACTTAAGCCAACATACTTTTTGTCTTTAAATCCTTAACCTTTATATCCTCATTGCCTTTTACTTCCAATTATTGACGCTCATAATACTGGGCCATAGTCAAAAGGGAGACAGGGGAAGACTTAGTCCATGAACTCTCACTGGCCTTTAGGCGACTAGCTATTTCTGGCAACATGTTGGCGACAAATTTGTTTACGAACAGATGCCTACCCGTGTCATCTCAGTATATATGAAAGGGGTCCCAGACAGAACACACCAGATTACTAGATTCACAGTGTTTGAGTTGAATTAATCCAAAAGATTGAATCAAGGTGCAAGGTGTTTTTATTTTCACCGCACCTATTATAAACATTCAATGGTTCAATAGTCAAAGGATAAATATATACACAATATACACAAATTCAATGCGCCCACAGGGGAGAGGGGAAAGTGCAGGGGAAATAATACACATTTTTTGATAGTTCAAAATCACTGGTCAAAAATCTCTCATGTGCATAGATCTGCAAATCACAATCACAAAAAATCATAGATCCCCATACGAGGGGTCAAATGCAGTGTACAGACATCAGAGTGAATTTCAAATAGAATCTCCTATTCAGCTATATACATTAGACTGTTCTGTAGGAGTTCAAGTTAGTAGAAAAAGTCTACGTTTCGACCCAGAGGATGTAGGACGGTAGATCCTTACTACGCGGGTCTTCGTCAGGACGTGAAGGGAGGGTGGGGAAGAAAAGTGGGGCTGTTCCTAAAGATAAAAGTGAACCACGAATTTTTAAAAAAGGTCTCTGAACAGAGTCCCAAAGTGTTAGATAACGTTATATTCAGGAGAATTGAAATTATAAATAGAATACAATTAAAGGTGACTAACAAGGAGGTGATACTGAGGACAGGGCCTTAGGTTACACGAAGTTACCTGCTGAGGAATCAAATGGCGTTTCAAAAAACAAGGGAACCCTAAAGGTATAGCGTAGGGACCTTGGGCATTACATATTACAAAGAACAGTGGTCCCTATGTGCATTAAATATACAGTCCAAAATAATCATATACCCAATCAGTAATATGTCTTCTGTCCGTCCGGACAGGATTTAATAAATTCCAAATCAAAAAGATAAAATATTTTACGAAAAAAGAATGTCAAGTGGGCACAGCCGTGACCCTCAACATACAAGACCAAACAACAGAAAAGCAATGTAAACAAGGCAAGGGAATAAGTCTGCGTACTTGTACTTCAGTAAGGCAGGCATAAGTTACAGGAAAACACTCCTTTGCATTTTGTAATTTTAGACACAGATAATATGCATATGGGGTTTAGAGGTCGACGACGTTTCGATGCCTATAAAAATAGAGGCATCATCATCAGGACAAGAATTGGCACTATTGTTGTCTTGAACACAAAGCAATATAAGGTGCCTTTCAATTACATTTACTTATACATTAATGGTTACAATGAAGAAAAAGGGGGGAAAAAACAGAGAGACCAAGAGTTAGGTTCAATACATGAAAATAATTAAAGGCATGTCTCAGTGATCCTTTGGTGGTGAACCAATATAAGTGCTTGTGAATAAGGCACGTAAATAAGGCACGTGTAAAAAGTGAAAAAGGTGAGACAGGTAAAGTATTAAAATATTGCCGTCGTGCTGAGTGACCCTGGACTAGCTGATGAAACAATTGCTCAACCAGAGCGAGCGCAAAATGGCAATATGGGAATTTAAAAACCGGGCGGAAAACACAGTGAGGCCGGTTGTGAAACGTGGTTTTGTCAGGCTAAACGTACCGCGATATTTAAGATTGCATATAATGCGGGCAAGGGAGTGCTTGATATCACATGGTGAACTGGAGCATGCTAGCAACGGGTGGCGAGGAAGTGTGCTAGTACCTACTTGATACAAATGAAACCGCTCCCCGTTATATCAAATCAGACGATCTGGCGGAACTTAAGGGTTTGCTCGGCAGGTCTAAGGATGCAAATACGTAGAAGTCCGGCCCGTTAGAAATGAAGAGGCATTTTAATCGGCAGTAGGAAAAAAGTAGACAGAGTGTCTATTTACCTGATTACCCGGTCGGGCAATGCAGTATCCGTGGGAGTAAAATTATTATTACCGGGACTTTCGCGCTTCAATGGCGGCGTAGCGTGATAGCTATCTGAAAACTATAGAGAGGAGGTGTGGATTAGCTAAGAGCATCACTGATATCGTTAATAGAACCAGTGAGGGGCGGGAGCCGGCGGCTTACTTACTTGAGGAGTGCGGCGGCACTATGGCACGAGTGGTGATCTGGTGGTCAGTGTTCACAGGTTCCCGGGCTTTTACTGGGACCTGGGTGCCGTAAACAGCGATGAGGGACTGCATGCGGGTGTCCCAGTTACTGACGTGAACGCGGCGGCCATTTTAAAGTGGTGAAAAAATAATAAAGTGATATGGACATTCAAAGTGAATTAACATCAAAGCATTGCAAAAAATAAAATACATAAATAAATAAAACCATCACAGTTTTGTAACAGGGAAGTCCATTACAATTTAGAGCAGGGAAGTCCAATCCTCAATCCGGTTTAATCCATCATGGATGCTATTGCAGCGCAAGATCCATTGCAGTTCCTCTTTATTCAACAATTGAGCCATGTCTGCTCCCCGAGGGGGTGGTTTGATCAACGTGATTACTGTCCATTGTAAATCATTTTCGCTGTGTCCTTTGGCAGAGTAATGTTCCACGAGGGGCGCATTTGCAGTCCTGCATTTGATCCGGCTTCGATGTTGTCCAATGCGGAGTTTGATCTTCTGGCTTGTTTGTCCAATGTATATAAGCCCGCAAGGGCAAAAGATGGCATAAACTAAATTTACAGAGTTACAATTGGAGAAAGATTTGCGTTCATATTTGATGTTAGCATATGTGAACGTTTTGCCTTCAATTGTGGTGTCACAGTAAATACAGCCTCCGCATTTATTGTGACCCACAACTGGCGCGAGGCCCCAAGCATCATTTATGGTGGTTTTCAATGCAGGTGATGGAAGTGCCGCCCTAACTAAGTGGTCTTTAATATTTTTAGCACGTTTGAAAGCAAACATAGGTTTGTCTAGTGATAAGTTTCCGGCATTCAGTACTGGCCAATGTTTCAAAACACTTTTTCTTATATCATTGGAAACAGGTGAGAACGTAGTGACACATATAAGCTTGTCCTGGTCAGTTTTTTGCTTAGGCTCTAGGAGGGCTTCACGTGGGCAATACCAGGCTCTTTTCATTGACCTACGCACCAGTTTTCGTGGGTACCCTCTACTTCTCAGCTTTTTACTCAAAGTCTTTGCTTCAGAGAAGTAATCATCCCTGAAGTAGCAGTTCCGCCTGATGCGGAGGAACTGGGAGAAGGGTAGGGAGTCTCGTAGGGCCCTAGGGTGGTGACTAGAATATTGGAGCAAGGTGTTTCGCTCAGTGGGCTTGCGGTGCAGTGTAGTGGTTAGACGGCCTTCAGTATGTTTTATCTGTAGGTCCAGAAATGGGATACAATCTTTGCTGGTGGCAGTAGTAAAACGGAGTCCCCCACTGTTATTATTGAGCCAATGTCCAAAGGACAGGAGGTTGTCATGGGAATCATTCCATACCATGAAAATATCGTCGATATATCTTTTCCACAAGGTGATTCCCTCATGGAAAGGATTGGACGTATGGAGGATGGTGCTAGTTTCCAGATGGTCCATATATAAAATGGCCAGGTTTGGAGCAAAAATGGCTCCCATGGAGGTCCCTTTGACTTGACCATAGAATTGCCCCTCAAACAGGAAGAAATTTCTGGTGAGGCAAATTTCGAGAAGTTCAAGAATAAATAGCGAGGGTACATTATGTGGACAAGCTCTTGACTCAAGGACCTGCTCAATCACTCTCAAGGATTCAAATTGGGGGATGTTGGTATACAGTGATTCCACATCCAGCGTGCACATGGTGCTGGATGTGGGATCAAATGGATACTCCTCAATGAAATTAATCATGGCCATGCTATCTCTAATGTAGCAGATAGTTTCGGGAACAAAAGGCTTGATGAAAAAATCAATGTAGTGGCCTAGTGGCTCAAGAATTGATCCACAGCCTGAAACAATTGGGCGGCCGGGTGGAGATTGGGGGTCTTTGTGAATCTTGGGCAGGCAGTATATCACCGGGATGCGGGGAGATTTGGTGTTCAAAAAATCATATTCATGTTTGGTCAGGAATCCCGAGTCAAGAGCTTTTGTAGTGACCTTGGTAATAAGGCATTGGATTTCACTGGTAGGATTTCTAGGGAGTTTACAATAGTGCTCGTGGTTGGTAAGCTGTCGTAGCACTTCAGTTTTGTAGGATTCGCTGTTTAGAATAACTATTCCTCCCCCTTTATCAGCTGGTTTTATTACCAGGGACTGGTTATTTTTTAATGTAGTAATCGCCTTTTTCTCATCAAGAGAGATATTGTATGGGACGAAGGACTTTTTGTTTTCCAGGGCTGTTAGATCCTTCAGTACTAGTTTCTCAAATGTCGGAATTTCAACTGGGATCATTCCAGCTGAGGGAGAGAATTTTGAGGGAGGTCTGAACGGGGTATTAGAATGTTTAGGTATGGATGGGTTGAGACTGAAAAAGCTTTTTAGACGAATTTTCCTGAAGAACCTTAGTAGTTCCGTCTGAGCATCTTGAAAGTTAGGGCGTACCGTGGGTACGAAAGACAAGCCTCTACTAAGAAGAGATATTTCGTTACTAGACAGAATATGGTCAGTAAGGTTAAAGATTGGTAAAAGACCAGTTACTGAGGTGTTAGTGGAGGAGTTATTTGGAGTATCTACCACCTGTAGTGTTGGCGGCGTGTGGACCGTTCTCCTGGGGGGTTCGGTGGTTTGGGCCATGTTTTTCCTCTGCCCCTGGGCTGGCCCCGGCCTCCTTCTAAAAAATTCCTATTGTTGGGACCCGGGCTATCGCTCTGGTCTGAGTGGCCTGATGAGTCGGCTGAGCTGTCTGTAAATCCTACGTATTGTTGTCGCCTGTTAAATCTGCCCCAGGGTCTCTGTTGTTGTGGACCGTTATAAGGGCGATTAATATAGTAATCTTTACTAAGGTAGGGATATGTTCTTTCCTCGTTGTAGTTCTTGATATCTTTTTTAACCTTAATTTGTTTTTTATTTAGCTCAAATTTGTGAAACTCCTCTATAGTTTTGTTTATTTTTTCCAGGAGTTTACTTGTTTCTGTGCTAGTATTACTGTCTTTAATTTGTTTCTCTAGATCTGTTATTTCAATTGTTAATTGTTTTAGTTCTTCTGTCGCTATTTCAATTCCAAGAACCATCCAGTGTCTTGAGCAAGTTGTACTAATGTAACTGAACCCCTTTAGATATTTGGGATTGGTGGTGAAAACCCCTGGTACGTTACGTACTTGTAGGCCAAGCGGGATGATGTTTGATTTTAGGTAGTCGGTCAGGAGTCTGATCATTAGGAGTAGACGGACCTCTTTCTTTTTTAGTTTCTCTAGCTCATCAGAAAGAGAAGTGCTGGGAATGGAAGGGTTTTCGGTTGGGTCAGATAGGAGAGAAGGACCTCCTAGGATTTTATTAATGTATTCTAAATCATACATTGGAGGGTGGGGATCAGACATGCCTGAGGAGAGCAACGTGTGAAGAATAAAAAAGAGTTTAGACAGAGGACACGAAGAGCCCACTTGTGAGAGAAAAGGGGCCGGGATTACCTCAATCCCTTGCAATCCAGCGATTGCGCTAACTATGTTTCAAAAAACAAGGGAACCCTAAAGGTATAGCGTAGGGACCTTGGGCATTACATATTACAAAGAACAGTGGTCCCTATGTGCATTAAATATACAGTCCAAAATAATCATATACCCAATCAGTAATATGTCTTCTGTCCGTCCGGACAGGATTTAATAAATTCCAAATCAAAAAGATAAAATATTTTACGAAAAAAGAATGTCAAGTGGGCACAGCCGTGACCCTCAACATACAAGACAAATAACTCCTCCACTAACACCTCAGTAACTGGTCTTTTACCAATCTTTAACCTTACTGACCATATTCTGTCTAGTAACGAAATATCTCTTCTTAGTAGAGGCTTGTCTTTCGTACCCACGGTACGCCCTAACTTTCAAGATGCTCAGACGGAACTACTAAGGTTCTTCAGGAAAATTCGTCTAAAAAGCTTTTTCAGTCTCAACCCATCCATACCTAAACATTCTAATACCCCGTTCAGACCTCCCTCAAAATTCTCTCCCTCAGCTGGAATGATCCCAGTTGAAATTCCGACATTTGAGAAACTAGTACTGAAGGATCTAACAGCCCTGGAAAACAAAAAGTCCTTCGTCCCATACAATATCTCTCTTGATGAGAAAAAGGCGATTACTACATTAAAAAATAACCAGTCCCTGGTAATAAAACCAGCTGATAAAGGGGGAGGAATAGTTATTCTAAACAGCGAATCCTACAAAACTGAAGTGCTACGACAGCTTACCAACCACGAGCACTATTGTAAACTCCCTAGAAATCCTACCAGTGAAATCCAATGCCTTATTACCAAGGTCACTACAAAAGCTCTTGACTCGGGATTCCTGACCAAACATGAATATGATTTTTTGAACACCAAATCTCCCCGCATCCCGGTGATATACTGCCTGCCCAAGATTCACAAAGACCCCCAATCTCCACCCGGCCGCCCAATTGTTTCAGGCTGTGGATCAATTCTTGAGCCACTAGGCCACTACATTGATTTTTTCATCAAGCCTTTTGTTCCCGAAACTATCTGCTACATTAGAGATAGCATGGCCATGATTAATTTCATTGAGGAGTATCCATTTGATCCCACATCCAGCACCATGTGCACGCTGGATGTGGAATCACTGTATACCAACATCCCCCAATTTGAATCCTTGAGAGTGATTGAGCAGGTCCTTGAGTCAAGAGCTCGTCCACATAATGTACCCTCGCTATTTATTCTTGAACTTCTCGAAATTTGCCTCACCAGAAATTTCTTCCTGTTTGAGGGGCAATTCTATGGTCAAGTCAAAGGGACCTCCATGGGAGCCATTTTTGCTCCAAACCTGGCCATTTTATATATGGACCATCTGGAAACTAGCACCATCCTCCATACGTCCAATCCTTTCCATGAGGGAATCACCTTGTGGAAAAGATATATCGACGATATTTTCATGGTATGGAATGATTCCCATGACAACCTCCTGTCCTTTGGACATTGGCTCAATAATAACAGTGGGGGACTCCGTTTTACTACTGCCACCAGCAAAGATTGTATCCCATTTCTGGACCTACAGATAAAACATACTGAAGGCCGTCTAACCACTACACTGCACCGCAAGCCCACTGAGCGAAACACCTTGCTCCAATATTCTAGTCACCACCCTAGGGCCCTACGAGACTCCCTACCCTTCTCCCAGTTCCTCCGCATCAGGCGGAACTGCTACTTCAGGGATGATTACTTCTCTGAAGCAAAGACTTTGAGTAAAAAGCTGAGAAGTAGAGGGTACCCACGAAAACTGGTGCGTAGGTCAATGAAAAGAGCCTGGTATTGCCCACGTGAAGCCCTCCTAGAGCCTAAGCAAAAAACTGACCAGGACAAGCTTATATGTGTCACTACGTTCTCACCTGTTTCCAATGATATAAGAAAAAGTGTTTTGAAACATTGGCCAGTACTGAATGCCGGAAACTTATCACTAGACAAACCTATGTTTGCTTTCAAACGTGCTAAAAATATTAAAGACCACTTAGTTAGGGCGGCACTTCCATCACCTGCATTGAAAACCACCATAAATGATGCTTGGGGCCTCGCGCCAGTTGTGGGTCACAATAAATGCGGAGGCTGTATTTACTGTGACACCACAATTGAAGGCAAAACGTTCACATATGCTAACATCAAATATGAACGCAAATCTTTCTCCAATTGTAACTCTGTAAATTTAGTTTATGCCATCTTTTGCCCTTGCGGGCTTATATACATTGGACAAACAAGCCAGAAGATCAAACTCCGCATTGGACAACATCGAAGCCGGATCAGATGCAGGACTGCAAATGCGCCCCTCGTGGAACATTACTCTGCCAAAGGACACAGCGAAAATGATTTACAATGGACAGTAATCACGTTGATCAAACCACCCCCTCGGGGAGCAGACATGGCTCAATTGTTGAATAAAGAGGAACTGCAATGGATCTTGCGCTGCAATAGCATCCATGATGGATTAAACCGGATTGAGGATTGGACTTCCCTGCTCTAAATTGTAATGGACTTCCCTGTTACAAAACTGTGATGGTTTTATTTATTTATGTATTTTATTTTTTGCAATGCTTTGATGTTAATTCACTTTGAATGTCCATATCACTTTATTATTTTTTCACCACTTTAAAATGGCCGCCGCGTTCACGTCAGTAACTGGGACACCCGCATGCAGTCCCTCATCGCTGTTTACGGCACCCAGGTCCCAGTAAAAGCCCGGGAACCTGTGAACACTGACCACCAGATCACCACTCGTGCCATAGTGCCGCCGCACTCCTCAAGTAAGTAAGCCGCCGGCTCCCGCCCCTCACTGGTTCTATTAACGATATCAGTGATGCTCTTAGCTAATCCACACCTCCTCTCTATAGTTTTCAGATAGCTATCACGCTACGCCGCCATTGAAGCGCGAAAGTCCCGGTAATAATAATTTTACTCCCACGGATACTGCATTGCCCGACCGGGTAATCAGGTAAATAGACACTCTGTCTACTTTTTTCCTACTGCCGATTAAAATGCCTCTTCATTTCTAACGGGCCGGACTTCTACGTATTTGCATCCTTAGACCTGCCGAGCAAACCCTTAAGTTCCGCCAGATCGTCTGATTTGATATAACGGGGAGCGGTTTCATTTGTATCAAGTAGGTACTAGCACACTTCCTCGCCACCCGTGCCAGCATGCTCCAGTTCACCATGTGATATCAAGCACTCCCTTGCCCGCATTATATGCAATCTTAAATATCGCGGTACGTTTAGCCTGACAAAACCACGTTTCACAACCGGCCTCACTGTGTTTTCCGCCCGGTTTTTAAATTCCCATATTGCCATTTTGCGCTCGCTCTGGTTGAGCAATTGTTTCATCAGCTAGTCCAGGGTCACTCAGCACGACGGCAATATTTTAATACTTTACCTGTCTCACCTTTTTCACTTTTTACACGTGCCTTATTTACGTGCCTTATTCACAAGCACTTATATTGGTTCACCACCAAAGGATCACTGAGACATGCCTTTAATTATTTTCATGTATTGAACCTAACTCTTGGTCTCTCTGTTTTTTCCCCCCTTTTTCTTCATTGTAACCATTAATGTATAAGTAAATGTAATTGAAAGGCACCTTATATTGCTTTGTGTTCAAGACAACAATAGTGCCAATTCTTGTCCTGATGATGATGCCTCTATTTTTATAGGCATCGAAACGTCGTCGACCTCTAAACCCCATATGCATATTATCTGTGTCTAAAATTACAAAATGCAATGGAGTGTTTTCCTGTAACTTATGCCTGCCTTACTGAAGTACAAGTACGCAGACTTATTCCCTTGCCTTGTTTACATTGCTTTTCTGTTGTTTGGTCTTGTATGTTGAGGGTCACGGCTGTGCCCACTTGACATTCTTTTTTCGTAAAATATTTTATCTTTTTGATTTGGAATTTATTAAATCCTGTCCGGACGGACAGAAGACATATTACTGATTGGGTATATGATTATTTTGGACTGTATATTTAATGCACATAGGGACCACTGTTCTTTGTAATATGAGGAATCAAATGGCGGCCTGAGAAAACGTGGTCCTTGCCATTGCTGTAACGTATTAGTAGAGGTAGCTGTATCTAAAAAACCATAATAGAAATAATAAAGGCGCCAATCAATTCTTATGTTCGCCGTAAAAATGTCACTCATTATTGGAATATTATTCACTTACTAAAAGGCCTACCTCTGCCGAGATGCTAGGTTGGACTCGAAGATTCAATTTAATGTAATACTCTCCACCATCGTGGCGGGGGAGTTGTTCGTATTCCGGTCCAAAAACGTTAATTTATCCCTTCTGCATATCTGTAATGGCAAATGGTAAGGAGCCGAATCAGGGATTAAGTATACTAGCGGCTGGATCAAAGGGAGGCGAATATCAAACGTCCCCAGACGCCGCCTATTTTGACACTCACCCGATATGATTAGAAGGGTAGGGGAGCGTGCGAGCCCGCGTCTTCCCCGTCAGCGGAAAAACAGGAAGTGCTGCCTAGGTAACCCGAAGGGTTTTGTCACACCGCATGAAGAAAGACTAGCGTTGCTATAGCTACACAAAACGCAGTCGAAAAACAAAAATGGGAAAACAGACTCTCATTGCCAAAAGTCAGCATGGGAGCTAAGATAAATTCCGGCAATTGTTAATGTTGTTGCTAGTGAAAAGTTCTCTAACAAGTTGTTAAAAATAAAACCAATTTATAACCAACAATAGCTCAATGATTTTGACAGAATTTGAAAGAACAAACAGTCAGCTTAAAAGCAACACATGTTTTGCGCGGACCTACCGAAACACAGGGCGGTCAAGGCGCACATTAGAACACGAGACATGTTATCCTATCGAAAGTACATTTTTAGGAAAAACACGCGCGGACCTACCAAGCATGGTGGTCTAGGACGCGGTATCTCAACATAGTTACATATCCATCAGAGAGTGAGGAGAGAAGCGGAAGACCGAATGGATAAAAATCACCATTGCTACATAACGATCTGTCCTGAATTCACAGTTGTGGTGTATCAAAAGGAAGACAAGTATTGTAATTCAGCACTTGGCACATCAACTAACAAAATGCCACACAGAGTCTCTGAAAAAGGAAACCACACTCCTGGTGTCACAGAATTGGCGTGAACCTACCACATGGTGGTTTAGACGCGCAATTGATTTAAAGGGTGGCCATCTGAGCAAAACTACTCTCAGACTCATTAAGACCCCTACGTACTGAATCAAAAAACCGGATCCATTTAATCTCTCTGACGTTGAGGATGAGTTCTATACTCCCACCCCTTGGGCCCAATCTCACTTGTTCTAAAATGGTCCACTTAAGGCTATCCGGGGAGTGATTAAGGTTTTTGCAGTGGTCTACTAAAGGGGCTCCCTCAACCTTACATCTTATGCGGCTGCAGTGTTGCAAAAAACGTACTTTGGCTCGTTGTTGTGTCTGGCCAATATATATTAAATCGCAGGGGCAAACTATGCAGTAGATTACATTGGATGAATTACAATTGGTATGCGATTTTAATATAACCTGATGTTGTCCGTGGGAAAAGATTTTAGTCTGGAGTGTTGCTGGACAGGCTTTGCAAGAACCACAACGGTAGTGACCCACAATGGGGGGTAAGTTCCACATGGATGTTATAGATGGTTCCTTCGAGGTCATCAGGAATGAGCACACCACGTGGTCGCGAATGTTCTTCGCCTTTTTGAAAGCGTGAAGCGGTAGGTGGCTACAGTTGAGATCCTCAGAGATAAAGTGCCAATATTTGTTGATGGTTTTCTTTATTGCATTACTTTTTGTGGAAAAAGTGGTTACACAGATGATGCGTTGTTCATTGTTGTTCCGTTGAGACCCAGGTTGCAGTAAGGTTTCCCTTGGGTTATACCATGCTCTCTTTTTGGCTTTTTTGACCAGTCTCCTCGGGTATCCTTGTTCAAGTAATCGTTCCATCAGAATTGTCGCTTGCTCCATGTAGTCATCTTTTTTACTGCAATTACGGCGAATCCGTAAAAATTGACCAAATGGCAAGTTGTCACGGAGTCCCCTTGGGTGATGACTTGAGTATAGAAGTAAAGAATTTCTCTCCGCAGGCTTCCTGAAAAGGGTGGTTTGTAGGATCTCATTCTCCACGAAGATTGTTAAATCCAAAACGTCAATAGATTTTTTGTCATAGTGGATAGTGAATTGTATGTCAGAAGTTCTGCCATTTAGCCAGTTGAAAAAGGTTATGATATCCTTTTCATTACCTGTCCAGATACAAATGATATCATCTATGTATCTCATCCACATATTTATTTTGGATCTGAAGGGGTTGACATCATTGAGTATGAACACGTCTTCATACATGGACATGAAGATTATGGCCAGGTCTGGAGCAAATCCCGCCCCCATCGCAACACCCTTGGTCTGGAGGTAAAAAGAATTGCGAAAGATGAAAAAGTTCCTCATCATTGCAATTTTAAGTAATAGAATGATAAAGGATGTTGGTACTCGGGTCGGTGCCTCCCGTTTATCAAGTGCAATCGTCATAGCCATCAAGGCCTCCTCCTGGGGTATGCTGGTATACAGTGACACGATGTCACAAGTTACCAAGAGTTCCTGCTGTGAGTTATATGGACGTCCGTCAATCAAATTAATGATGTGTGTGGTATCTCGCAGGTAAGTTGTAGTTGCTTCTGCTAAAGGTTTTAGAAAGAAATCAACATACCTACACAGGGGTTCCAAGAGGGAGCCGCACCCAGATACTATGGGTCGGCCTGGGGGCTGGTGAAGATCTTTGTGTACTTTTGGTAAAGTGTAGATGGTGGGAAGGCGTGTTTTTTTTTGGTTCAGGTACTGAAATTCATGTTCAGATAAAAAACCTTGTTGTAGACCGTCCTGTGTCACTCTCAGGATCTCAGCTTTTTGCTTTTAAGCTGACTGTTTGTTCTTTCAAATTCTGTCAAAATCATTGAGCTATTGTTGGTTATAAATTGGTTTTATTTTTAACAACTTGTTAGAGAACTTTTCACTAGCAACAACATTAACAATTGCCGGAATTTATCTTAGCTCCCATGCTGACTTTTGGCAATGAGAGTCTGTTTTCCCATTTTTGTTTTTCGACTGCGTTTTGTGTAGCTATAGCAACGCTAGTCTTTCTTCATGCGGTGTGACAAAACCCTTCGGGTTACCTAGGCAGCACTTCCTGTTTTTCCGCTGACGGGGAAGACGCGGGCTCGCACGCTCCCCTACCCTTCTAATCATATCGGGTGAGTGTCAAAATAGGCGGCGTCTGGGGACGTTTGATATTCGCCTCCCTTTGATCCAGCCGCTAGTATACTTAATCCCTGATTCGGCTCCTTACCATTTGCCATTACAGATATGCAGAAGGGATAAATTAACGTTTTTGGACCGGAATACGAACAACTCCCCCGCCACGATGGTGGAGAGTATTACATTAAATTGAATCTTCGAGTCCAACCTAGCATCTCGGCAGAGGTAGGCCTTTTAGTAAGTGAATAATATTCCAATAATGAGTGACATTTTTACGGCGAACATAAGAATTGATTGGCGCCTTTATTATTTCTTTTATGGTTTTTTAGAGACAGCTACCTCTACTAATACGTTACAGCAATGGCAAGGACCACGTTTTCTCATGCCGCCATTTGATTCCTCAGCAGGTAACTTCGTGTAACCTAAGGCCCTGTCCTCAGTATCACCTCCTTGTTAGTCACCTTTAATTGTATTCTATTTATAATTTCCATTCTCCTGAATATAACGTTATCTAACACTTTGGGACTCTGTTCAGAGACCTTTTTTAAAAATTCGTGGTTCACTTTTATCTTTAGGAACAGCCCCACTTTTCTTCCCCACCCTCCCTTCACGTCCTGACGAAGACCCGCGTAGTAAGGATCTACCGTCCTACATCCTCTGGGTCGAAACGTAGACTTTTTCTACTAACTTGAACTCCTACAGAACAGTCTAATGTATATAGCTGAATAGGAGATTCTATTTGAAATTCACTCTGATGTCTGTACACTGCATTTGACCCCTCGTATGGGGATCTATGATTTTTTGTGATTGTGATTTGCAGATCTATGCACATGAGAGATTTTTGACCAGTGATTTTGAACTATCAAAAAATGTGTATTATTTCCCCTGCACTTTCCCCTCTCCCCTGTGGGCGCATTGAATTTGTGTATATTGTGTATATATTTATCCTTTGACTATTGAACCATTGAATGTTTATAATAGGTGCGGTAAAAATAAAACCACCTTGCACCTTGATTCAATCTTTTGGATTAATTCAACTCAAACACTGTGAATCTAGTAATCTGGTGTGTTCTGTCTGGGACCCCTTTCATATATACTGACCAATTACCCAGGTCCCACTGACTACATGGGTCCAACCCCAAGATTTATAATATACCCGTGTCATCTGTCAATGACTGCCCACTAAACTCATGGAATGCCTCTTCGAATCGTGTAAAGAAATCAGAAACTGACTCATCTGCTTTCTACTAACAAGACGCTAATGTAGTCAAATCTATTTTTTTAGGGGTATAGGAGTTTTCAACTTATTTACAATAGCTTTGGGAATATCTAATATCACCTGCTGTGGTTTCTGCACGGGCTCTCTATTGGCATCTATCCCCTCTAAATGCACCCAAGTATCACCATAGGCTACATTATCATCTACCTTCCGAATTGATCTTCACATATTAGGGGGTAAAATAAGGCCCAAAAAACATGTATATCGGGCAACGTAGTAGTGCAGGAGCTAATAGCTCCTTCTACTTCTTCACAAAAAGCGGCTGGAATTTTTCGCTGATCGGGCAAAGCAGCTTTATGAGCCATAACGTCTGCTCTACTCCAAGGGGTATACACCCAATTATAAATAAAATATCCCTTTGCATCATCTGAAGTTTTATCATCACTTGTTCCCGCTCCCTTTGGAGGAACATACAAAGGTGAAGCTTCACGCCTCGGCTTCACAGTAACCACAATATCACCAGTGTCTTTATCTGTCCGTGTAGCTCCTTCTTGTCGTGCCGGGGACTGAATTGTTTGTTCAGCCATAGCTTTACCAGCTGCCTTTTTCGCCTCTCGCAGACGGAATGCCTCAACGCGCAATTTAACCACTTGCCTAATTAGATCAGACACCTGTGAAGAGAGAAAGGTGCCATCACTTAACTGTTTATAATCAGATTTTATCTCTGCGGGCTCTAGAGCACTAGAATGTTTTCTAAAATTGAGCATTACCTCTCATGTAAATGTCTCTACAAAATATAACTGCTCTAAATCTGACCATTACTGAACCATTGCTATGAGGTCTGGGTTGGAGTCCCTCCCAAGAGCTGCTTTACGAGCAGCGGATCTAAGAGTGGCCTTGCGTTCAGTAGTTAAAGTAGAGCGAGTCATCCGCCCGTCTAGTTTATCCTTATCTTTCTCATCCAAAGACCAATGCTCCTCATCAGAAACTTCATTCTCAGGGGCACTAGGGAATTTATACGGGGCGAAGGTCTATCTAACAAAATAGAATCATCTTGAGGTCTATTAAGTATGAGATAAATGGGGCGCCTAATAGGGTACTGGCTGTTACCTCTAAATGACGCTCCCTATCTTCTTTCTCTTTTATTCCTTCATCTCTTTATTTTTTAATTCCAATGCTTTTTGATCGATTTGTGCTGCTCCTCTTTCTGCTATAGCTTCTTTTTGCCTCACTCATTCATTCACTTCTTTCTCCCACATTCGAGCACAATCAAACATATCTTGTCGACTCTTTCGTTGAAACAGACACTACTCTACATACTGAATCTTTTTAAAATCAAACAACCCATTAACTGGCAATCGTAGATAAGGATCTTTTTTCGCATATTTGTTCCACAGTGTACTATACATTATGGAAGAAATGCTGTATTTAATATACATAAACCTATTAGGTGTCCCCTCTAGGGGAGCCGGCTGACTACTTTCTAGATCCATATGGTTACCTCCAAGACAGCAACACATTCTACGAAATGTGCTAGGAGCAGGCATGCCAAATATATTATAGTCAAATATGATATAATATTATAGTAAAATAGTACTTATCCCAAATATATCAAAAGTAGAGAAAAATCCCCTCATTACCTGCCTTTATTTATTGCAATAAATAAACAAACCAAACCAGAATCTTGGCCAAGCAAATCCAAAACAAGAGTGTCGCTTCAGCGACCTTACCAAACCGAAATCTCCAAACTCCACCTATCAAGCTCTGGGTTGACCTAATGGTCACTGCAAAGCGTACTCCAAAGGTGATCTCATTCGGGACCGGCCACCACCTGGAGGGTCAGATTGGGAAAACTGGAAAAGCACTGCGATCTGCAAAAGACAAAAGGTCTCCTTGTGCAAGACGCCTCCTCAGTAGGATTCCAATCTTCTGTCCGGACCACTCCTTTGGATGGCCGCGTCTCCGATGAGCCCCACGAGTTGGGCGCCAAACTGTGGAAATGAGCCTTTTTAGGGGCCCACCGGTGCAGGGGCTCACCCTTATCTGTCCACGGGTCCTTAGACCAACAAAATAGAGATTCGCACGGAAGCTGCAATATCAAATGAGAAGTTTATTAATCACTCATGAGTGAGACTACATGAATACAACACCCTCATGCACTGTAGGAGGCAGTACATGGAATACAGAAACCAGGGGCCTTTTATATACACTTTGTAGCTGAGTAAGCATGGAGACTTAAATAGACGGTACATGCATACATAGGAATAGCTATCCACTAACATGGGCAGATAGATATCGCTTAGTCAGCAGAATGGGAGGGGTGAAAGAACTGCTTACATCAGTAGGAAATGCTAGACAGTTACATTCTCAAACAGGTGCATTCTAGCAGCTACAGGCCTTTCTGAGCTCATACATTGCTCTGGCTCAGTACTGAAGGAGTTGACTACAGTTGATGACTCAATCAGAATAGAAAGGCAAGCAACAGTGAAGACGGAAGAATCAGAGACGGAAGTCGAGAGATCCCCTTGGGAGTGTTAAATAAATACATAAATCACATGGCTAACAAAATGGATGCCACAACCAAAATGGCTTCAGCTCATGCTAACAGAAATTATCTGCGTTTTCCACACACAGGCCCTCATTCTCACGACTGTTTCTGGATTTACAAGAGCGTGGTGTGCAGAGTGGTTCCTTGCTGCACAGAGGCCAGCCACGCACTGTTCAGGAAAGCGCTTCAGTGCTCTGGTCAGCTAAAGGCACAGAAGGGCTCAACACGCGCAGGTATTGGGAGTGAAAAATAAAGCGCTCAACCCGCGCTAATTACAGAAGCCGCCAAGGAGCTGAGGACAGTGCTTCCCGTGCTCTGTGTAAGCGAACCGCGGGGCTCGACTCAGAGGCCTACAGCCAGTTCTGCTGTATCCTGCCCCAGTAGAGTATTTGGGGGTGGGGGGCAGCACCAGGTGAGCAGGCAGGCCAGGACATCAACTCCAGCACACAAGTGGTAGTCCCTTCTGCAACCTAGGCCGTGCCAATCCTTTCCTCGCTGCGCTGCCGGGAGGGGTCGCCGCTCCGGGAGCTCAATTGTGTCCTAGCCGGGCCTTCAGCACAGCTTCCATGACCCACGTTGTCTGCAGCCTGGATCCGGCCACCAGGCAGAGCCGGAAGGTCCACCTAACATCCCCGATTTGGCTCCACCTAGTCTCCAGCACTTTCGGTACACCTCCGGATGCAGCGGTGGTAAGTCTGGCGGTTAGATGGTGTTCGGTGCAGGCAAGAAGTGGCAGAAAAACTGGGCAATTGGCGGAGCGAGATTAGGTCGCGTACACCATCTTGAGCATGTAAGCTGTAAATATGCCTGTATAGAATATATAGTTATACATATAACTTTTTTTAAAACTTTTTCATTTCGCAAGAAAATACATTTTAGTATCTGAGAAAGTTATCCTTAGGCGCAGGCAATATGCACAGCTTAACATACTGACATTCCAATTACATGTTAGGCATGGTAGAATTCAAACGGGGATTGTCACAAAGACAGTAGATATGCAAAAACCAAATACATGAAATGTCAATATCAACTGCCAATAAGCATACAGAATATAGCAGACTACTGTTACAAAACTTCAAATAATAATCATACACATAAGGACAATCAATGGAGGAACATATAGAGTATCGTCAATCGGCACTTTGCCCCTGATACACTGCAGTTCAGATTTCTCACAACATACATAGGTTACCTTGCATCCACCACCCCAGGACACTCACTAAGCTCCATTAAAGACCTCTTTGCTCTCTGTCATGTATCCGGGGAATCAAATACTCCTGGAATGTGCCCCATATATCTCTTGGGTGACTCCGGGGCGGCATGAGATCATAATAAGCATCGGAATGTGTATTGCAGAATGCCATATCAGTGTGCCATTCTGCCTCAGTAGGGAGAGGCCCCTTCATCCAACGCATAGCAATTCTACCCCGCACCAGCAAGGTGCCTAAGGTGACCAGCCGTTAATGTGCACGCAGAACATCGCGATCATGGCCCAGGAGGGCCACCAGAAGCGTGCACTCCAAGTCCATTCCAGTGATCTCGCCGAGGGCCATATATGTTTATATATGTCTATATTTAAATTTTATTTTTAAAATTTTTAATTTACGTTTTTAAAATGTTTTTTTAAAGCGTTAAACAATGCTAGAGGACAACATATATCAAATGCATATTAGCAACAAACTGCAATTCCAGACATTACAATCATTATGAAGCATTAAGAGTATATGGTACGGCTCACAAATGTTACAAGTCCAATACAGTTCCTACCGCCATTACCCCCTACCCCCTTCCAATCAGGTCCATCTCATAATGACCTCAAGTTATCCCTTCACAACGCCTATTATTAGAGTAATCAGACAGTTTAATAACACTCCCTCCCCACATATTACTAAATCCTCAATTACTTTACCATCTAGTTGGGTAAGCTTCACGTGCTGCTCACCGGCCCAACTAATCCTTTGTTCCGTCTTGTAATATCATGCTCTCTAGAAGCCACCCAACCAGTGTATGGTGATCCATTGGCTTGCCAGTACAATGCCCAGTGCTTTCAGTCAAGTTTTCATTTTAAGTTGTTTCTGCAGTGGCACTATACACAGTAAGCACATTTTTGTCAACACTGTCTTTATTGAAATTTTCCAGTACACACAGCAGTACGATACAATATATCAAACTACCTGTAGCACAGAGTGTTAAATCTGTAGAATAGGTCCGTTGCATCTCCCTGAGAAAGTGATTAGAACAGCAGTCATTTGTACACAAAAGTACCATTGAACAGTACCAGTATTTAATTGCAATACCCCCCCAAACTCCCCACCCCCTTTCCCTTCGAACCCCCAATAACACAGGTACACAGTAAATTATCCAGTAAGTTCCAGGAAGTAGGATCTGCTAGCCCAGCCACCGAACAGGAGGGAAAGCACACAAAGGGTTCCTCTACCAGGCCTACCCCAGATGAGACTTCTAAAATTGGAAGAGATGGAGTGCTTGTGTTCGCATTTGGCATGTACACAGAGGAAGCCCCTTTGATAGGTACTCCACCAGAGGACCCATATATATAATAAAAATCTTTAAAGGACGCAGAGCGCTCGCCTGCCATTCGCTCCATAGTGAGAACCTGCCAGAGGCGGGAGTGCCACTGAGTCATAAATGGTGCCTCTTTGTTTCCAGGCCAGTGTTTTTTTTGCCAATCCAGGAATAGCTATAGAATAGATCTATCACCTTCAGTCTGGTGTTTGAGGGCAAGAGCCCACAGACCCAGCAATGCAAAGCCAGAGTCCTCAGGTACAGCGTAGCCCAGGACATCTTTAATTTCCAACCAGAAAGGCCTGCTCATCGGGCAATCCCACCAGATGTGTTTAAAATCTCCCTGATGCCCGCACCCCCTCCAGCACAGATCTGAAGTCATAGGAAGAACAGTTTCATTTTTGTTGGGTGTAGGTACCAATCATATAAAACTTAATAGTGGGCTTCCCGCATCCCCATCAATTGACTGAATTTAGGTATATCTGTGTATAGTTCATCCCACTGCTTATCTGGGATTATGTCCCCCTAGGGTGCACTCCCAGAAGGACCTGTGTCATGGTTGGGTGATGTGTAGCGTAGAGAGCAGTAGCAAGTATAGATGGGATATATTACCCTTTGTGCCGCTCCCACTCTTTGCTAACTGCTCCACTGCTGTGAGGTCTCTGGTTGCTGCCTTCTTTAAGTTTGGGCCTAGGACCCAGTGTCAGAGCTGGGTGTAGTCCTAGTGTTCAGTAGCAGCTAAGTGGTACTCTCTCTGACAGTTTTTGATGGTGAGAATGTCCCAGTTATAGAAAAGATCCGAAATCGTGAGGCATCCTCCCTCCCTCGATGTGTCAAAGGGACCCGGTAGATGTGCAGGTGGAAATGCAGGATTGTAGTGGATTGGTGTGAATGGGGACGGGAAAGTGGTCCAAACTGAGGTCCTGTTGATACCTTCCCAAACCTTAAGGTCGTCTTTTGTAGGGGTACTTAAGTAAACATTTGGAAGGCTATCCACTTTAGGCTTCCACAGTAGGTCCCAGATGCACCTCCCAGCCACTGCCCTGTCCATGTGGAGCCAATGTTTGTCGGACTCCCGGGCTGACCACTCGTTAATCATGCGTAGTTGGGCGGCCTTGTAATAAAGATGCATGTCTGGTAAAGCCCGGCCCACAGAACATTTTGGGAGACTAAGTTGTTTATAGGGGAGCTATGCCCTGCGGTAATTCCATATAAAATGGGGGATCATAGACTTTAGCGTAGCTAGGATCCCCCCCACCACCAGAGTCTAGGTAAGACCATCATGTTAACTGTTTGGATACAGCCTAACCATGAGAAGTACAGGGGAGACCACCCCTGTAAGTCTGCCTTCAACTTTTGGAGAAGAGGGGGGTAATTAGCCTTGAAAAGGACCGGGGGTTTAGGAGTTATCTTTATCCCTAGATATGTTATGTCATTTTTGGCCCATAGGAAGGGGGAGGAGACCACCAGGGACTCCTCCTGCAATGGAAGTGTAAGGTTAAGCAAATAGAATTTTGTTAGGTTGATCCAAAGTCCTGCCACTTGCTCAAAGTGTTCCAGCTCTGCCAACACTGCCTCCAGAGATAACTAGATATAGCTACAGACATTAACATCTCATCTGCAAAAAGAGATATTTTGTGCTCCTCCGCCCGAACGGGATGCCATAGATGGCGGGTGTCATTTGGATTTTCGACACTAAGGGTTCAATGCTTAGGGTAAATAGTAGCGGAGACAGGGGCACCCCTGCCGCGTTCCTCTTTCCTAAGGAAATTTGTATGAACCCACCCCATTAACTAGGGCATGCATAGTTAGCCCTAATCGTGACGATAAACCGGTCACAGAATCTGAATCTTTCCAGGGTACGTATAGAAATGGCCGGTCTACCCACTCAAAAGCTTACTGTGTCCAACGGCAGCAAGACAGCCGGAAGCAATGTTTTTTTTTTTTAGAGTTTTTTTTTGCTTTCCCAGGAAGCACATATTTGTATAGATCTTTCCAGTGTCAGTCCTGCAGCATGATCCAGGACTCTAACTGCTTCCTCCCAGAAGGTCTCAATTGGGGGACGCACCCATGTCCTATGGAGAAAGTCTGCCGCAGCCTTACTGCATTTCCCACACACAGTGGGTGTCGTTTTTCTGGTGTCATGTAGGTTCTATCTAAGTAGTGAAACTATAAGCTTGAAGCGTGCATTAGGGGATACCTGTTTAACTTGTTCACAAGCCTTCTTCCATTCTTCTTTCGGGCAGTCAGCGCTCCCATGGCCTCTCGCCCAGTCCTTACCTCCTCCCAGTCTGTCACTATGGCCGCGTGTAGATATGTTATCAGCCATCTGCAACCCGACAGTTCCAGCAATTGCTGCATGATTTGCTACACCGAACCGTTCCTGAGCTTGTGCAAACTAGATACATTTGTTCCGAAACCAGTCACCTACACGTTCGCAAACTCCCTCCTGTCATACATACAAAGTAGGACATCTTGTAAAATAGCCTTAGCACCCACAGAGGTATGCACTCAGCAAAGAGGGACATGCATAAGATTGTATGGAACACTCTATGTTACACATCTGCCATCAAACTATTCAAAATGGAAGATCTCTAGGGACTCCCTTATCTATCATTAGGCTGTGGGGTTTTAGGTTTAAACCTATAATAACTGAGAAAACCCCACTGAAAGAAAAATAGCCCTCACCGGTGAAAACATATAAACACTGAAAAAACACCTGCACAACCACAAACTAAATGCCATTCAAAGAAAGGAAAAAGAAAGTGAAAGAGTCATTTTGTTCTTAGTGAAGGGGTCAACTTTGTTATACAAGCTAGCAGTAAGAAAGACTGGCTAACATTATTCTGCTTGAGTTTTGTTCTTTAGGGATGCCACTAAAATATTGTTTCTTCTTCCTTTTACTTTTTTCAGTTTTATGGCCTTTGGTCTAAAGATGCAGGGTTTAGTTTCACGTTTTAGGTTTAGTTTAATTATTTTATAAACTGTAGAGAATCAGGACATATCTAACTCGCATTTGATATTTTGGCTGCATTATATTCTTTCACTGATAGGTAAAATGGCTAGTTTCATAAAAATCTTTCCTAATATGTGTCATCACATTTGCCCACAGAGAATGGTTAAAAACCCTTAATACATCAGACCATAGTTTCTAGTGGGTCAGTATTGATAGTAGGTGTATTGCCAACACCTCCGGCTTTAAACATTAAATGCAAGGTATAGTGACAAGTATATATATCACCAAGCATCTGGGATAGTGGTGAAAACGTGACTTTTGGAAAACATGGAACGCAGTGTCACTTGTTATGCTCTGCAAAAAAGATTCTTTCCAAGTTCAACAAAGATTGGAGTGATATTGTTTGTATTTGTAGTGATTCAGCTACGTATATAAATAATTTGTGTGATGACCTGTCAAAATTGATACCCGAGCTGAAGTGATTCCCTGTAGGAGATCCTTGCCACTTGTTAGATGGTATGCTGAAAGCATCTTTACAATCTTCAGAGTTAATGAGGGATGCTATTGACTTTTTAGTCCATTCTGGTGCACTGTTTTCTTATGCCCAGGTACTAAAACGCAAATATTTATCATTTTGTGCTTTATGTGGCATCAAAGAAAGAGTCATCCCAACTGTGCCCCTTAGCTGACGGTTCTCAGCCCAAGGGGCTATGAATGCTGAGAGGGCCTTTTCACAGAAGTTTACATGGGAAGGAAAGCGCGAGCGCACATGACCAAAGACTCACTGAAGAAGTATTGTATGGTGTACTACAATAAGATTAATTTGCAAAAATCTCTTTGGACCTCATATACACTATACGTACACTGTCTATATACCATGTTCTTTCAGTGCAGAAAGCAAACAATGATAAAAGCAAAACGTTCCATAAACACCGGAAAAACACTTTTTCTGTTGTTTTTAGTGGCGTGAAAATGTGTAACCACTGATAACAACTGTTTTTTAAGATATTGAAAACACTGAAAAAACCCCACCAGAATTTACCAAAAATAGAAACTGAAAACAGGACAGCCTATCTATCATAAACCTATCTGCGAGTGTGTGAGGTTCGTGTGTACCCACCAAAAGCAACTTGTTGCAGTTAGGTCCATATCAAACTAGCTTACCCCTTGCTGTACTTACGATGCACAGTAGTAAAGCAAATAGGTCCGGCAATCCCAGTCCGTCCTCCAGCCACGGAAATTTCAGAATGTTCTTTCACTTGGCTCCTTTTCCCTTCCCACAACAAGGTGCGCATAGCAACTTGTCCAAGCGGGTAAAAATTGTGATCAGTATTGGACGCATTACATTTTGCAACACACATAGGCAACGTGGCAGGAACACCATTTTGACCATCCATCCATCCCAATCTACTGGGAACTGTTTGGATTTAGGTCTGTTTGGGCCTAGGACCCTCTGCAAACTCTTTTCTTCCAACAAGAGGAGCACAGAACTGGCTGGGTCTCGCAAATACAACAGAGTCATCTGTATACATTATTACCCCAAGATATGCACCCGAGTAACCTCCCATTAGATAGCGAAAAAGGACCCTATTATATATAAGTGGAAGGCAGTATTCTGGAAGTGGGCTGAGTGTGAGGGCACAGTCCGGTTACAAATTGCACGCAGAACGAGCAGTAAGAAGGCGTTGGAGAGGGCAAGAGCTTGGGAGAGACTAGTTGTGGAACTTACAGCCCCGGAAGATGCAAAGGATGAGGCCCGAGCAATTAGCCCCGAAACACACACAGCATAACACACCGCAATTGTCAGTAGGGTTCCACTGTGTGTTATTGGTGAAGTGCTGCACCCGCCCCATATGTGAGACGCTTAATACTACTGTGCCTTCATTGATCCCGTTGCATAGCACGTTCATGATTTTGGCCCATCAGGGTAGCAGCGAATGGTTAGCTCAGACACGCCTGGGGGGGGGAGGGAGGGGGGAGGAGGTTGGTGCGACTGTGTTGGGATAGGGGAGGGGGGTTGGGGGGCAGTTGAACACGAATACTAGCACGCCACCCACTCACAAACGGTGCCAGGACTGGAGGGTTGAGGTGACTGTGAACAAAGCAATAGACTCTGCCATTTAAATGATTCTGTTTCTTAATGCATGCATTGGGGAGTGCCGATATACAAATTTGTTATGACATTTACTAATACTGCAATGTAAGTTGATAACAAAACAATAAAAATTGTGTTTAAAAAAAAAAAATGATATGCACCCGAGGGTCAAATACCCAACTGGCCAAGTTCCGATAGAAGTCGGCAAGACAGGGGCTGTATCACGTGTGAACACCACTGGGGACAGGGGACATCCTGCCAAGCTCCCTTACCCAGCCTGCAGGAATCAGATACCATACTCCCCTTGTGCACCTAGGCCACAGTGTCCGTGCACTATAGCTGCACCCATTTAAAATAATTAGGGCCAATGTCCATGTGATGCAAGACAGCCAACTTGTATTGCCATCCAATAATGTTGAAGGCTCTCTCCAGATCTAGTGCTGCCTGCTCCAGGTTCTCCTCTAAGAATGTGAGTGCATGCATAATGGGGTTTGGCCACCTAAGATTGTACGTCATGCTCTTCCTAGGGATGAACCCAGATTGGTCAGAGTGTATCACAGCAGCAATCTAGTTGACAAACCCTTATACAGTAGTTTGATGTCAGTGTTCAGCACTGAGAATGAGCTGTAGGAGGAGAGACAAGCTAGGAGAGATCGTGACCGTCCCACCAAGGCCTGGGTCTAGAGTTACTACCTTATTAATGTACGCAGATGACTGCTTTCTTATATCGAGAACAGGTGTGGGTCTTCAAAGACTGTTAGAGGGGCTTGCAGTGTTTAAGGGATCCTTAGGTTGCAAACCAATAAAACAAAGGGCCAGATGTACAACCCTACCAATTTGCGTGTCACATATTGCGTTGTTTTGCGATTCGCAAATAGGAATGTACATCAGTGTCTCAGACACTGTTTGTGGTTCCTAATGGCCTCCATGTCTGTGACTGCTTTTTAAATAAAGCAGTTTTTTAAAAATCCGCCCGTTTTCCTTAAAGGACAACGTGCTGCATTTAAAAATGAAACGTTACTGTTTCATTTTTAGGTCGAGCCTTAGTGCAGCGCCAATGCGCTACTCTAAGGATTACGGTAAACGTAATGGGGCAACCCAGTGTCCCTCAGAACCTGGGTATATGTATTTAAAGTAAAAATTGGTTCTGTCAGGGTTTTTGATTACTTAGAGCAAGAAGCAACAGCTTACTTATAACACATATCAATGATTTGCAAAGGAAAAATAAAGATATAATTTTTCCGAACAAAGCCACTGACAGGACGGAGGCTTTGTTACCAGATCACGAAAATCCCTGGACTGGCAATATAAATTAAAACTCCAACCGACGGGTGGAAGTCATTTTCTGAATTACTTTGAGGCTCCAACCGGCTGGTGGAGGCACATGTGATTTATTCTCACACTCATATCTGACTAGGAGGCAATTCATTATTCGCAGGGACACCAAAGAAATCTGCTATTGGGCTGCCAATCCCCCCCCTCCTGCCCTGAGGAAGACCCACTGTTGGAATCTGAGATGTCAGGTCACCTAAGGTAGCCTGGCCTAGGGTAAGGCAATATCAACAAAGGCACATGTGTGAAGGTTGCAAACCACCCAGCAATAACTCAATAAAATTCCACTCAAAAAGAACGACACTACACCGTGAATTATGGAAAAATACGAGCCTGTTTATGAAAATAATCTTTGCTCTTTTGATTCAGAAATCACAGCTCAGTGTATTACATTTACTCCTGTAAATATCTTGAGTCTTTAAAGTTACCAAATCATATCCTTAAGCAGTTTCCTTTTTAGAGTTAACAGCTCAATACATTTCAGTCATGAGATTACTAAATTTCCCATAAATTGCCAAAACATACATGTTACTTAGCTTATCAAATTTTGCATCACAATACAGCAGTTCACAGTTGTTTACAGTGTGCAGATTTTACCAGCTCTCTCCACAACCTGGATGGCAACCCCCAATTAAGACACATTACTAGGTTAATGCTCACTTAGTTTCTTGTCATGTACATTACCCTTCGTCACTTGTAGCCAACCTTAGCGTGAGTTTACAGACGTACCGCAGCCTGGTCCCCACAACTTTCTGTCACCCGCTTCCATAAGCTATATGTTAGGAGAAAGACAGGCAAATTACTTATACGTCTACAAGGCCCTCAGCGCTACACTTTTCCTACAAAGATTGACCTATCTGGTTTTGTTCTTATACTCTTGGGGATATTATCCTTCAGTTGTTCTACCACCACCAGTTCAACTCGGTCACCAAGTTGCCTGACCGGTCGACTCGTTACTCAGTTTATTTAGTACCTTACTCCTTCCTCCTGCTTCACCTCTAGAAATACTTCATTTCGTAGCCTATTCCCTGCTGGTAATACTGGGAATGTCACGCAGGGTAGATGCTGACACCACTGCTCAAATCAACCCGGAATGGGTTCGTGTTCACCCCTTCACTGTACGGAGGTAACCTATTCACTTTCTCTCCTCCCGATCCCAGGGTGCTGTTCCCCGCTTACTTCATGGTTTGAAGGCTGTCCCTTGAAACTCGGACACGCTCCGGCACTGGTCCTGAACCCGGTAGCTGAATGAGGGGCAGGACTTCACAGCGGCTCCGCAGCGCCTCTCCTCTCTGAGATCGCGGAGCTCCGGGGTTCTGTCACGCAGGACGACTGCCGCTGCAGATTCTGCCAGACTCCCTCCGGCGCCGACTCCTTCCGCGGCAAGCTCCGCCTTCTTCGTCCAGCCTCTCCACACACTGGTACGCCTTCTCCGATTCCGGCGTCAGCTTCCTGCCTCTGTTCCCCGCCTCCGCTCCGCCTTCCGACGTCACCTGGGGGCTTCCTCCTTTCACTCCTGGATTCTCTGACGAGCCGCGTCTTCTCCTCAGCGGCCGTCGACCACGTCACCTGATGAGAGGGAACTCCTCCAGTTACCACTATGCCCGCGATGCCTCTCCTTCTCCTCACCGTAAGTGCGTTGCCTGCTCACACCTTGCGCCTCGATTATATCATGAACAATCTCCACAATAGACTTATGCAGAGCCTTGTAGGTCCTTGAGAGCAGACAGACCGTGGGCTACTTCCCTGATTTAAGACTTCAGGTGATAAGTGCCAAATCCTGCTTTAAGGTTAATAATCAGAATCGCATGACAGAGTTCGGTCAGACCCAGAGGGGCAACGTCAGTACAAGAGTCCAGCCGGCCCAAAGCTCGATCTATCCCTGTGAAAGCGCTGCCCTCCTCATAGGTTTGCCTCTCTCCTGTCTCAGTCCACCCACACTAGACTACACAAAATGGCTCCCTGACCCCAGCCCTTTTATAGCCAAACCGCCCAGGGTCCAGTAGGGTCCAGAAAGTTCTGGAAGGCCTAATGCTAACCTATGGGACAGTCTAGGATGTGGCAGTTGGGGACAGTTGGTAGCCACCATTTTGTGACTCCAAGGGAATTCCTGTCAGGAAAGGCCTCTAGGCCTGAGGTAAAAAACTGAGGGTGAAAAAGCACCTATCCCCTAGACAAACACCTTGAAAAAAAACTAGTGGACACAAAAATAGATAAGGGCATGAGGGGCAAAAAGGAGACAAAATAAATAATAAATTGGAGGGACTACGCAAAAGGCCAGACAGGTCTAACACACGTCCCCCCCAGCTGAAAGTGGGGAGAACTACCCAATCCCTTGGGAGTCCTCATCACTAAGGCGGAAATACCTGGAGAGACCGTCTGCATTGGCGTGATCCCCTCCAGGCCGATGTTCCACCCGGAAGTCCATTCCCTGTAGGGAGATGGACCACCTCAACAGCTTGGGATTCTCCCCCTTCATCTGCATTAGCCAACGAAGGGGTCGGTGGTCAGTCTGAACCAGGAAGTGCGAGCCAAACAGGTATGGCCGCAGCTTCTTCAGAGCCCACACCACCGCAAAAGCTTCCCTCTCAATTGCACTCCACTTCTGTTCCCGGGGAAGCAGTCTCCTGGATAAGAAGACCACAGGCTGATCCAGGCCCTCTTCATTCAGTTGCGATAACACTGCCCCAATGCCATGTTCTGATGCATCTGTCTGGACAATGAACTCCTTGGAGAAGTCTGGGGCCCTCAGGACCGGTGCTGCACACATTGCCTGCTTCAACTTTTCAAAGGCTTACTGACAAGCCTCCGTCCAAACTACCCGTCGAGGTTGTTTCTTGGAGGTGAGCTCTGTGAGGGGCGCTACAATAGTGCCATACCCCTTCACAAAGCGACGATAGTAGCCTGTGAGGCCCAGGAAAGCTCGGACCTCAGTCTGTGTCTTGGGGGGTTCCCAGGCCATGATTGCCTCAATCTTTGCCTGCAGGGGCTGCACTGTCCCCCTACCCACCAAGTGTCCAAGGTACACAACCGACCCCTGCCCAATCTGGCATTTGCTGGCCTTGATTGTCAATCCAGCTTGTTTCAGGGCCTGGAGAACTGCTTGCAAATGTTGCAAATGGTCCTCCCAACTGCTACTGAAGACAGCAATGTCATCCAGGTAAGCAGCAGAGAAACCCTCCATTCCAGAGAGGACCTGATTCACCAGTCGCTGAAAAGTGGCAGGGGCATTTTTGAGCCCAAAGGGCATCACACAAAATTGGAAGTGTCCCTCAGGCGTGGAGAAGGCTGACCTTTCCTTTGCTCCATCTGTCAAGGAGATCTGCCAGTACCCTGAAGTGAGGTCAAAGGTACTTAGATATTGGGCAGCTCCTAGCCGGTCAATTAATTCATCCGCCCTAGGGATCGGATGAGCATCAGTCTTTGTAACTGAGTTCAGTCCTCGGTAATCCACACAGAACCTCAGTTCTGGTGTGGTGCCTGGTGGAGCCGCTTTTGGCACTAGCACCACCGGACTGGACCAAGGGCTGTTGGAAGGTTCTATCACTCCTAGCTCTAGCATCTTGGCAACCTCTCCATGGATGCTAGCCTTCACCTTGTCTGACAGCCGGTAGGTCTTTGACTTCACTGGTGGGCTGTCTCCTGTGTCCACATCATGGGTACACAGATGGGTTCTTCCCGGGACAAGGGAGAACAACGAAGAGTACTGCTCCAATACCTGGCGGCAATCCTCTCGCTGCTCAGGAGTTAGGGATGGGGAGAGAATCACTCCCTCCACCGACCCATCCTTCTCTTGAGACGAGAAGAGATCAGGGAGAGGCTCGCTTTCTGCTTCCTCGGCACCATCAGTCACCATCATCAGGATGACCTCTGGCCTCTCATGGTGGGGTTTGAGGCGATTGGCATGCAGCACCCGTAGGGGCTGTCGAGGGGTCTTAAGATCCACCAAGTAAGTGGCCTTACCCTTCTTTTGCAACACCTCAAATGGGCCTGTCCAACGATCCTGAAGGGCACTTAGCTCTCCAGGTTCCATCACCCACACTTTCTGGCCAGGCTCCAACTCCACCGGGTGAGCATTGTGGTCGTACCATTCCTTCATTACTGCCTGGCTGGCCTCCAAGTTGTCAGAAGCTTGCTTCCACAACTTTGCCATTTGGCTCCGGAAGGCCAGCATGTAGCTCACCACATCCTGAGGAGGCTTTCTGGGAGACTTTTCCCATCCATCCTTCACCAGGCTAAGAGGTCCACGCACAGGGTGCCCGTACAACAGTTCAAAAGGGCTGAAGCCCACTCCCTTCTGCGGCACTTCTCGGTAGGAGAACAGCAAACAGGGCAGGAGGACGTCCCATTTCCTCCGTAGGCTCTCAGGCAGACTTCTTATCATGCCCTTCAGGGTCTTATTGAACCTCTCTACCAGTCCATTGGACTGGGGGTGATAAGGAGTGGTGAACCGGTAAGTCACTCCACACTCCTTCCACATCGCCCGCATGTAAGCTGACATAAAGTTGGTCCCCCTGTCGGACACAACTTCCTTGGGGAATCCCACTCGGGTAAAGATCCCCATCAGGGCCCTAGCCACCACAGGTGCAGTGACAGTCCTCAGAGGAATGGCCTCTGGATACCGTGTGGCATGATCCACCAGAACCAGGATAAACCTGTGACCAGCTGTTGTTGGTGGATCCAATGGCCCTACAATGTCAATGCCCACCCTTTCAAAGGGGGTGCTAACGACTGGAAGTGGTTCCAGGGGAGCTTTCAGCTTCACCCCCGTTTTCCCACTGGCCTGGCAGGATACACATGTCCGACAGTAAGTGTTGGACGCCACTTTCATTTGAGGCCAATAAAAGTGGAGGACAAGCCGAGCAAAGGTCTTGTCCTGACCTAAGTGTCCTGCCAAGGGTATAGCATGAGCCAATTCCAGCAGAAAGGCTCGGTATTGTTGCGGGACTACCAAGGCCCTTGATGAGCCAGGTAAGGGTACCTTGGGTTCACTGTAGAGGAGTCCATCCTCCCAGTAAATATGGTAGTATCCCGTAACATCACCTGCTGCCTGGGCTTCAGCCTGACGCCTCAGTCCCTCAAGGGTAGGGCACTCCCTCTGCCCCTTACAGAATTCCTCTCTGGTAGGTCCTCCCTCCACATGCCACTCAGCAGGGATGGGTAAATCCTCCAGAGAGTCTACTTCCCCCTCCACGGACTCCTGGTTCACCACTGCAGGTGGCCGATCCGTTACATGGGGTGCGGAAGCCGAAGCAGGCTCACCCTGTCTTCGGGTCTGTCCCTTTTTGGCAGCGGTTTGGGCCATTGTTCCAGGCTCCAACCCAGGCTAACTCCCTCTCCGGGCAGTCGCAGACCTTGTGCTCACACAGGCCCAGTCAGGTGTACCCAGCATCGCAGTGTGCTTCCGGTATTCCACCTCTCTCCAAGTGTTGTGCTCCATATCATTTCCCAACAGACAATCAACTGGCACGGCAGGGCTTACGGCAACTCGAAGTGAACCTGCAACCCCTTCCCACTCAAAGGGAACCTCAGCCACTGGGTAGTGGCCCATTCTGCCGTCAGCCATCGCGGCGGGGTGGAGTACATGGGGAATCACCTGCTCTGGAGACACCAGTTGACTTCTCACCATAGTCATACTGGCTCCTGTATCTCTCAGAGCCTCCCCTCTCTGGCCATTGATGGTGACCCATTGCCCATACTTAACAGTATTTGGGGGCACCTGGATCTTTGGAACCATCTCCCGTTCTCCCAGGGACACTAAGGTGACACCCGCCCACTCACCCCCCTTATCTAAGGGCAACTCCTCCCCGAGCGCTACACTAGCTACTCCCGGTGGTTTTCCTCCGGTGGGAGGGGGTGGTCTCTTTGGGCATCTGACATCTCCCTTATAATGTCCAACACCACCACACTCAAAACAGTGGAGAACCCTTGGCTGCTGGCTTTGGCCAGGATTAGGGTTTCTGGGCGGGTTTGCCTTAGGGGTGAAACCTGTTCCCTTCCCTTGGAAACTGTTTTGGGGACCTTTAGAGAACTCCCTCTTTTTATCTCCCCCCTCCTTCTTCTGGGGGGCGCCCTGACCGGCCTTTTGGGAATCCCCTCCAGTCCCCTTTGAGGACACCCGGGTACTTGCCCAGATGTCCGCCTCCTCTGCAAGCTTCCGGGGATTGGTCAGCTTGCTGTCCACCAGGTGTTGGCGCAGCTCGGGAAAACATTTCTCGAGGAGGTGCTCTTTCAAAAATAGATCATACAACCCCTCATAATCCTTCACCTCACTGCCCTTGATCCAGCCCTCTAATGCCTTTCTTGCATAATCAAGGAAGTCCACCCAGTTCTGGGTGCTTAACTTGTGGCTCCCCCTGAACTTCTGACGGTACCTCTCAGGGGTAAGCCCAAACTTCCTTACCAATGCTAGCTTCATGGCGGGGTAGTTGGTTTGCTCCTCTGGTTCCAGGGCCAGCATGGTGTCCCGACCAGTAGGAGGCATGTACTTATACAATCCACCCCCCAGTGCTTCTCCTGCACCCCATGGGCTCTTAAGGAGACCTCATAGGCAGCCAACCACTTGGCTATGTCATCCCCCTGACTAAAGCTAGCAATAAGGTCTTTTGGCAAATAGGGTCTGGACTTCCTGGCTGTTTCTTTGGATTCGCTGCCACCATTTATTACAGGAGAGGGCCCCCGTTGCAGGGCCTGGAGTTCCAACTCTTTCAACCTGAACTCATGAACCATCCTCTTCTCTTCCTTCTCCTGCTCCAGCTTAGCCAACTCCCATCTTAATTGCCTCTTTTCCCTCCTGTCAGTGAGCTCTGCTTCGGTCAAGCTTCCCCTGGAGACACTACTGCCCTTCCTGGAGTAGGACACTGGTCCTGGGAGTAGGTTTTCCCCCTCTAAGTGGAATAATCCTTCTATCTCCACAACCGTGTCCCGGTCTGTCCCTTCATCCTCCTCCTTCCCTTCTTTGTGTGCCTCCACCCAAGCCCTTAGACTGGTCTGGAGTTCCCCCTTCTTGGCACCATGCTTAAAAAATACCCCCATTTTCTGGCAGAAATTTTTCAGCTGAGCCACAGAATAGGTGTCTAGGTTTTCTAATGCAAACTCCATTTTACAATAGGCAATACCAAGTTATACACACAAGGAAATTTGAGTTGCAAGGACAACCTGAAGCTACCTCCACCCCACCACCAGGAACAAATTTGGAAAAACAAAAGTAAAAATTAGGAGGGCCGCTAGGAGAAAACTCCAGGTGTAGGCTGGTGGATTTTACTAAATTACTACAGAGTAGTTGCAACCACATTCAAGATCCCACCGCTAGACACCAACTTGTTGGAACCTGAGATGTCAGGTCACCTAAGGTAGCCTGGCCTAGGGTAAGGCAATATCAACAAAGGCACATGTGTGAAGGTTGCAAACCACCCAGCAATAACTCAATAAAATTCCACTCAAAAAGAACGACACTACACCGTGAATTATGGAAAAATACGAGCCTGTTTATGAAAAGAATCTTTGCTCTTTTGATTCAGAAATCACAGCTCAGTGTATTACATTTACTCCTGTAAATATCTTGAGTCTTTCAAAGTTACCAAATCATATCCTTAAGCAGTTTCCTTTTTAGAGTTAACAGCTCAATACATTTCAGTCATGAGATTACTAAATTTCCCATAAATTGCCAAAACATACACGTTACTTAGCTTATCAAATTTTGCATCACAATACAGCAGTTCACAGTTGTTTACAGTGTGCAGATTTTACCAGCTCTCTCCACAACCTGGATGGCAACCCCCAATTAAGACACATTACTAGGTTAATGCTCACTTAGTTTCTTGTCATGTATATTACCCTTCGTCACTTGTAGCCAACCTTAGCGTGAGTTTACAGACGTACCGCAGCCTGGTCCCCACAACTTTCTGTGACCCGCTTCCATAAGCTATATGTTAGGAGAAAGACAGGCAAATTACTTATACGTCTACAAGGCCCTCAGCGCTACACTTTTCCTACAAAGGTTGACCTATCTGGTTTTGTTCTTATACTCTTGGGGATATTATCCTTCAGTTGTTCTACCACCACCAGTTCAACTCGGTCACCAAGTTGCCTGACCGGTCGACTCGTTACTCAGTTTATTTAGTACCTTACTCCTTCCTCCTGCTTCACCTCTAGAAATACTTCATTTCGTAGCCTATTCCCTGCTGGTAATACTGGGAATGTCACGCAGGGTAGATGCTGACACCACTGCTCAAATCAACCCGGAATGGGTTCGTGTTCACCCCTTCACTGTACGCAGGTAACTGATTCACTTTCTCTCCTCCCGATCCCAGGGTGCTGTTCCCCGCTTACTTCATGGTTTGAAGGCTGTCCCTTGAAACTCGGACACGCTCCGGCACTGGTCCTGAACCCGGTAGCTGAATGAGGGGCAGGACTTCACAGCGGCTCCGCAGCGCCTCTCCTCTCTGAGATCGCGGAGCTCCGGGGTTCTGTCACGCAGGACGACTGCCGCTGCAGATTCTGCCAGACTCCCTCCGGCGCCGACTCCTTCCGCGGCAAGCTCCGCCTTCTTCGTCCAGCCTCTCCACACACTGGTACGCCTTCTCCGATTCCGGCGTCAGCTTCCTGCCTCTGTTCCCCGCCTCCGCTCCGCCTTCCGACGTCACCTGGGGGCTTCCTCCTTTCACTCCTGGATTCTCTGACGAGCCGCGTCTTCTCCTTAGCGGCCGTCGACCACGTCACCTGATGAGAGGGAACTCCTCCAGTTACCACTATGCCCGCGATGCCTCTCCTTCTCCTCACCGTAAGTGTGTTGCCTGCTCACACCTACCGATAGTACTGCTTATTCCTCTGTAGCCCGCCCTGTTCCATCGCGGCTGGTGCCGTTTGCGTGGAGGGTGAGGCGAGGAGCCATCTTGGGTGGAGCTGGACCGGATCTAGCGGTCTAGTTCTCCCAGGAGGCAGGCCATAAAACATTTCCAGGTTCAGGGCCACTCGAGAACGCTTGGCTGGTGGCAGCAGCCTGGCCCTCGCGGAACCCTGCAAATCATTTTGCCGATAGCGCAGTTACTTGGCAGACACTGTCGTTGCTCCAGCGCGATTTAAGCGCCAGCGCGTTTGAAAGTTTTAATCTTCATTTAAATTGATAAAAGCACTGTTTTATTAGCACCTACCGATTGTACTGCTTATTCCTCTGTAGCCCGCCCTGTTCCATCGCGGCTGGTGCCGTTTGCGTGGAGGGTGAGGCGAGCCGCCATCTTGGGTGGAGCTGGACCGGATCTAGCGGTCTAGTTCTCCCGGGAGGCAGGCCATATAAACAATGTGTATTCAGGAGTGCAGCGGACGAGCGCAGCGGGCGCGACGAATGCGCGCCGAAGTCGCGCATAAGTCGAGCCCGTCTGCGCCCGTCCGCGGCAGACCGGGGCCTGGGGCCAGAACCCCTGGCCTAAATTACAAATACTCCTCCTCTTCGTTGCTGTCACTTAGACCCTCTGATAGCGCTGGACTCGCCCCACCCGCTTACATCTTAAAGCGTGCCGCCATTTATGGTATCTTGAAGCCTGAATTCAATCTTGACAAAGCTCCCAAGCCTAAATCCTTGTTTCCCCCTTTGACCCCTCATGACTCTGAAATTACCCTCAAATGTCTATACTTAAATACCAGGTCCATGGTTAAACACTACTTGGATATCTTTCTCCTGCTCCAGGCCGAACAACCAGACTTTTTATTTCTCTCAGAGACCTGGCTTAATGTGGGATCCCTGCCTGACATTTTGGCTGCAGTTCCCTCGAACTATTACATCCTGCATGTCAACAGACCAGCCGGTAAAAGGGGCGGAGGGGTAGCTGCGATTATCCGCAACACCCATAAAGTCTCTTCCTTACCATCCCTTGATTTAATAGGATCAGACAACCTGATTTTTAAAATGGACATGAATACTGGATCACTACTTCTGATCCTCATATACCGCCCCCCTCAAAATATGCCCACTTTCACGGCATCCCTAGCAGAACAACTTGCCCCCTTGATAATTTCCCACAATAAAATCGTGCTGCTGGGAGATTTCAACCTCTGGCTGGACTCGGTTGAGTCTGACTCTCAGGCAGCTACGCTGAAAGAGACCCTCCTAGACATGAACCTCATCCAACATATTCACCTTTCAACGCATGATAAAGGGCATAGCCTAGACCAAATTTGGTCTCAAAACATCTCCCTGGCTATTAAGTCCATCACGCCCTGCATTTGGTCGGATCATTTTCTGATCAACTTCACCATGACCACTGAAAGAAGTAGAAAGCCTCTGCCCCAGCTAGGAGGAAAGACTAGAATGTGGAAGAATGTTGACATCCCCGCTTTTATTGGATCCTTAACCTCCTCCCTTCCTTCACTCGATCAGGGCATCGAAGAAATGGAAGAAGCCTTCTCTGAGTGGCTACTTCAGGCAGCTGATGCTCATGCTCCCTGTACCAACTTTCCCCGCTCTCACCCCAATGACGCTCATAGGTGGTTTACACCTCATTTGAAAACTCTTAAACTCGAAGTCCGTCAAATGGAGCGAAAGTGGCGAACAGCCTACTCAGAACAAGACAGGGCTAACTACTGTAAGGCTCGTAAGGACTACCAAAAGCTTATTCTGAAACACAAAACTGACTACTTTTCGGAAAAAATTCTCAAGGCTCATAATAAATCAAGAGAATTGTTCAATATTGTGGAAAACCTTAGCACCAGTGACAGAACCTCTCTCCCGATGGTCCCCACCCAGGAGCTCTGCAACTCACTAAACTCCTTCTTTTTCGATAAAATCTGTACCATTAAACAAAGTATCCCTACCACTCAGCCTCCTCTTCTTTTTGCAGACACTTTTCATAATTTTGCTACCCTGGACTCCTATCCCCCTATTGAAAATGCCAATTTATCCAAACTCCTTACAAAGGTCAAATCCGGCTCCCCTGATGACATCTGCCCCCCTCACATTCTGAAAGAAGTGGGCGCCAGTTTCCCCGGGTGCTTACTTTCCATGCTGAATGGATCACTTACACAGGGTAAAGTCCCAAACAACTTCAAAAAAGCCCTCCTCATCCCCCTTATAAAAAAGGCAGGAGCTAACCCGCTAGATCCGCTCAACTACAGACCCATATCTTTGCTGCCATACTGTGCCAAACTTCTGGAGTCTCACGTCTGTGACAGCATTTCCACATTTCTGGAAAAATCAGAGTATCTTGCACCTAATCAGGCTGGCTTCCGCCCTTGCCATTCTACCGAAGCGGTCATTCTTTCGGTGCAGAATACTCTGAGGCGGAACGCGGATGAAGGGATCCATCAGGCTCTGGTGCTACTGGACCTCTCTGCTGCGTTCGACACGGTCGACCACACCATCTTGGTCGACCGTGTCGAGCAGGCAGGCCTTAGGGGCCCTGCGCTGAGCTGGATCCGCTCATTTATCTCTGGCCGAACTCAATCGGTCAGACTGGGCTCCTTCACGGCTCCTACTATATCCACTATCTGCGGAGTACCTCAAGGCTCCTCGTTATCTCCTTTGCTTTTTAATTTGTACCTACGCCCCCTTTTGTACTCCCTCAGGAAAGCAAAGGTAACCATCTTCAACTATGCTGATGATTTGCAGCTCATCTTCCCTTTGAACACCAAGGACTCTGTGGTAGAATTTCAAAACACCATGTCCCACATTCTGAGTTGGATGAGCTGCAATCATCTGAAACTTAACCCAGGCAAGACCGAACTGGTCCTGCCTGGACAGAGTACACTTAGTTGGAATCCCAGCTTCTGGCCCTCCAGTATGGGCGCCTCCCCATCTCAGTCACCCTCGGTCAAGAGCCTAGGTATCTTCATTAGTGAGGATCTCTCTTTAAAAAAACAGGTGGGAGCAGTTGTGTCCTCCAGCTTCTTCCAGTTGAAGAAAATTAAAAAAAGTGCCTGTTTCTTCTCCTCAGTGGCCCTTACACAGATCGTCATCTCCTTGGTTCTGTCCAGATTGGACTTCTCCAACAGTCTCTACCTTGGGCTCCAAACTGGAGAGCTTAAACGCCTCCAGCTGGTTCAGAACCAAGCAGCCAGACTTCTATTGAACATCCCTAGGAGGCAATCAGTCAGACTTGGCCTGAAACAGCTACACTGGCTGCCGGTTGAGCAACGCGTGGCCTTCAAAGCCGGGTGCATTCTATTTAAGTCTTTACATGACATTGGCCCCCTATTCATTAGAGACTTATTCAAAAGATACAGTCCTTCCCGCAACCTCCGGTCCACCCATAAATCCCTCCTGACTGTTCCTCCGTATAAGAGGAAGCGTCTCGGAGGCAGCTGCTTTGACCACCTTGCAGCTGCCTTCTGGAACTCTCTTCCCCTTCATCTAAAACTGAGCGACAACATCCTCAGCTTTAGACATTCCCTGAAGACCTGGCTCTTCTCACAGGCACATCACTGAACTGCTTCATCTCTACTAATTGACTGTCGCGCCTTGTTCCTCTCTATAGCGCCATGAAGCCTCCGGGCGTACGAGCGCTCAACAAATGCTGATTAACATTAACATTAACACCTTGCGCCTCGATTATATCGTGAACAATCTCCACAATAGACTTATGCAGAGCCTTGTAGGTCCTTGAGAGCAGACAGACCGTGGGCTACTTCCCTGATTTAAGACTTCTGGTGATAAGTGCCAAATCCTGCTTTAAGGTTAATAATCAGAATCGCATGACAGGGTTCGGTCAGACCCAGAGGGGCAACGTCAGTACAAGAGTCCAGCCGGCCCAAAGCTCGATCTATCCCTGTGAAAGCGCTGTCCTCCTCATAGGTTTGCCTCCTGTCTCAGTCCACCCACACTAGACTACACAAAATGGCTCCCTGACCCCAGCCCTTTTATAGCCAAACCGCCCAGGGTCCAGTAGGGTCCAGAAAGTTCTGGAAGGCCTAATGCTAACCTATGGGACAGTCTAGGATGTGGCAGTTGGGGACAGTTGGTAGCCACCATTTTGTGACTCCAAGGGAATTCCTGTCAGGAAAGGCCTCTAGGCCTGAGGTAAAAAACTATGAGGGTGAAAAAGCACCTATCCCCTAGACAAACACCTTGAAAAAAAACTAGTGGACACAAAAATAGATAAGGGCATGAGGGGCAAAAAGGGGACAAAATAAATAATAAATTGGAGGGACTACGCAAAAGGCCAGACAGGTCTAACACACGTCCCCCCCAGCTGAAAGTGGGGAGAACTACCCAATCCCTTGGGAGTCCTCATCACTAAGGCGGAAATACCTGGAAAGACCGTCTGCATTGGCGTGATCCACTCCAGGCCGATGTTCCACCCGGAAGTCCATTCCCTGTAGGGAGATGGACCACCTCAACAGCTTGGGATTCTCCCCCTTCATCTGCATTAGCCAACGAAGGGGTCGGTGGTCAGTCTGAACCAGGAAGTGCGAGCCAAACAGGTATGGCCGCAGCTTCTTCAGAGCCCACACCACCGCAAAAGGTCTAACACCCACCTTGACTCATTTCACTTTTGCACTACTCACAGGGTCGAAACGTCGGCGTGTTGTATATGTCTACACAACGCTCATGATTACAGTCCCATTTGTCATTGGATCTGAAACATATGGGCTAAAATAATAAGATCATATCTGAACTGGTTGCACTCTTTGTATATTCCTGTAAAGTTCTTATTGGTTTAAACATCATGATTTGTATTGTGTGCTTATCACGGGTAACATGCCTAGCCCAAACTGCACGTTTGTACACTAACCAACATCGAATTGGGGTTGAATTATCACCCCAAAACCAGTGGCACAGCCAAATAATCTTTTGCTTTTTCCTTGTTTTACTCCTTTTTTTTCTTTTCTTTCCTTTCACCATAATCTCTCCAATCTTTCACTGTTAACCATTTTGAATCCATTCAAATCCACATACAAGGAAATGCATTTTCCTGCGCTTCTCATGTTTAAGTGGGCCATCTGAACCTCTTCTTCATAAACACGTGCAAAGGCAAATTTTCTTTAAAGCAGTTTATTAAAATCCAATGCATTTCGGGCCACTTGGGCCCTTCGTCAGGGATAAAACTGAATTCTCAAAAATTTCTACACGTACGTACTCACTCTGTAATGCTTATGGTATAAGTTATGGTATGAGTCACAAATCTATTTCTCTAAAACTGACACCCAAATTATTTGCACATGAGAACTGCATCCCTTCACAATCCATTTTTAGTAGTGACTTTGTTTCACTCAATCCGTAGCTCACATGCGGTATACCCTCATTTCATTTACCCTTCAACACCCTCCCTTCGCCACTCTTCCCCTTCTTCACCCGCCTTCCTCATTCCAATCGCCCCCGTGTCCATCCTTTCCTCCCACTCATTGATACCAACACCTTTTTGTTTAAGTACTCCTCACCCCTCTGTATAGACTACAAATCACCTCTTAGGTGATAGACAACCTATCTCACTCCTTAGCTTTACCCTACACATTCCAACTATCGAGGACTCTTCCCTTCACCTACCTGCTATCAAGTAATCATCCTCTTCCCTCGTTCACTAAAGAGTTTAACCTCGCCAATTTCCACCATCCAAATGTAAATACTACAATCAACCCTCCCCTTCCAACCACGTGATACGTTCCCCTGAACCGCTCGCTGTAACCAGAACCTGCATGCGACACTACAACTCCCATAATACACCCCATCTGTTTAGATCGCAACATTCCCATATTATTATGTGGTCAGTTCTATAAATTCCTATGGAAATCTGTGCAACTATGTAACTAAAATAATAAGGACATACATATTTATAAACAGATACTTTCTGCGCAACCGGAGATAGAGATTAGTAGTACACTTAGACCAGTACCTACCAAACGGAAAAGAGTCCTGGATTATCAAAGGGCTGGCTATCTAAAATCGTCAAAGAAATTTAAGGCAAAATGTACTAAGGGACGCTTGAATCCAATAGGGTCGGGTGGGATTAGAACTAATAACACCAATGTCCCTAAGCAAGGGATCCCCCTATCCGACTCCCAGGTTACATGCACATTGAGTGACCCAGAGAGCAATAAGCAATTGCCCAGACCTTTACTGGCCAACCTGGGCCAAACGCCCCCCTTAGCCCAAATTGAGAAAATGTTGAAATCTCTCATACTCCTGGTTCTTGAGAGGGTGAAGGTCTTGACCGAGAGACTCGACCGATTTGAGCAAGCTACCCTTGATAACTTCTTTTCACTAAAATCTTTAATCAAATTACATACCAAGATCAGGGAGGGGGTCTCAGAAACGCCAAATAACATTCAGTTGGATTTGACATCTCCAGAGATAAGGGGGCAACCAGTAACAAAGGAAGTGATAGGGCCTAAAACGTGTACTAATACTGCTACCCTAGGTGGAGTTATCCACACCAATGTTCAGACAGGTAAAGCCTATACTTTGGATAAAGGGTCCAAAAGTCGCCGCCAAAGTCCGTCTGCCCAGAGTAAGATTTCCAACATTAGTACGGGAAATAGTGTGGGCCTAAATGGTAAACCAGCTGAACCAACTCATACGCCCAATTTAGCCAATAAGGGTACTTCTGATCTCCCCCATATTAATCTACCTCGCGCATGCCAGCCATATGTTGTTGTGCTCACTGGGGTCCCACCCTGCAGGCCTGGCATCCAAGAATCATACTATGAACTTAAAAATAAAACGATGTTTTGGCTAAATAAGAACAGACCTCTCCCTAGTTCCTTTGATGGTCAGGTTCTCCATGTGAGAAGAATTGGCTGGGTTGGGAATAGGTCAAAGGAATTGACAGGAGATTGTATCCTGGTTAATTTCAAGGACCCTAGGGTCGCTAGTTACATCTGTAATCTACAGCATGACCCAGAGAACTTGGGAATTGGCACATACGAACTCAGCCACTTCCAAAGTTTCACTGTGTCCCACCCCAATGCTAACCTTCAACCTAGGGTTTGGAGGGACAACAGGTTCCACCCCCAAGATGATCTTGTCTCCTACCAACGCCATATGATAAGGGGAGGCTGTGTACCAAATAGGTTGGGCTACGGCTGGTGACATGGTGCGCGTTTTCCCACTAAGAGCCCGCAAAAGGATATAGCTTTGTCTGGGCATAGAGAGGCAACTGAGGCTCTGGAGGGTGGAGCTACCGAACGGCTTAATTTTGTTTCCGGAACGCCGGTCCCTGAGAACATGTACAGGCCAGGGGAGAGGGAGGACACTGCTAGGGCGATTGGTGCTGGGCCCAGACCGACCGATATACTGCTTCCCTCTGAATAAGTAAATACGAATAATGAAGTGAGGATCCTCAGTTGGAACTTAGCGGGGATCTCTAAGAAACTAGATGTCCCTGACTGGAATCTACTCATCGAGTCTTTTGGGATATGTATTTTCCAAGAGACCTGGAGCATGGAACCCCGCTACAAGGTCGGTTATACTACATACTTCGTCCCAGCAACCCTTGCCCAATCTGGGAAAGGCCATCCCTTTGGAGGCCTTCTTATTTGGATTAGCGTCTCCCTGGGCTGCAACATCAGGCACTTAGTATCTAATTCACCTGATTGACTTAGATTGTCTGTCAGGGGTCCTCGGAGAGGACGGACTCTGGAGATATTTAACATCTATGCTAGGGGCACGAAAGGTGGTTCCCAATCTCAAACCATCTCCTTGCTTGAAGAGGAGCTTAGTAAGTGTTACAAGAGCCTGCATGTCCTGGTCGCGGGGGACTTTAATTTTACTTTTGAGCCCCTTGCAGCTGAGGACATTTTGGGCATCTCCGATGAGGATGTAAGAAGGGGTATTCCTGCCCTGACCATACCGCCCATCAAGAGATGGTCCCAGAGGTCCATCCAGTTGAACACCTTAACCTTGGAATTTGGTTTAAGGGCGGTGAACGGCAGAACATCATCGGACCCTTCTGGTGCCCATACATACAACAGGGTAGACCACTCCTCAAGGATAGATTACATCTTACTCGACTTTAGGCTTTGGAGATACTTGCGCAATATGGAAGTCTTGCCCACGGCAGATAGCGATCACAATCCGCTATCATTAAGTCTAGACTCCCTGTGGCCGCCCTTAGACGATCTATCTAAACCCCCATTAAAATTAACATCAGAAGTTTGTCCATCAAAAGGAGGGAGGTTTCTCAATTGGCGTATGGTTGGCCTGGACGAGGGGAAGATACAAAACATAGGGGCCACGATGGCGGCAGTCCAGACTAAGCTGGATGCTCTCACCCAGGATCCTCCAGAGGTCCTTGGGCTCTTTTGCAATACTATTAAAGCCTTGGGTAACCTATTTATAAAAGCATGCAAAGATCCCCATGCAAGGGAGCCCAAGAAACCGAAGGGCTCCTCAGGTTGGTTTTCCAAAAAGTGCCGACAGATGAAAACAGCCCTGGTGAAGGCCGTTAAATTGAAAGACAAAGAACTGATCCAGGTTGCTAGGAAAGATTATAGACTCTCTATTAATGAACCAAAGAGGGACTGGGATGACCAATTTTGGTGTGACCTAAAGGTAGCCAGTGCGGGGAGGTATCCCAGAGCCTTCTGGAAGTTAATAAGGATTAGGAATAGGCCTGATAGTAGCCTCATCACGTGTAATATCATTGGGCAAACGTGGTTTGCTCACTTCTCCCGCCTTTACTTTACCAATATAGCTGATGGCCCAGGGTTGTTCACATCACCCTTCTTGGGTAACTCTGGCGAGAGTGCGGCCATCCAATTCACAGTTAGGGAGGTGGAAGACGTGATCAAATCTTTAGTGCCAAACAAGGCAGCAGGCCCTGATGGGATACCGGGGGATTTGCTTCGCCTTAATCCCAAAGAATGGGGGAGGCTTATTTCATCCTTGCTTAATGCTAACCTCGATGGCATGGCGATTCCGGATTCCTGGAAGGGGGCTGAAGTCGTCCCGATTTTTAAAAAGGGCTGTCGGGACGACCCAGCAAATTTTCGGCCCATAAGCCTCATAGATTCAACTCAGAAGGTTGCTGGGAAGGTGATTCTAGGGAGAGTGCTCCAGTGGGAGGTTGAGAACAATATTCTCTCGGAGTTCCAAGCAGGTTTTAGGACAGGCACGGGCACCATTGAGCAGGTCTTCAGACTAATGCTCATATACTGGAAGGTGGTAGTGCTAGGCAAAGGCATTCTTTATCTCGCCTTCATCAATTTAAAGACTGCCTTTGACCTGGTACCTCGTGACCGCTTGTGGGGGGTACTCTCTGACCCAGGGATCCCGGGTTATATTTTGTCCTTACTGGTGAAGTTGCATACTGGGAATTTTGCCCAGGTGAGGTGGGGTACCCAGGGCCAAAAGACCGCCAAAATTACTGTGAATAGGGGGGTCCGCCAGGGATGTGTCCTTGCCCCCACTCTGTTCTCATTGTATGTGAACGGAGTGGTGGAGCATCTTCTGAGCAAACCATCTGATGCTCCGTCCCTGGCGGGTAAGAAAATACCAACCCTCCTATTCGCCGATGACACCCTCCTCATTTCAAAGTCACCCATGGGCCTACAGAGCCTTTTGGACAATTTCCAGATCTTTTGCACCAGTAGGGGGCTCAAGATTAATACCGATAAAACTAAGTACCTGGTACTGAATCCACCCAGAAAGCTTGGCCAAACTCCAGTATTGAACTGTGTGCCCCTGGAAAGAGTTAAGGAATTCGATTATTTGGGCATTCGCTTGTCTGACTATGCAGTGGAGCCCTCACCTCCAGAAATTGTTGTTGGGCCACAAAAGGGTCGTTGGGACACTTCTCAAAGAGCAGAGCTCGTCCTCATTCAAACCTATTGCCCCTGTGCTAGACATCTATAAAGCTAGAGGAGTAAGTGCAGCACTATATGGGGCAGAACTTTGGGGTTTAACTAAGATCAATCTCCTCTCCAGTTCCGAGAACAAATTCCTGAAGGATTTAATGTCCCTCCCCCAGAGCATAACAACGTTACCCCTGCTGTTGGACATGGGTTGCCGCTCGATTAGTGACCAGGCCCAACTCCGACCGCTAATACTATGGGCCCACCTATGGAGGGTACCCGAACTTGCTAGTTATGCGGAAGGGCTGTCAGAAATATTGTCTGCCGGGCTGGTCTAGAATTGAGTGGCTTAGCAATGTCAAAACCCTGCTTGGTGATTTGGGACTTGCTGACGCATGGACTTCCAGATGTGCCCCCCCGAAAGCTGTCCTCAAGACTATATACTGGCAGTGGGTAGCCAACAAACTAAATTCCAATCCCAAGGAATGCAGAACTACTACGGAGTTCCTCAAAACTAAGGATGTGCCATTATACGAACCCTACCTGGACTTGATTTCAAAGCCCTTTGATAGAGCCCTGTATTTCAGGTTTAGGGTGGGTCTGCTTCCCCTGAGAGAACTGTCGGCCCGTTGGAAAATTCCGGGGCAAACTGCTCCTTTTTGTATATTTTGTATATCCAGAGTGGAGTCTATTGCCCACTTTTTATTTGAATGCCCGGCCTATAAATCTCCAAGATCTAGGTGGTTAAAACCACTATGCAGGGGGCTGGCCACCAGACACCATAAAGACGCTTTACGAATACTAATGTCTGATACCCGTCCGCTGTTTGCCTGTGGTATGGCTAAATATTTAGGCTGGGCATGGTCAATTAGACTTAAGCGGCAAAAAATTATTGTTTAATTGTGGTCATGCACTAGGACCATTTTATCTAATTTATTGAAAAGCACTTTTATCCTAACTGCTTAGCCAATGTTTTTAAGTCATGGTTTTTTATTGCTGTTTTTGTAATGCTTTTAAGATATTCTTTTATCGAAATAAAGCTAATTGACTGACTATAAAATCTTTATCTCCTCTTTTTATTGCACGCTCAATTGTTTCTGTATATAGTGTACTGTCCTTATCACCAATCACCACATGTCACTTTTTCACCACAGTCACGTATTTCATATTGCAATTGAAATTGTAAATTGCGACAGCCATGATTATTTGATCTTCTCTGAATACATTATTGAATTCTAATTTTAGTGTGTGTTATATCTTTATTTTTCATTTGCAAATCATTGATATATGTGATAAGTAAGCTGTTGCTACTTGATCTAAGGATTACAGCCTCTTGGAGCTCACCAGCAGTTTTCACAAGCTCATGCTTGTGGCTATGTTTTTATTGGTCTATGCGTGTGTCTTTCTGGGAAAGACATCACGCAATTGGTCAAAGGCGTGTGTATGTATCCGCCCATGGCCTAACGCTTGCGGTTACGTGCATGGGCCATCTGTTCCGACATCTGTTTTTAATTATCGCGGCGCGCACCATGCGCGTGCTTGATATTATTACTTCACTGAGCAAGGCACCCGCTAGTTTTATTTGTCTGCCTCTCTATTGAGGATGGAGTTGTTATAGTTTGCATTGTGTTGTTTAATGTTTTCTATTTTCGAAATTATATTTCCTGTAAAAATGCGTACGGTCTCAAAAATTACACATCGGTGAGATTCCTGACATTCAGTTTCAACTAAAATAACTGCTCTGAAAAGGAAAGAAAGAAAAGTAAAGAGCAGAAAATAACACGTCTAGAGTTTTTAAACTAGGGAAAATATGGTCACTAGTCTTTACTGCAAAACATTCCACTGCACCAAAACGGCTGCCGGAGACACTGAAAAACGTTCCCAATAACAATTAATGTGCCTGTGCGGTATAAAACGATGGATTTAACTCCGATCTATTGACTGGGAATGAATGTTTGTTTTGTTCGGCCTCCTTCCATCATTTGTGTGTCAATTCCTTCTGCGGTATTTCCGCAACACAGCCACGTAATTTCAAGAATTGTTTGTATTGCCATTGAGAGGTAAATTTGTGGGTAGATGGTTACCAGATATTCATGACTTTCTGGTGCAATACCAGCATATTGAAAATGAGATTATAAAATCTAGCTACTTTAGGGGAGGTAGGATTTAAATCCATTTAGCAAACACAGAACAAGCGTTCCGCATAAACACCGAATAATTTTAATTATGATGTTATCAGAGCAGGTTTAAATGTACATTTATCTTCCTGAATCGGAGATGTGTGTTCACTGACTCTGGTGTGTTTGCTAGTACAAACTTGAGCCTTGCTTCAGGAGATAATTTAGAAGGAAATTGTAGCTCAATAGTTGTTTTATATTAATACCTCAGCCACTGGGATTATTAAATTCACTATATTAGGAGATAAACTCTTGTGGATAAGTACAAATGACAAAGAAGTGTGTTGAAAATAACAGATCAATATTTTAAATTAAATAACAATACATGATATACAGAATGCATGCTGCTTGGATGATCATTAAAAACAAAGTAAACAAGCATTGGAAAAACCAACAGGTCTGAGCCTAATGTGCTAACATTAGACGGAGACACACAAGAGGAATCCGGAAGAATCTAGCACAGTGACCTTTTAGTTTTAAAGCAGTCCCTCATGAAGGTCAATGCTAGCACTCAAGTGATGGTGGAATCGGGATATCCAGCCACAAACAAAAAAAAGCTTTGGCATAGCAAATAGGTCTCGCCTTTGGGACCTTATAAGTGTTTAGTTATCCAGCACAATATCCTAGGTGCAACATCATCAACTGTTGCATGGCTAAACACTTATAAGGTCCCAAAGAAAGGCGAGACCTATTTGCTATGCCAATACTTGTTTAAGAGTAGGCAGTGGTCAGTGGGACCTGTTCTTAAAAATATTTTCAATGGCAGTCACAAAGGGGAAGGGGTCCCCTGGGTACCCCTTCCTGTTTGTGAGTGGGTTACCACCCATTTGAAATGGGTGGTATACTATGAGTGTTTTGCGGTCACAATTGCGCAAAACAATTTTACATTGAAGTGCAAGGCGCTATTAGGAAGGGGCGCCCTTGGTACCCCCTTCCTAATATAGAGTCGCAAACCCTATTTTGCGAGTCAGTATCGACTTGCAAAATAGGGTTTTTAAATAGGGCATACGTGGTCGCATAGGGCCTATTTGCTGTTTGCGAGCGCAAAAAATGGTCGTAGATCTGGCCCAAAGTCTTTTACTATGATCTGTAGCAGCCCTAAGGGAAAGATGAGACTATTCTATATTCAAGGTACTAAATTACAAACCGTGAATACGTTAACCTATTTGGGGCTACCTTTTGACAACGAATGCAACTGGAAACATCTTGGCCAGGTTAGATGCACCCAATTCGAACAAAATATGGTCGCTATTTAAAACTTTGCCAAAAAAACTAGGATCTTTTCCCATGGGTTCACTGCTTAATATATACAAGGCCAGATGTGTTTCAGCAGCCACCTACGGAGCAGTTATCTGGTGAACGCAGGAGCCACTACAATTGCAGGTTGCTGAAAATAAATGTGTGCGCAAACTACTACGATTACACAGGCCTGTACCAACATCTATATGTCATAAAGAATTGGGTCTCATCCATGTGAGTGACACTGTCTTGTTAGCACCACTTATGCCATGGGTTTCCATTTGGAACCGTCCGGAAGCAGCATTAACCAAAGCGATAAATATTGACTTTCTGAAGCTAGATAAGGCAGGTAACATCCAGTGGCTGGTATATGCCAAAACCCAATTCCAACTGATAGGGGGGGTAATAATTTTTTAACAACGCCACAAGAATTTCAAGGCATATGAAAGCTACGGTTAAAAAGGAATGGATGAGCCTCATGATGAGAAAAAGGGAGGAGGGGGATATCTGTAAGCGGTTAGTTAGGTTATATGGCATGCTGGTAACGACCAGACTTATTGAACCATATTCCTAGTTCATACCGGTATTATCTAGTGAGATTTTGTCTCCGTATGTCACATTTTCTGATCGCCTATCCCGCAACAGCCAGCCGTGATCAGGATCTCATACATACAATTCAAATTCTGTCCGGTCGCAGTTGCATTTTTTTCTTTTTTTGTGGCCTGTATGATAAGAATAGGAAGGCTTTACTCATTCCCCTGCTTAGGACTCTAAATATCAAACAATGCTGACCTGCACTGGTACACTTGTAATGTAAAAAGTTCTTATACAGCGCAAACTGCCACCCTACGGGTATCCTGGCGCTCTGACTGAAAAGATAACCAGCATGCGAACGGGCCAAATTATCTGGAAGAAAAGGGATCAATCCTTGGGAAAGAGCCAGGTTTTCAGACTCTTTCTGAACTCGTTCAGGGAGTTGAATTGTCTGATACCCTGGGGTAGCTCGTTCCACAGATGGGCAGCAGCCACATTAAAGCCCCCCCCCCCCCATCCTAGAACGCTTGAATCTAGGCATTGCCAACAGACTTGCACTGGAGGAGCGGAGCTGCCTCTTGGGATGGTACCAGGTGAATTTTTCCTGCTGTGCGACTGGACCCAGATCATGTACCGCTCTTGGCACCAAGCAGAGGGATTTAAAGTGGACCCTTTCCTTAATAGGCAGCCAATGGAGATCTCTCAAAGCCAGGGTATTGGAGGATCTATGTTGCCTGTTTAGCACCAGTTTTGCAGCTGCAGACTGGACTCTCTGCAACCCCTGAAAGATGTACTGTGGTGCTCCCATATAAAGGAAGTTGCAATAATCCAGCCTGCTTATCACTGTGCTTCTCACTACAAGGGAGCGCGAGTCCTTGGGTAGTAGTGGGGGTATCTGACGCAGCATGTGCATCAAGGAGAAGCACACACTGGCGGTCTTGTTTGCCTCTGACTCCATTTGGAGATTGTCGTCCATCAGAACCCCCAAATTGCGCACCGTGCTGGCAGGACCAGAAGTTCCTCCTCATGGGTGAGCCTAAACTCCAGTGGTATGTGTTTAGACATCTTAGCAGAAGAGCAGTACACCACCTCAGTCTTCCCACCATTAAACTGTAAGGAGTTTCTCCGGAGCCAGCCAGCAGTCTGACGCATGCACTCCTGAAACGTGTCCATGGGTACTGCGTGTTTTCCTTCCAGGGAGAACGCCAGTTGTGTATCGTCAGCGTAGTTGACCAGGTCGACTCCAAATGATTTAATGATGTGAAACAGGGGCTGCAGATAGATATTGAAAAGAATAGGGCTGATCGCAAAGCCCTGCGGTACCCCATAAACTACTGGGGATTTGCTGGAGGTGAACGGTGCTAAGGTCACCACCTGCTGTCTCCCCGCTAGGTAGGACTGCAACCACTGCAAAGCCCGTCCCTTCATCCCTATCTTCCCCAGTCTCTCCACTAAAATTGAATGGCTCACCGTGTCGAATGCGGCCGACATATTGAGAAGTACTAGAACAGTGACATTCCCGTTGTCGGCCCGCATACGAAGGTTATCCAACATGGTTGCCAAAGCCGTCTCAGTCTCATGATGACCTGAACGGAAAATTGGTCTCTATCCAGCAGTTGATTACCCTCCAGGAAGCATGATAAAGTCTTGCTTACAGCCTTTTCCAAGATTTTAATCGGGTATGGCAGGAGGGAAATAGGTCTGAAACTTGCTGGAGTTGTCGGGTCCAACTTATAACTACTTCAAGCAGACTTGATCTGCCATACAGTCTACAGGTATATTGCGTCTTCCGTTAAGCTACGGAAGATCGTGGGAAAATAACTGCATTTATGTTTATACTGTCTCTTTTTGCCCCATAACCATTTGCTCTTAATTGCACATGCACTTTTGAACATAAGTACTGTAATAAGTCATAAAGGTCCTAACAGCAGTTTATATAAGAAATGATGTGACATTTAGATTATAGGCATAATGTAGTGTCTATTCAAGCCTAGTATGCGAGTGGGGATTTTTAGACCATGTTTATTTTTATATGAATGGTATAATGATTTTATTTTATAATATCATTGGTATTGGTTAGCACATGATGCTTTTTTATTGCATATGCACTTTATAATTAAATAAAATTGTATATATAATGCATAATTTAGTGGACACGTCTTCGTCATGCTGACTGTTGAACCACAGAATGTTTTATAGTTTAAATTATGATTTTATCTTTGGTTCTAATCATAAAAAATATTGATAGAACCGACTCACCAATTATCACAGGGTGTCAAGTGAGGGGCTGCACTTTTTACCTTTTGACATCACATGTGTATAACTTATGACTTTGCATCTTTTATGGTTTTTCAACTAAATAAAGAATATTACCTACCTAACTACAAGCTGGAACCCTTCAACCTCTCTTTTTGATAGCAAGAGAACTACTCTCTCCCTTGTCTCTATAAAGACACCCATCAGCTTCTCCAGTACTGAAAATGGCAGTGCCTGAAACAACTCACCCAAGAGACCATCAGCTCCTGGCGTCCTACCATACGTCATGACTACCAAAAGCTCCTTGTACTCCTCCAGCTCAAGTGGGCATTTCAGGTAGAAAGTTGGGGCAGTTTTTTTGTCTGATGATGGCTCTCCAGTGTTTCCTCAGATACAATGGGGGGTTGAGGGGGTAAACAGAACAATTTGTTGGTATTGCAGCAGTCCTTATATATCCAATTTCCTAGCAATTAATGCAGGGCCCTCCCTGCCTGTTGGTGTGCATGTAGTCTCTCTTTTTAGAAACTAGGCTAGAATTTCCCCAGATTTATCTCCCCCCCCCTTAAAACAGGCTCTGCCGCCTTTGTGTGGGTGTATATTTCTCAGTTGGACCAAGTGTCCAAAACCTGCATTTTGAAGCTGAACAAGTCGATGATATACACCAGTCCCGGCATCAGCGAGGTTGTCTAGTTGTCTCTGCTCCAGCTGTAGGTCAACCAAATGAGTGCTCCAGTTGCTTCCATACCCCAAAACCCAGTTCAGGAAGCTGGCTCTGTATATACTATAACAAAGTGAGGTATAGTGGGCACAGAGTCCAAGGAGTCCCCAGATGTGTAGTAGAGGCTAAATTAGGTAAGTACTAACAGCTCTCTTTGTGGTAATATCGGCGAGCAGTTAAGCTTATCCAGAGGGTGTGTTAAGTATTTATTGTATTCACTCAATCAAGACTGATGGCACACACTCGGAGCCTGAATCCAGTCCAATGAGTAAAAAAAAGTTATACTTATGTTTTACTTTTAGAACCAAGCAGACATAGCACAGGAAAGTAAAATATACGCTCAAATGCAAGACTTCAACAGGAAATGCAGTTGTGGTTGGATTTCAAAAGTTACGTTGGTATTGATTCAAAAAGAAGTTTACAATATTCAATAATTACTTTTTGAATACTTTCAGGTTATTTCAGATTACTTTGATTACTGGGGTGGTATGCCTAGATACCACACCGAGGGATCTCGAATATACAAGGTAAGTAAGACTTTTCTTGGTTTAAGTTATAATGACTTTTTTCTCCATACAAAACAGTTCAACACTTCGAAGGTTTTAGGCCCAAAACTCGTAACATAGGTCCCTATGGGAGAAAAATAGTTATCGGTTTCACATGTAAGTAAACGTCTCACGAGTAGGAGCTTTGGGGGTTAGGACCAAGGTTCCCCAAGGTCTAGATAGGCACTCAAGTTGAACCATCAGCTGCACTGGGGCTGCCGAATGCAGAGTGCAGGGCCCAATGATGGCCAGTGCAGCTAAGGGGGGCCTCGGTTGGGGACTGCTTACGAGCAGGCCACTTGGGGTGTGAGAGCAAAGCTCCTGGGGTTTAAGGTCATCACTGTAGGGGCCAACAATCGGCACATGAGCTGCACCATCGGCTGCACTGGGACAGCTGGGTGCAGGGTGCCAAGAAGACTTTGGGTACCCTGTGATTCCCAATGGAGACCTATGGTTCAGCAAAGTTGCTGCAGGCTCGGGCAGGGCGACCACTGGCTAGAGAGGTAAGTTGAGTTCTTTGGGGATGCCTGGACACCGTCATGTGGGCCTCCCAAGGCCATGGGGTGTCGGGTGCAGGGATGTCTTTTTGCATCTGGTTCTTTTACCAGCTCCGGTCGCGGCCTTGGGGACCCTTCATGTAGAGGCTGCGGTCGTCGTCTTGAAGATTGAGGGATCACCAGATCCCAGGTCAGGATAGCTGGGGAGACCTCCTTGGGGTGTTGGGCCACTCGAACTCTGGCTGTGGGGGTCGGGTGCAGAGTGGTGCAGAATCTTTGAGTCGCCGGAATTCGGATTCTGGTCTTTGGGTCTTTGTTGAGCAAATCCTGTGCTCTTAAGGGGAGTGCAGGGCAGGTCCTCTGGGCTCTGGGGGACTGCTAGTTGCTGGACACTCCGTTTTCTTTGCTTTTGGCAGGTTGGAGTCGGGACAGGTCTGTAGGGCTGGGGCCAAAGCAGTAGGTGTTCTCTTCTTCCTGGGTCAGCACGGCTCTTCGGTCCTCCTTCTTTCTTCCTCGAATCTGAGGGGGCAAGGTTCAGGGTTGCCCCTAAATACTAAATTTAGGAGTGTTAAAGGTGTGTGCAGGTGGGGAGTAATAAGACCCTTTCTTGGGGTGGGTACACCTCTTACTATGCCACCCTCCAGTGGGAGGGGGGCATGAGCTTCTCCCTAATTGCCTGGGTCCCCTCATCTTCACAAGTGAGTGGACTGAAATGTGTGCTTCACCTTGCCCCCCCCACCTGAAAGATGTTGGCAAAGATGTGCACACCTCTCCTCCTAGCTTGATTTTCCCACTTCTTCTCCCGCCCACAGTGGGGGCCAGAACTGGTGGGAGCCAGTTGCTGGAGCCAGAAAAAGGCAGGGACAGCTTCCAAAGGTGGCAGGCCTTTGAAGCTTGCCCTTCCTGGATCCAGCCCATCCTGGGGGAGGAGGCATGACACCTCTGACCAAAACGGTGTCAGGGTTGTCAGCAGCACCAGGTAAGATGTACGCCACTAACCTGTCAGTAGCAGCCAGCAGGAACGATGCCGTGAAGAGTAGCCTCCCTCTTATCCTGAACACTACCCCTACCACAATGCAATGACGACACTGTGGGAAAAGGTGCACCCAAGGGAAAAGGGAAGGGGAAAAAATAATAAAGAAGTCCTGTTGCTTCACAGGTCTGGTCTAGAGCGCATGCCTTCGTCTGGTAACACTGTATGTAACAAAAAAGCAAAAAGACAGTAAGAAACACATAATGCATTCACCCAAGTCACCACTATGATCAGAGGACTGTTACGCTCACATAAAGTTGCAGGCACCTAGGACTTCATAGTAATCACCATTGGAAACATAGAGAACTCCACTTGTTTCCAGAAATAAAGCAAAAGTCTTTGTGGTTCAAGATTCAATACAAACACAGAGCAGTTTCAGCATGCGGACCTATCCCAGCAGTAGGCCAAATAGTCCTTAATCGTTCCTCATTAATTTCTTGCCAAAAAGAAAACTGTCACGAAAATAAATACCCCTCGAGAGTACAGCAGTAAAGTATATCAGAAGCTAGTCTCAGCCGGGACTCCTTAAATATAAGAGCGGGCCTCTTGCCTTCACCCTGCCCCTCGGAAAACCTCTTAACACAGCAGAGGTTTAAGAACTGGCTAAATCAGGGATACGCGGAAGCCCATTAAATACGGGTCGATCAGCAACACTGCAAGTTCCGGTAGCGGTAAACACGCCACAACACCGAGAGGAGAGCTCATCCAGGAGCAGTCTTCCACTCTCGGATTTGCGGGAAGAATACCTGAGTCAGCGAGGAAGATCCATGTCGGCTCTGGAGTCCGACTTCCAGGAACGTAAGCACTCGTGTGCTACAAGTATCTCACAGCCGAGGCAAGTAAACGCAGCGTCTCTGTGGCGTAGTGAAGGGGAATCCTCCAGCGGGAAGCACCATCCACCCCTTGGCTTTGAGGGAAAGTTGTCAAGCCCCGTTTACTTCCTGAGGCGGAGCTTTATCGTAATCGGCCCAGATGGGTCACCTGATCTCGTCTTCCTGTTACAGTGCCCCTTAGCCTTCTGGGAGTGGTAGTCCAATGGGCTAACCTGTGTGAAATCGAGGGTACATTCAAAACTGAGAAAGGTGTTGTGTGTTTTGTACCTGATTTAACCCTTTTATCTAACTGCAGGCCAGTATTTGCGACTAACTGGCTTTGTTTCTTGACTCTGAGAGCGGAGGCTCTCTACCCAGGGGTCCAGAAACCTGTCTGATGGTAGCAAATGGCCGGCAGCCATTCAGGAACCACACCAGGGCTGGTTGATTTTCAGGGGGCATCTCTAAGATTCCCTCTGATTGCATTTTTTAAATTAAATCTAACACTGGCATCAGTGTGGGTTTAATGTGCTGAGAAGCTGGCTACCAAACATTCCAGTGTTTAGTAAAGCCATTATGGAGCTGTGGAGTTCGTAATGATGAACTCCCAGACATATACTCATTGTGGCTTTACTACACTTGCAATGTCTAAGAATGGACGTAGACACTGTAGGGGTACAGGGCTCTTGCCACTGTACCCCCATGAGGGCTAATGCACCCTGATAGAGGGGTGACTTACCTTGGCTTCAGGCAATAGGTTGCTGCATGGCACACAGGGATGTGTGCCATGTTGACTCTGCACTTTAACCCACAGCCTGCAATGGCAGAGTGTGACTATTGAGGTACTGATGAAAAGCAGCGAGACTCCCAAGACTTTCGATGCCGCTTATTGCAAACCACCTCTAATTCACCTTAAGGTTAGCGATCAAATAACGAGGCAGGCGCTGGAAATTGGAAGGCGAAGAACAGTTTTTTTTCTCTAGAGGAGAACACGACGCATCAGACACCAGGGCTATCGTCAGGAGGTGCTCTAACTGCATTTCTGAGGCCCGGCCTTATATATGTTTCTCTTGTTACTTTATTGCATGGTCATACATTCCTGGCATCAGTTTATTACACAGTGAAACATCCTTGGAATCCCCGCCTTAAGCTAGTTCCCACACATATCCAGCAGCAAATGTTCCCCCAACCCAGATCTTACAGGTGTTACAGATGATCGATATCTCGCAGATGGACATTCCGACAGGATCTAAAACATGTGGGATTGGTCAGATCTAAGGGGTCGTGTTACTGATTAATTCCGGCCCCTTTGTAGGTGAAGCAAGTTCTGCTGTGTGAGAGTAATAAACTATGCCCACAGGGGTCGGTTAGTGCCTGGGACCAGATTGAGTAGCCAGGTGCAGTGGAGGAGGTTATCAAAGAGCCCTGTCTGTGCGCGGAGGATGAAAGGACAAGTGGGTTTGGCGTGGGAAGTTACTCCGGGGCATTGTCTTGCTGACAAGGTTTTACGACCCCAGTACGTGTGTTCAGGCTTAGTCAGAGCGCGGGGGATGATGGCGAGGTCAGGGTGAGGCACAGGTGACCAGCAGTGTACGAAATGGCCGCGGTATCGAAAATGGTTGCCTCTTGCGCGCTTCGCAAAGGCCTATGTTAAGCAAGATGGCACCGGCAATGTTCATGTTATCGTTTTATATTTCAACAGTCGCCCCTTTGAACATACCTAGCCAGCTTGTCAATTCACATTAATGTCCATAATGTCCTGTATCTCTCTATCATACATTGCTTTCATGTTTTCAAATCGACTGTCCAAAGTCTTAGGGCAAAAAGAGTTCAAACAAAGAGAACACAAGGGCGGTATGCATTGTATCCCCAAACAGCAGCCACATATTACAAAAATTTCACTAAGATGATAATCAGTAGTTTCCATCCCCAGTCTTTCAAAATGCCCCAAAACCAGATCCCAAGTGTCCAAGTCTCTGTTTCCTGATGGATCTCTGATGCCAGCCGATGAAGATGTTCAATTGCCTTGTAGACTGAGGGTGAGTTGTCAGGGATGAAGGTGCAACAGCTGGCACAGATGATGCGGCATGCTCCTCCACGATCCGCTAATACCACGTCCAGAACAAGGCGGTTCTGTAGAGCCACCAGGCGGACCGCCTGCGGCTCAACAGTGTTGTTAGTGAGGATGCCAGCCGTGACGTTCAAGGCTGTTTCTATTGCTTGGGACAGGTGTCGAATGGTTCGGCTGTTTGCCATCGGACCCCATAGCGGGATGAGTCCTTTAGCCGCATCGAGGAACTGTAACGCAGCGGAGTCTGCTTGTTCTGTGTCCTTGGAGCGCCTTTCTCTGTGGTGGTTTGCAGGTGCTATATAGGTTGGAGGCAGAACAAAGGCGATGTAGCACGTGCCCCCCCAGCCCTTTGGGAGCCAGGTGTAGGCTTTTGTACTGCAGACGAAGTACATATTTGGTGATGCAACAAATGAAGGGGGGTCGGCAGTGGTCACAGTCCTTGTGATAGGGCAAGAGCTGTGGCCCATGATCTTTGTCCCATGGCCTTCGATGCACATAAGGGCTGAGATGTTCACCACAGATAGGGCCACTGTCAGAGTTGCGGCAGTTCGTTTCCTTAGATATGAAAAGGTAGGTCTGGCTGGGTTGTTGAACTCTTGCATTTCAATCCGTTCTTTGTCGGGAATGTTCATTAGAAAGGTTGCATTTGAGGTCAGAGGGCAAAAGGGAGCGGATGTCTTTCCAGTTTTCAGTTCAGCCAGAACTCGTTGTAGAATTGTTTGATCGTTCCATCGGATGTGGCATTGTCTTTGTAGCTCTCTTGCAGGAGCATTAACCGAGCGAGGCAGGACCCATGAACAGAGAAGGGTGAAGGGATGAAAGGAATGGAATGTTCAGCTGCATGTGGTAGCAGCCCACAGATCCAACAGTTCGTGGCATTGGCGGCAAGATTGTGCTTGTGCAATAGCTGTACAAAAGAGTTGTTCCAGAATTCCTTGCGTCGTTCTCGGAGGTGTGGTGACATTGACACCAGGTAGTGTTCTTTCTTGGTGGTGGGCTGCATGGTGGGTGACATTGTCCTGCAAGCGGGAGCACTGTCTTCAACGATCCAAACTGTGACCATTAGCAAGAGGCAGATGAGAGATGTTGCAAAAAGTATGATTGTCTTTCTGCTGTGCAGCTTGGCAATTTTGGAGTCTTTGCGGTGGTTCTTCGGTCGTCTGGGATCTTCCATCACCTTCAAGAGGCTCGATGACTGGCAGGACCACATACTTTCGTCTAGCGTTTCTCCTGGTAGCCTTTGTAGTGTTAGCTACCGCTCTGAGACTTTTGACTCAGTTAGTGGCCCGCTTCGTCGGAGCACTCTCCTTTCGTCGTAAGTTGTACCCTTTCTTAGATGGTACAGTGGGATCGGGAAACTCTGCTAGTTCAAGTGTCTCTGTTTCTGGGTAACAACTCAGGGCTGGTCGATCATTGGTCAGCAGTTCTTCTTGCGTGTCCACCTCTTTGTGCGTTGCCAGTGTTGGGGATATCTTCTTACAATGGTGGGCGTGTAGCAGTTTTTCTTTCCTTCCACTCGAAGAGCAGTTCGGGTGGTGATCAAGACTTGCCAGAGGCCCATCCACCTGGGTTCCAGACTCTTCGACCTCAAGAAGTTCCGTGTCAGGATGAAGTCTCCAGGTTTGATATCGTGTCCTGGGCCCCTGGATACGTCTGGTATGGCTTGCTGCACCTGTTGGTGGATAAGAGTTAGTTCGTTCATCAATTTGTACAAATAGTCGGACATTAGTATGTCCGGGACATCATTAATGGTTGTCGGTTTTGGTGCCGTCCAAATGTTCATTGGTCTGCCGAAGGCAACCTCGTAAGGAGTCAATTGGTGTTTGGTCAGGGTGGAGCGCATTGATAGCAATGCCAGTGGGAGGGCATCGTGCCATTTCAGCCCAGTCATGGCAACTATTTTTGCTAGCTTCAGTTTTAGTGTGGCGTTGTGTCTTTCTACTAGGCCCGATGATTGGGGGTGGAACACGGCATGGAACTTTTGCTTTACCCCCAATCCTTTCAGTACGTTCTGTATGACCTCTGCTATGAAGTGGGGGCCATTGTCACTCCATAAAATCCTGCAAAGGCCATATCGGGGGAAGAATTCTTTTTGCAATACCTTCGCAGTAGCTAAGGCGGTGTTGTCGCGGGTGGGGTAGGCCTCCACCCATTTGCTTAAGGCGCACACGATCACTAGAATGCATTTCAGACCATGGCACCTTTCTAGCTGGATGTAGACCATTTGGAGGACTTCAAAGGAATGGTCAGGGACTCCAAACCCTCCCCGTGGTACTACTGTTCCCTTCCCTGGGTTGTGTTGCAGGCGCACTATACATTGTTGTACCAAGCGTTTTGCTGATTCGGCTATCTTGCTGTTATGCCATACTCTGCTGATTAGTTCGGTCATGGGGGCAGATCCTATGTGTGCTGGTAAATGTGCCATGGCATTAGGTAGCAGCCATTTGTCTCCGTCTTTCGTCCTCCAGCAGCCTTCCTCGTCTTTTTGTCCCATCCGAGCCCATTCAGTCAGTTCGTCTTGTGTGCCTGTAGTTTGAACATCCCTTATTGTCGTTCTAGCGTAAGTCCATTGTTCTGGTTGTGACCTAGTCACGTACATTCGTGTCGTGGTTCTGTCCTTGGCTGTGGCTCGGGCAGTAATGTTGGCTAGTGCATTTCCCTGTCCAATGAGATCTGTCACTTTCTTATGTGCTTGGCACTTGATCACTGCTAGCTGCTTGGGGAGGAGGACTGCTTCTGTCAAGGCAGAGACTAGATCTCCATGTAGGATGGGTGTGCCGTGTGAGGTCAGGAACCCTCTTTCCCTCCATAGAAGCCCAAAATGGTGAACCACCCCGAAGGCGTACTGGCTGTCGGTGTATATGTTTACTGTCATACCTGCTGCTAAGATACATGCTTGTGTAAGGGCAATGCATTTGGTGCCTGAGGCTTGAGCCGGGCAGTTACACTTCGTTTTAATCTTTGTTTTAGGACTTTTGCTAACTTTTGTTTCTTGATATCACTTCCCCTTGTGTCCTCTCCCCCCCCTGCACCCAGCGCGCGGATTTAGCGCGACGCTGACTGTCTTGTCCGATTTTGGGTCAAGACACTTTTAAATATTGCTAAAATAATTTCTGAGCATTTCCTCACTTACCTCACCCAGCGCTACCTTCCTCAGAGGGTCCGGCCGATCTTGGGGCTGCTCGACCTGGGGTTAGGGCAGAGCTAGTGCGGCAGCCATCTTGGGCAGGGCTTCCTCCCTTGGGGCGAGAGGAAAGTCTATAAAAATAGTAGAAGGACTCCTGGCGCGAGATCCCTGCATTTGGTGCCTGAGGCTTGAGCCGGGCAGTTACACTTCGTTTTAATCTTTGTTTTAGGACTTTTGCTAACTTTTGTTTCTTGATATCACTTCCCCTTGTGTCCTCTCCCCCCCCTGCACCCAGCGCGCGGATTTAGCGCGACGCTGACTGTCTTGTCCGATTTTGGGTCAAGACACTTTTAAATATTGCTAAAATAATTTCTGAGCATTTCCTCACTTACCTCACCCAGCGCTACCTTCCTCAGAGGGTCCGGCCGATCTTGGGGCTGCTCGACCTGGGGTTAGGGCAGAGCTAGTGCGGCAGCCATCTTGGGCAGGGCTTCCTCCCTTGGGGCGAGAGGAAAGTCTATAAAAATAGTAGAAGGACTCCTGGCGCGAGATCCCTGCATTTGGTGCCTGAGGCTTGAGCCGGGCAGTTACACTTCGTTTTAATCTTTGTTTTAGGACTTTTGCTAACTTTTGTTTCTTGATATCACTTCCCCTTGTGTCCTCTCCCCCCCCCTGCACCCAGCGCGCGGATTTAGCGCGACGCTGACTGTCTTGTCCGATTTTGGGTCAAGACACTTTTAAATATTGCTAAAATAATTTCTGAGCATTTCCTCACTTACCTCACCCAGCGCTACCTTCCTCAGAGGGTCCGGCCGATCTTGGGGCTGCTCGACCTGGGGTTAGGGCAGAGCTAGTGCGGCAGCCATCTTGGGCAGGGCTTCCTCCCTTGGGGCGAGAGGAAAGTCTATAAAAATAAACGGCTATGACTCCGCGCAGCGGACGCGTTCAGCGGACGCGCCGTCATCGCGCCGGAGTCAAGCCAGAGTCCTGCCCGTCTGCGCCCGTCCGCGCCAGGACGGGACCTGGGGCCTTTCCATCGGCCCCGGGCTACACATCATATTCCCGTTCCGACTTACTGTCCTTGCAGTCCTCCTCCTGCACCTTGGCTCCCATTTTCAACTGCCAGGATGCTCCATTAAAATGTGGTGCTTGTGCCCTCACTCTGGACTCCATCCCTGCGGTCACTGACTCCTTGTCCTCCTCCTTTTGGACCACCATTCAGGCTACGCATTCGGCCTCCATTAATATGCCCATATCTACTCCTTCTATGAATTTTATTAGCATAAATTGCCGATCTTTGGCAAAACATAAAAGAGAGATTTTTGATCTTCTCGATTCGGAAAGTCCAGCCGCAATGTTTTTAACAGAAACATGGCTTAGCAATTGCTCTGGTCCTGACATTGCTATGGCTCTCCCCAATAATTACACCTATGTGGGGAGAAATCGTGTGCTCAAAGAGGGAGGAGGCATAGCGATAATCTTTAAAAGAGAGTTTTCCTGTAAATGGGAGGATTTAGATTTCCCTAACTGCGAGGCTGGCTTTTTTAAACTTTCCCTTACCCCGCATTATACTTTGTCTGGAACCCTGATTTACCGGCCCCCGGGCTCGGCCAATTCATGGGCCTCTTCCTTCCCCGAGCCTATTGCCCCTCTTATTTTACAAGCCACTAATTTTTTAGTTGTGGGTGACTTAAATATTCATTTTAATCTCACATCTTGTCCCATTGGTATGCGCTTACTTCAGGACTTGGCTGCCCTTGACCTCCACCTACACAATTCCGGCCCCACCCATAAAGCCGGGAATTTATTGGATCCCATCATCTCAAATCTCAACTGTATTACCCACCACTCTTCCTCTCCTGTCATCTGGTCTGATCACTTTACTGTTAACTTTTCAATTAGAATACCAGTTCATAATCATTCCTCTAGACTTTCCCCTCATAAAGCTAGTAGGAACTGGAAACGTTTGGACATAGACAAACTTAATTCTTGCCTCGATAATTCCAAACCAACATCTCCCATTATCTCTACCAAGGAGGTTTCTGCAGTCAATTCCTGGTTAAACACAGCCTTAGATTTATGTCTCCCCACTCAGAGGAATAAGTCACAGTTCCACCATCCACCAGCCCCCTGGTTTAACGACTCTTTGCGTTTGGAAAAGTCCCGTTGCAAGAAACTGGAGCGCTTATGGCGTTCGGACTATTGCACACTTAAGAAAGCAAATTACAAGGCTGCCCTTCGGACTTACCACACTGCTTGTGACACTGCCAGAGCCAAACATGCTAATGGCATCATACTCAAGGCCCAAAATAGACCTAAGGCTCTGTTTAAACTAGTAAAAGATCTTTCTGGCATGTCCTCTGCACCTAAAGACCCTTCTTTGGACTCTTCCCAATGCAACGCTTTGGCTAAATTCTTCTTGGACAAAATTAATAAGATCTATGCTATCCTTGATGCCACTCCCAATGCTCCTACTATCCCTGAGCCCGTATTTTCCACCCCCCATTTTGCTGTTGCTGATGATGGAACTCATACTACTCCACTTATTCACTCTTGGGAACCGATATCTCTTCCGCTTCTCCAGAAATATTTACAGGAAATTAAATCGGGTTCCCCCACTGACCCTCTGCCCCCTCAAATAATGGCCTCCCTGGACCCAAATCTGCTTCAGATCATTCTAGATATGTTGAATGCCTCACTGGAGGAGGCTTCAGTTCCCAGCGAATGGAAACATGCAATGGTGGTTCCATTGCTAAAGAAGGCCAATGCGGATTCTAATAACCCTTCTAACTTTCGTCCTATTTCTCTTCTCTCTTGTTATTCTAAAATTCTTGAAAAACATGTGAATTCTTTTCTCACCTCTTATGTTGAATCTTCTCACCTTCTTCACTGCTCTCAGTCTGGGTTCAGGGCTGGTTTCTCCACGGAGACTACGCTTCTTGGCGTGTCTGAGACCATCAGGAGACAGGTGGACAATGGGGAGACTGTGGCACTCATCTTGCTTGACTTGAGTGCCGCATTTGACACCGTCTCCCATTCCATCTTATTGTCCACCTTGCAATCCGTGGGGATTGTTGGCCCTGCCCTGGCCTGGATTGCTAGTTTTCTTTCTAATCGCACTTTCCAGGTCTTTTCTGCTACTTCTGTTTCTTCTATCTACTCTTCCCCTCACGGTGTTCCCCAAGGGTCTATTCTTAGTCCCCTTTTCTTTAATCTTTATGTGAGACCGCTTGCTTTCTTGGCAGAGCAAGCGGGTCTCACAATATATTCTTACGCTGACGATACTCAAATCGTCTACTCACTCTCCACCAAGAATCGCTCGCCTTCCTCCTCCTTGCAGACCGGTTTGGAACAGATTGCCAATTGGATGCAGAGACATAAATTAAAGCTCAATGGAGACAAAACGGAGCTGCTCCTATTCGGTCCCAATGCACCTTTGTGGGGCCCGCAACATTGGCCTTCTCAGATGGGCCCTTTGCCTACCCCCTCAGATTCTGCCCGTAATCTCGGGGTTCTGCTTGACAACCAGTTGTCACTGAAGCAACATGTGGTAAAGGTCTCTGCCACCTGTACTACCATCATCAGGTGGCTTAGAAAAATCACATGGATGCTCCCAGTGGATACCCTGAGAACCGTGGTCCAAGCCCTTGTCATCTCTCGGATGGACTACGGGAACGTACTACTCCTGGGCGCCTGTAAGGAGGTACTAAAGAAACTTCAGGTTGTTCAGAATATGGCTGTTCGCTTGATATGTAACCTACCTGCTAGATCATCGGCCACTACCCATCTGCACAAACTGCATTGGCTTCGAATTGAGAGCCGTATAAAATTCAAAGCCCTTTGTATCATGCACCGTATTAAAATGGATAAAGCCCCGAAATATCTATCTTCCTTGGTCCAGCACTATGTCCCATCTCGCACATTAAGATCGTCCACCCAAAATAAGTTTCAAATTCCACGTGTGAAGCGAGCCAAGATGGGCGGACGTTCGTTCGCCTTTCTGGCCCCCTCTTTATGGAACTCTATGCCCCAATCCCTGCGCTCGGAAGTCTGTTATATGGCATTCCGCAAAGGTATTAAGACCTGGCTTTTTAACATGTAACTGCCCTGCCCATGTTTTTCTTCACTGTTCCATCTTCCGTTTGCTACAGCGCCGGGAAACCTTCGGGTAGCTGCGCGCTCAACAAATGCAATAATAATAATAATAATAATGAGTTCTGCTGCTTGTGCGGATCGTTGGGCAATGCGGGCTGTTTTGAGGATGGTTCGGGCTGTGGTGACGGCATATGCAGCTGAGGTGGTGCCATCGGGGAGTTTGATGCACGAGCCATCCACCCATAATTCCCTGTCTGGCTCTGGAAAGGCAGTGTCTCGGAGATCTACTCTACTCTTTGTCTGTTCGTCAGTCAGGGTCACACAGTCATGTAGGGGAGTCACACCAGGGTCATTTTTAGGTAGAGGTAACAATGTGGCTGGATTGAGAGTGGTGCTTCGCTTCAGAGTGATGTGTGGTGCTAGCAGAGTCAACTCGTATCCTGTCAGTCGTGCGCTAGTCAAGTGTTAGGTTTTGGTCTGGTTCAGTAGTGTGTCAACTGCATGGGGTACTAATACAGTGATGGGATTGGAAAGCCGTATTCCTTCGCTCTGGCGGATGGATACTGCTGCAGCTGCCACGGCGCGCAGGTACGCTGGCAACGCTCTAGCTACTGGGTCGAGAGTGGCAGAGAAATATGCACAAGGGAGATGTTTGTGGCCAATTGACTGTGTTAAGACGGACAATGCACATCCCTCCCTTTCATGTGTGTAGAGGAAGAATGGTTTGGAGTAGTCTGGGGTTCCTAGAACTGGTGCCGAACAAAGGGCATCTCGCAATTCTTTGAATGCTGACTGGCATTCGGGTGTCCAGGGAAAAGGTGAGGGGATGTCTTTGGCTAGGAGGGAGAGAAGGGGCTTGACAAGGCTAAAGTTCGGCAACCATTGTCGACAAAAGGAGGTGAGGCCTATCAAAGATCGGACTTGCTTCTGATTCTTGGGAACGGGAGTGTCTAGAACTGTCTGAATCCTGTCGGGTGTGAGTTTCCTCCCTTCCTTTGATAAGAGGTGTCCTAGGTATGTTACTTGGGGTTTGCAAAACTGCAATTTCTTTCGGGAGACTTTGTGACCATTCTCTGCAAGGAAGTGTAAGAGTTGGATGGTGGCTGTGACGGCTAGTGGAGTGGTGTCTGCTGCTAGAAGGATATCATCTACATACTGTATCAACACCACCCCGTCTGGTAACTGCAAGGCGTCTGTCTTTTGAGTGCCTGGCTATAGATGCTCGGACTCTCAGGGTACCCCTGGGGTGCTCGACAAAATCTATACGAGCGGGATCTTAGGGTAAATCCGAAAAGATAGCGGCTATCTTGGTGAATGGGTATGGAGAAGAAGGCATTCTTGAGATCGACAAAGGAAAAAGTGGTAGCCGAGGACGGAATTAGGGTTAGGATGGTGGTGATGTCGGAAACTACTGGGTACTGTGGTACTACTATTTTGTTTATCTCTCGGAGGTCGATGATGAAGCGGTAGGCTTTTTCATCTCCCTCTCCCTGTCTCTTGATAATCTGTAAAATAGGACTGTTACAAACATTGCTTACTACCTCTTCTACCACTCCTGCCTCTACCAGTGACTGTATGATGTTGGTCAATACTTTTTCGCCCTCTGGCGATATCTTGTACTGGGGTACTTTCGGTAAGGATCCGTCTTGATGATTGACCCGGTACACGTGACAATACAACATTCGTCGTACGTCTGAGTCGGCCCTGACTCACAGATACGAGAGCAAAGTGTCTAGTATGGAAGTGTCTGTCTCAGAAATGGGATACATGTGTCGGGATGGATTATCTCTCATGTGCTGGTGATTGTCATATAAGATGACTCGTACTCCGTCTGGTGAACATCTGATAGTCGCACGAAAATTCTTCAGTAGATCGAGACCCATAATGGCGTCTGGGGTATTTGAGGAGAGAAGGAACGTCGTGTCGATAACATTGTTTTCAATTTTGAAGGGGATCGGTCTGGACAAAGGGTTGGTGGAGGGCGTACCGTCAAATCCTATTGAGGTTATGTGTGAGTCAGACAAGGGTGCCCTTGGAATCAGTTGTTTGGATAGTGCACTACGTGTTGCCCCTGTGTCTACCAAAAATGGAGACTCTGTGCCCATGACCTTTGCGGTAACATAAGGGCCTTGCTGGTCAACATAGAGCTCTACTGGATCCCTCCCTTGCCCTTGGCTGTCCTACGCAAAGTCATATGTGTTGTCGAAATCGGACTGCTGATACTGATTCCATCGGGGATGATCAAATGTGTTTGCTCTACCTCGTCTCTCTTCGTTAACTTCATTCATGTACCCTCTCCCACGTCCTCTTCCTTTCTATCCGTTTACTATTTCTCTCGCCCCTCTGCCCCTATCATTTCCTAGCAGAATCGGGCATTGGGATTTCCATTGTCCGTACTCTTTACAAAATGCACACTGATCCTGTCCTAAGTCTGGTCGTCCTGGATATGGCGTCGATGGATTACTTCTAGGCGGTTGTGCCCTAGGGGTATTCTGTTGGTATGCTCCTTTATATTGCTTCCTTCCTGTATTTACTCATTGGAGCTGCGCTATCATTACCCTTTCCTTTAAGTCTTTCTTCTTTCTTTCTGTAGCTCTATCGATCTCATTTTTCTGGTGTTCATAGTACTGGGCCATCTGGAGGATGGCCGCTGGTTTAGAGGCTGCCCAGCTGCTTTCGCTGGTCTGCAGTTTTTGCGATACTTCCGGTAGCAGTCCCTTAAACATAATTCTGCAAAAACAAGTGGTGTCCGGTTGCGGTGGACATGTCTTGTCCGCTGTAAACACTGTTTCGAATTGGGAGGATTACTCTGAAACATCCTCCTGTGGTTTCTGGTGGCATGCGGTTACAATGGACCAATCGATCTTTTTCTCCGGGATTATGGTTTTGACTTTCTGTACTATCTTGTCGGGAAGGTCTAATTTGGCTTTTACTGGTTTCTGTCCGGGGTTTCGCTGTTAATCTGTGACTGGGGTGAGTGTCTGAAAAGTTTCAGCACTCCATCCATCATTTCCTTGTGTTTGCTTTGTTTGCCCTAAGTTGGCAGGGTATGCCCAGCTGTGGATCCCTAGCTCACTTTGCCACTGGATTCAAGCTAGCCTGGCTGATGAAGGGTGTTACCCAAAAACCGGTCCCAGGGTGCTTGTTTACGGTTCAGGGAAGACCTGATTTGGCAGTTCGGGCTGGACTGTTCCCATGAGGCACAGGGTCAAGAGTGATTTGCATATAGCTGGGTCTGAACTGAGGTGGAGCTAAAGAATGATGATGGATTCAACCCAGATCTGTGACTGGGGGTAAGTGTCTGAAAAGTTTCAGCACTCCGCCCTTCATCTACTTGTGTTTGCTGGGTTCTTATTTAACACATAAGAAAACTAACAGCACCAACCATTTCAAACATACTCTTCCAGGAGTACGTTAACACAGCCTTCCTGAAAGAATTATCACTAACTGAATTTCTGGATCTTAGCAAATAAGTTTTCTAAAACTCATTCTAAGGGGTTGTTGATGAGTGATCTGACCTTGGTAGCAGCTGAAGTTATTCAAATAATTTGTTTGAAGATTTGTGGTGGACAAAAGTCAGAGAGGTAACCAGCGGGCTTGCTTTCCTTGATAAGATCCAGAAATTCAGTTTGTCCCAAGGTCGATATGTAGGTGCAGTCTTGTGAACACAGCACTTTATTATTATCACAAAAAAGACCCTAGCAAGAATGATGAGTTTCTAGATGTTCAACACAAAAGCAAGAAGCAACAAAAAGTTAAGTGTACACAAAGAAAGTTTATACAGGAAACCGCAGAATTCAGATTCGTGGGGCCTTCTTGTTTGCAGCTGTACTTTGATCGTGTTCTTCAAAAAGCACAAACGAAGCCAATGCATTTCGCCTCAAAAGAGGCTTCTTCGGGCAGTTTTACATGACAATCTAACCTCATCTAAGCTGCATAAACGGCGTAGTAAGGGACAGCCAATCGGCCCAATGCGCACTATGTTTAAAAAGTGGTTTATGTACATCAACCAGTCTTAGAGCAATAAGTGTCCTATTGTAAGGATAGAGGTTACATACATAAGATCCGGAGCCATTCGTCTGAGCAGGTCTCGGCACCAAGTCACAACCAGAAGGCCAGATACCCCATGTCCAAACAGCACTGCCATCATTGGTTCAAAAAGTTTCAAGATGTTGTTTCACCATTCAAGCTCACCGAAACACGTTTACAGTCTGAATCCCATGTGCTTGTTCACTGGTGTGATGGGATCATGTCATCATTAACAGTCATGATGTCTCTGCCTTAGCCTCAGGTGGGGAGTACGTGGGGAAAGAAGAGACGCCTTACCTTTGTCCAGCCTAAGTCCTAATGAGTACAATATGTGCTGGTGGTGCCTACAAACACAAATTAACCACTGGCTTAGTATACTACCTTCACTACAGCAAATTGCCACCTTATGCAGCTGAGGCATAGAAATCATAGGATCTGTGCACCTTAAATAGGAGAAGAATTTTCAAACTGGACGATGCCAAGTTGGGTAACGGTAGTAGTTGTGAGCAAGACAAATGTGTAACCATATACCCATGCTCCACATTTTTAGAATTCCTGCTTTGTGTTGATGTTTCTCGTTCTTGGGGCTATTTCTGCAGAAGGAGCAAGACCGAATGGGCACAGCCCAGAGGCAAGTTGTTTGTATGGGTAAACGGTTTAAACCAAGCTCTCCATGGCAAGAGACTCCAAATCTAAACATGTATAGATAGCTGGCAATGGAAGGGCAACGCAGATTTTGACATCTCGCCTGATTCTTGGTCCTATTGTGGTTGGTTTAGTGTTTTGGCTGTTTGGCATGCATCTGCTTTGCTTGACCTCATTCAATGCTACCATTTAAGCTCTTGCAGCCTTAAGGCGCAGCGACTACAGTATGCCAACAGCTTCTCTCTCAGTATCACTTCTTTTTGTGTCTGTTTTCTGAAAGTGTGGTCTTGAAGAACATTGTAGTCCCCGTATATCCAACCAAGGTTTTAAGGCAGTGGTCCCCAACACGTAGCTAGCCAGGAGATCCTTTCAACTATGTTTTTTGTTTGGCAGTGGCATACTGGGCAGTTATTTCCTTTATTTCCAAGAGGCTGTCATGAATTAATTAACCCTCTCCATGTACTGCCACAACACTTGTTTCCTGAAGAATTGCCAGGAAGAATCTCAAAGGTTTCAAGATCGGGCATTAAGGCTTGATAATCTGTAACTGTGGGTTGCCATCTCTGAAGGGGCTGTACACGGAAGTCCCAGTTAGAGTCAAACCCAGGAACCATTAGGTGGTGGCTGCTGATGAGTAGAGTCTCTTGGGATAGAATACTAGAGATAAAGCCACACCGAATGTCTCTGCACCTCCTACCTTCCGGCTGTCCTAATGCCTCTGTCTTGCTAGTGCTGATGCTTCTTCCTTTGTAAGCAGACCAGGCAATGGTATTCATGGTCCGGTAAACAGTACAGAAAGTCTGGCCCTATAGAAGCAACCATACCCATTCAGCCACTGCTCAGCTAGTCGGAGCCAGGCAAGAACTATGGGCTGCGCTAAAAAGAGCTTTGTAAATTTTGCGACGTGTATATATCCAAAGATATGCAAAAGTCTGATAACAAACTTTATGGAATGGACATGTGCATACTGAAGGTGACATTGTGATAGATCCTAAAGTGAACTGACAACAGAATTATGTAAATATGCACGGTAATAGCTTTGACGTTTTGGAAAATAGCAAATTCTGCCGGATGGGCATTGCTGCAAATGGCACAATGTGCTATCCGGAGAGTTACGAAAACTGTCCAGTCTTGTAATTGGTAAACAGTGAAAATGTGAACGGAGCCAGAGAGGGGCGGGGGAGAGGGGGGATGCCAGGTATACTGTTTGCATTTTGCGCTTCTGTAATTCTTACTGATGTGGGTAGAAGTCAGCTAAACCTACATCTGGCTCATGTGCCATTCTGTAATATCATGCCTTGGTTCCCCCATTGCACACCATGCTACTGTGGGACTAGAATTGCAGCATATTGGGGGTCTCGGGTGAACAAAAAGGAAAATAATATTCTCCTATTAATTAATATCTACCACACTTTAAGGCAACAGTTGAAGCACATTACACTACACCAGTTGCAACAGAGTAACTTGTGAAATTGTGGAGCAGGATCGTATTCACAAAAGTCAAAATATTTGCCATGCAGCCTACAAAGTTTATCTTAACTCTGACAGCTGTGTGAGTGACTCATAAGGGTCAAGAGTAGTTTACTTCTTGGTTTGAAACCCAGACATGGTGGATTCTGGCAGTAGTTTCCCCTTTACTCGATTATGGATTCAGAGTCTGCATAGAAGGGTCATTGTGAAAGCTTGCTGGACATAGTCTACTAACTGATGCTTAGTGGAAACTTGCTAAGTGCGGTAATTGGGCCATATGGAAAATTTCTCAGAAAGTATGCTAAGACACCAGTGTAACTTGGTTTTACATCTGCTAAGATTTCAGAAAGTTAGCAAGCTATCATGCTATAAAATGCACTGTTTGCTACATTATCTCCCAAAACATCTTTGGGTGAAACACAACCACCTTTAATTAATCTTTAAATCCTATTATACTTTGAACAATACTAACTGGCTGTTTTCATCTAGATTTACTTCGGTCAATGGGGAGAACCCACCTAGCCCCTCCAAGTAAAGTGATTTAAACCGTACCATGTTCTGGCATAAAATACTTTATATGTATTATTTACTACTAAGGTGTTATATACCAGTACCACTGTGTCAGAGGCTATGATTATCACACCAGATATAATCCAATATTTCTGTATTCAGATTGTATTTGTTACCATAATGTGTTGCCTGCTCCAAGCTGTTAAAATGGTGCAGGCCTTCAGCACTGGATCTAGACCTAGAAGGTACTGGTGCGATAAAGTCCATACAACTTATATTTCCATATGTGTAGTAACAGGAGTAACCGCAAATATCGTAATTTACCGATACATTCATAATCGAGCCCCAGAGGTCTAAAAGCTTCATAGTGTTAAACTGCTGCAGACCTCCTTGATAAGGTGTGGTTGAAACCCAAATATTTGCACACATTACTGGCCAAATGTGCTGCAGAATGCACCAGTTGTCACCAGTAGAATGGACTACAGTAACGCACTCTACGCCGGAATCAACAACAAAAACTCCCCAGCAATTTGCAAAACATCCAAAACGCCGCTGCCAGACTGATCCTCGACCTACCCCGACACTGCCACATCTCACAACACCTACGTACACTGCACTGGCTCCCCATAGAGAAAAGGATCACTTTCAAGATCCTCACCCATGAACACAAAGCCCTCCACAACACCGGGCCAGCCTACCTGAACCAGCGACTAAACCTCCGCATACCCCACAGGGCCTTACGCTCAGCCCAGCTCTCTCTCTCATAAGTACCCCGCATCAGGAAAACCAGAACAGGAGAACGCTCCTTCTCCTACCTCTCAGCCACCGCCTGGAACGCCCTACCCATCCACATCACACAACTCCCTTCCTCACCAGCTTCACAAAGGAACTGAAGACTTGGCTTTTTTAATCCACCTCACCGGTACACGCTACACTGCCCCCCGCGCCTTGAGACCCTAATGTGTGAGTAGCTGCACTTTATAAACGTCGATTGATTAATGTTCTATAAATCTACTTGGGAGAGCAACCAGCAACCTTGCGCCATACTCTGTAAATCATTCCAGCGCTGACCAGTTTTCTTGGCACAATGTTCTGAATTTCAAATAATTTGTCATTATTCCTTGAATAACCTACTTCTTTGGTCATTTGGTCTTTAAAACAAATCAAACCATGGCTAATATTACTGGATAATATATTGTGCTTTCAATACATAATATTCCAGTAAATGTTCCCCCAAAGTACTGTTGATTAGTGCAAATGCAGGTGCCTTATTTATGCATATTGTGTTAACTGCCATACAATGTAATTATTATGTTAATTGCAATAGTCATGTTCCAACCCTCTTATAGCATATCAATGCAAATATGTTCAGTTTTGATTTAGCTGGTGCTCCCCATTTATACTGTGAGACAAATGTTCCTCGTTATTCACCAAAGGTTGGGGGACCTCTGCTGTAAACATCCTTTCACTCACAATGCCATTCAACTGTAGAATATAGTAGCCCCTAGCAGGAGCTAATACCTTGTGCAAACGTATGTGATTCTATGCAAACATGTTGTCATCAGCCAGTGCACTTAAACTCTGCCCCTTGACAACGCTCCCTCGATGCCCTGTAAATTATAGTATCTGCTCACATGACAACATGGGTTTCTCAGGTGCAGCCTCTTAAACCATTTAATAGAACTTTGCTATAGGAAAAAAAAAACGTTGCGGTTGCAGGGCTTCTGTGGTAGTTGCAAGTAACCTATAGTATTTTCACTGCTGCCTTTGCACATGAATGTTGTTCTAAACCGATCATAATCATTCAAGTTCGAAATTAAGTAAACACATCAGAAGAGATTTTAAGTGACAATGCGGGAAAATACATGAAAAATATTTTTCATAAAAATGATTTTCTTAAAGTACTCCTGTGAGCGCTTAGCGCGTCCTCGCAGCAGGAACAGTAGTTGGAGTAAATGCATTCATAAACTTGGGTCTGACAATAGGGATACTACTACACAGTGTTTTAGTGTTTGTTTGTGTGTGTGTGATCAGCTTTGCACAAATTCCACCAGGTGGCAGTATTGGACAGGATCAAAAGAGTGATCAAATGGAGAAGTAGAAATGTTACTGGGGGATCAGTCTTTAAGGGTTGCCCTTGTTGGACTCCTAAAGGCAGCATAGCGGGAGGAATGAGCAGGAAGGGCCGCTCTATGTACATCCTAGTTGCAGAGCTGCACTAGTTGTGACTAGATTTGTTTAGCTTTATGTGGTTCTGATTGTGCTTGGGTAGCGCACTTGGCATGGAGACTCGTTCTTAGTAGTGGCTGTAAACGTTAAAGGACAGAGTCAGCATTCAGGGCATTTCTGATGAAGTTGAGTGAACAGATACAACAGTAAACAGGCCAGCACAATTTCTAGGCAAAATAGGGCTGCTCTTTGCTTTATAATTATACATAGCCGATTTTTGAGCAAACATTCATATGTAACTGTGATAGTATAAAGATTGGAAAACTAGGAAAACTGCTCACTATGAAAACCTGGCAGCTCATATAATGTGCAGTGGTTAGAGTTAGCCACCCCTTTTTCCTTGCATTATGTTCCAGAAGCCCCGCTCTGTTGCTGAATGTGGACTTTGAGCTCATAGGCAGACTAGAACTGTTTATTTTTATTTTTGAACGTGTATTTTGCATCAGACCTAGCAGACTTCAGAAACACTTTGTTTTCAAGACAAAATAAAAAGAAACGTGAACATTAATGTTTCAACTTAACCCGGATCTGCAGTTCCATTTTAGCAAGTTCAGCAGTACACTTAACACCGTGGAATATTCCAGCGGTGGGAAAAAGCTACTTTTCGAATCCATAGATTTGAGTAGGTAACACTGCATGTAGTCCAAGCCCGAAACGCACATCCACTCAGAAAGCAACTGGTGCAGTTTGCATCACATGTTCCTGCTCATTCGTGAAGCAGAGATCTCCTGCAGGGCTCGTCCAGCTTTTATCATACCACTCTTCTGTCCAGAACGTTTGATGTTGGTACCACTAACCAGGTGGGGTCGGTCGATTGAAAGGATCAATACAGGGTATGACCCAACGTGTATTGGCTAGCTGGCATTTAACCTGCTTCTGACCCTTAATATATTTTTGGCAGATAAGGGTGGTGGGTAAACTTTATTTGCCATTGGTCATACAATTTGGTCAAGCGTGGAAGGCTAGATTAGAATTCTGCTCTTAAAATTCCATGGCCACATGAATGGCAGACTTTCTGTGTGGGACACAATACCTTAACTTCTACTCTAGGGAGAAAGATAAGCGAGCAAACCGGTTTTAGGGCTGACAACTCAAATTGCAGATGATTTTTAAGTAAAATATTTGGTAAACCACCCACTCACGGTCATTCATCTTAACCGGTATATCCTGCACCTGTTTACAAAAAGGTGAGTATATGGATCAAGCATGGTTTACCTAGACCAATTTCAAATTTGAGATCTGGTCGCTGTTGCTCATGCCACTAGGGTACCTCGCCATTATTTTAAAAGGACCGGGGATGGATGCCGTCAGTAGAGCACACTGTACTGCCACCAGGACTCAACTTTTGTTCCTGGCTGATTTCACAAGACTCCCTATTTCAGAGGCCTATAGAGGTTTAGCACAACAGCTGCATCTCCTTAAGTTCTCTTTCAGCTTAATGCCTGCAACAAAAGAAGAGGGAGGGAGGGGAGAAAGAAGTGAGAAAGAATGGAAGAGAGAAGGACAGAAAAGAAAAGAGAGGACAGAGGATTGACTTAAGCCTAGGTAAGACACTTGATACATCCGAAGCCACCATTGAAATTCTAGACGGACGCTGTCTATTACTTGCCATTTGCTCAAAATAATGGACAGTCAGTGTAAATAACTGACGGTTTCATTAATTGTTGGCATGTTTAACATGTGGCAACTGTTCTAAGTGGCAGAGGTCATGAAGCTTTAGCATTCCCTCAGGTAGGAGGTAGGTCCTGTAGAGTGGTTCCCAGGGCTTCTCGGTCTTAGTGAAGCATTTAAAGGAACAACTATTCCAGACCAACAACCTATTCTTGAATATGTTGGCCATATTTTCTACTGTAATTTTATTTTTACCAAGAGCTAAGAAGAGGCTGTGGTGTCCATGCACAACAAAGCATGCATGTTACCCCCTCTTCATCCGAATCCAGTAGCAGTGGAAGGTTGGATTGAACCATCTGGCACTTGCCAACCTGACAATCTGCTCTTAAGGGATGGCTTGTAATTTTGAGGAGGAAGCAGTGGTGGTAAGACAGTGAAACTCGGGGCCGTCCCCATAGTTCCAAAAACATTGTACAGAAGTGGTCTTCATTGTGCAACCGGGTGTTCGATAACATGAGAAGAGCTAGGACTATGCTGAAAGAGAGGAAGCATGGCGGTAAGATACGATCTGCAGCTACCCTAGTTTTCAGCCTGTTCCTATGTTCACATCACCCCCTGGGAGGCAGGAAAATGTTTAAATGAGTTATTCGCCATGAGCGCTGGTTGTGTTTGCATGAACCCATATATGATTGAATATTTGCTCTTTTGAAAAATGGAATTCACAAATGTTTGTTAGGCGTGTACCTTGAAACCTGAAACGTCTGCAGTTTTCCAGTTCGGTGAATATTTATGACCGTTTTTTTTTCAACGTCTTGCACATATTGGTTTTACATTGAATTCTCCTTTATTCTGCTTATATTGACGCTCATCAACCATGTTCTATTGAACCACGCCTTCGAGAAATAGTGTTCGTAAATTTTGCACAGTAGCTTTGACATACTGTATCTTTTGTGTACGCATTATTTTGAAAGCATGTAAATTGCTTCCTAGTTTAGCAAAACTGTCTGCAAACTTCGCCTGTTTTGTCACATTACAAGAATTTTCTGGGTACATTTTGCTTCCAAAATGTCGCCAATCTTGCTTTCATTATTTGGCATGTGTTTGCTTATAACTAAGCGCATTCTAGGCGCATTACAATATCTACGAATTCGTTACATTTTGCAAACCTGGACATGTTTTTAATGTTGGTAATGAAAGCTGAGCTTGCAGCTCACTGTAAGTCCCCCAGCATGCTTGCCCTCACAGCAGAGGCTTTGCATTAATGAACCATACATACCATTTTGAACATTTCATACGTCTGACTGCATATCTTACCTTCTCACCAGAGAACTCCTCTTTTCCACAACCATACTGTGATGCTGTAAATTAGCAGCCAACGGTCTGTGTGCTGGGGGCTGAACGTACTTATTCAGGGGGCAAAATTAACAAAGATTTATTTTAATTAACCTGTAACGATATTTTCAGGGCATCAAGTAATAAATAACATAAACTTCCGTGGGGGGGGAGGGTGGTGGCTTGGGATGGCGGTTGTATAATGTTGCTCTGTTTCATTGTGACATAGGTGGAATGTGCAGGTTGTAAGTCACAGGCACACAAATCATAGGATCCAGATCCTCTTTATTGTCTTCTGATATGCACACTTAACACTTCAATCATTTGCTCCTCTGCAGCAAGAAATGTTATTTTACGAAAACATGTAGCATTTTTTTTTTTTTTTTTGTCGAGAGTTTTTTCATAATCCTGCTCAATACATGAATTGATCCAGTCCCTGCTCTTTTGCCACTTGGACTTGACATGGGGACTGTCCGCTGAGGTGCCTGCCTAGAGTAGAAGATTATGTCCTGAGTGTATCTTTAGTGTTTACTTAGATGAATGTTGGGCGGCAGTACTAGAGGCCCAAGGGATAATACGAAGTGCCTTAAAGGCAAGGGTTAGCCAGTGAACTTCTGGGAGGGCTGGTGTGCTGTATTCATGTGGGTGAAAGGGTAGGAGTCTTGCTGTAGCATTTTTAATTCTTTGCCGTATTCACGTTAGGAAGAGCTGGGCCACTTGGTAGAATCCAGTTACAAAGTCTAGAAGAGCAAACACTACCTTAGCTTCTAGAAGAGCAAACACTACATTAGCTTCTGTGGAAAACCTCAATGAGGGAAGATCTGTTGAAGAGTTTGCTTGGTTTGGAAATAACGCTTTGTCACTAGTTTCCCCCTCTATAACAGCAGTACAGTCTTTGAGCGTGGCCAGATTTCTTACTTCAGTTGATGTTCTGGTGGTGGGGCTTGTTTTGGGGACAGATGGTTGAAGGCTGGTTGTCTTTCAATCTCCACCGGTTCAATCTTCCATTTGGAAGATTCAAGTTCAAGGTGGTTCCTTAGCATTCATTGGTTGATGGCGTAAAGGCAGTATTCTAGTCCTGAGGTATTTAGGTTGGTTGGCTTTTCCGGGAATTGAGTGATTTGATTGTTCAGGGCTTTTTGTAGCATGTTTGGCTGAAAGGACTTCAGATTTAGTAGCAGTGAGATTATTGAGCCTAAAGGCATGTCATTTCCAGTGCTGAAAGAGTGTGGTTGAAATGAGCCAGATTAGGCTACCCCGTGTAGTATTGTTTCTTGCATCAGTAAAAGGAAGCAGTGTGTTGAGAGCCAGAAGTAGAAGTGCAGCATTCTCAGTTTCTGTCTGCTGTAATCTTTGGGTCATCCCAGATGGCAATCATGTTTTTTAGATTGATTTTACTAAAATGAGCCATTGAGGGTCAGTTGCTTACTATCTACATCTGCTGGATTGAAATTCCTCTAGATGATCCATCGGATGTAAGAGGTCTTGACGTTGAAGGTGTAGGTCCTTGATGTTAGAGAGTTATTGACCAGGATTCTTGCCGGAGTAGATGCAGTTACTCAGAGAAGGATATGGGTGGTGCCCTAATAATGATTTGGCCGAGCCATTTATCTTGACCAGTCCCTTGAATTGGGTCTCATAGATTTGATGGAAGGAAGTCATTTCTGATGAGCCAGTAGGTTTGACTAGGCTAGATGTTGGGCGTCTTTCTTCTGGTGTGTTGTTCCTGAATCTTTGCTTTCGAAATAAGGCATTGTGTAATTACATTACAGAAAGCCTGGAAGTGGGAGGTGCTTGTGATGTGCATCCAGGCTAGGGCATTCTGTGAGGCTGTCTGTAAATTATCTGGCAGGGCTCTTGATGTTGAAATTAGATGAAATAGAAGAATCGTTTTCATTGGTGGTGTATCGTGTTGAGCTGCTGCAGGCATGTTTTGTCTTTTGCTTAGATTGCTATGATCGGTCTTAAAGTGAAACGATTTCTGCATTCAATCTCAACTTAGTTGAAACCAAAGAATGAATGCCTAGAACGTAGTGCACTCGCAATTCACCACCCTGGTTGCATTGTTGTAGAGAAAAGATTACACGAATTATCACATGTAGATTCATGAAACCTTTATCTGACTTTATTTTGAACTGTTCCAAACAATAATCCTATCTTTTCAAGAGCTAAGCCACGTTTTGACATAATACAATTTATCTAGGCTAAGAAGGCCACACCATGTAAATGCAAATAAATCTTTAAAGTTCATGATGAAACTAAAGTCTTGTCCCCATGTTTATCTGCAGAAAATAGAGCTCCCAAAAATGCCACCAGCCATCAAGAAGGAAATGAAGCTCCCTTTCACCAGTGAAGAACTAATAAAAGCACTTGAAGACCTGCAGGGAGGCAAAACTTTGGGCATGGATGGCCGTGCCTTTGAGTTTTACGGAATCTCCCCCAGTCAGCTCATGACAATATTACTGGAGGTAGGAGAGAATGCCTGGGATAAGGGCTCCCTTCTTATGGATTGTGAGAAGCTCTGATTGTAGCAGTCCCTAAGCCAGGAAAAGACCCTGGTTCATACCAGCCCTTATCCATAGCCTGTAAATTTGTAATATTTATAAATGATAGCTCAAAGAATATTGAGAATAATCCCCAATTTGGAGCGCATTGACCAGCCTAGGGATGTGCCTGGCATGGATAAGGTAATCAACCTGTGTAGGCTGAATCGTGTAAAAAATGGATTAGCAACAGGTGACCAGGATTACGTCGTGGCTTCCTTGGGTACCGAAAAAGCTTTCTTTACTGTGAGCTAGGCATTAATGTTCATAGTATTGGAGGAGAGACATTTCGTCCCATTCCTGTTGTGATGGGTGAAGTTATTTTACATCTGCCAGATGGCAAGATTGAAAAAAGACGATTTGATTTCAGACAAATAGGAACTAGAAATGGGCTGGGATGTCCTTCTGCCTCTTTTGTTTGTTCTAGTTATTGAGCTGAATAAACACCTTCTATCTTTGATGGGTAGGGTGGCCCTTACAAAATAGGTATTGCCAAGGTGCCTATACACTTTCCAGGGTGTGTTTGTTGCCCACAGCCACATTTCAGAAGCTTGAAATTGTATATGTGGGTGGAGACTTGTTCCAGAATCAAACTCCCATACGAGCAAGGAGGAGTAATAGCCCTTCCAGACTTTGGATATCACTATACGGCGTCACAGCAGTGACTCCTGCCATTCTGGCTAAATTGGTCCCCAAATCGAGAAACAAACTATTAGCAGGATGGTTCTCGGTCACCAAATTGCGTAATGTTTATTTGATACCAAAATATGAAAGTCATGAGATACCGCACGTAATATCTCTTAATATTCTTAATGTGGGATAGACTGATCGGCTATGTCTTGAAGAGAACCCCTTTTTCATCAAAGGCTGAGATATAGGGATACTCATTTTTGAGTATATTTAAACAGGAGAAGATGACTGGTTTGTAAATGCAGAGCTCCACCCTAGAAATATGGAAAATGGACACGCACAAATGGTTGGTGGCAGAAGAGGTGAGAATGGCGATAGACTGGAAAGGTGATAAGTTGCCTCATGATAGTCAAGAATGGCGAGAAAAGACGAAATAATAAAAAAGTAGGACAATTGCATTAATTCACAAAGCCCCCCTTCTAATGATATGAATCATGTACAGGAGGAAAACATTTCAGAACATACACTAAATAAAAATACAACCTATATTTGTTTGCATGAAAAGAACATCTGGTCTACACTGGAAAAATGATAGTATGATCATTGAATGTATAGTTGCTGTGCTTTTATGTTACCATGTAAACAAATGCATGTTTGAGTAAAACAATATATATTAAAAACAAAAAATCGAAAATCTTGTCCTCTGTCCTAGTTTGCAATAAATGATCTCTTGTTGCCTTTTTAATTTCTTCATTGAGCCTAGGAGTCGTGGGTAAAAGTTTAGCAATCTGGATGATTTGAGAGAACGTAGTCAGTTAAAGCCTTCAGAAAGCCACTTGTTAATCATCTCTACTTAGAGTATTTAGTTGGGAGGTGAGATATTTGAGAGATTTTTAAGGGCACTGAGTCACAGTTTGTTAGGAGTTGTTCTTGTTAGTCCATGTTGCTGTTGTGGTTGTTCTCACAAGAAAGTTGACAACATAAATGATGAGGCAATGACAGCTCCAGATAATGTGGAATTCACTGCTGTTTCTCCAGATGGAGAGAAGTTTGCATGCAAGGCGCATCTAGCTGATTATGTAGGTCTAGAGGCGATGGGGATAAGTTGAGGGCCACCGAATTCATTATGAGAGATCTTTCTTTGGGAATGCTCTCCCTGTTAAAACAAATGTCCGTATGTGCAGAGATTGTTATGATTTGATGTGATCTTAAATGTTATCTAGGAATGGATATTCTAATGCTGAATCTTTTGGAAGTGTTTTTTTTATCCGTAATGACATCCAGGCATTACATAAGGGTAAGCAACGGGCTGGCTTTTATTCACTCTTGATTGAAAAATGAAGTCTTAAAAAAATGTGGTCTGTGTGGGGTCCTTGAATTATGTAATAGATCTCCTTTGACCTTCCTTGAGCGTATGAATTCTCTATTTAAGGGGATTGGCTTTTGTTGGAGGACTGGGATATCTTGTATTGATATGGAAAACAGCTGTAAAGGATATTTCTGATATTCGCAGATTTCTTATCTTTTGAATCGTCCCAGGTGCCAGAGAGGATCCAGAATTTTTTTTCTGTAGTAGTTCCTGTGCACTGGCAGGTGGCACTCCGTGGGCTCCATGGCTAGTCCATCCACTCTCTAGAAGTAATGACATTGCGCCATTTATAAGCGCCACCCCTATACAGACGTGGTTTACTCTTTTTCTGCAATCATAAGTATGGATCCAAAGCTCTACTCCCAGATGTTAGTGGTTTTATTCATTTCAAAATAAATTCTTTAGACAGTGTGCCAAGGTTACCCTTAAAACTACAGTGTTTAAACTGTTCTATGCCTGTTGAAAACAAATGTCGGTCAAAAACCTGCCCAATGTCTGTCTTTGGTGCCTTGGCTCTGAATACGTCTCAAAAGACTGCAAGAAATGCTTCCTGATGCTTCTGAAGGACATCGTGCAGTTGAAGACCAAGCATGTTGCCACGGCCCAGGTCTCCATCCTCGGATATGTCCAAGACAAAGTCAAAAGACAAATATTGATTTAAACATAAGAAGGCCAGGTTTACGCTGTCCTGCTATTATCACTCCAAGGAAAATCACAAAGGTGGTACTCAAAAGTACCAACACCAGCGTCATCACACATTTTAAACCCAATTCCATGATTAGAGTAGAAGTGACCCAAATTTCCTGCGCAATCTTGGACTCTACAGCAGCTCGAAGCCGTTAAAGAGGCGATGTTGCAGGTATTAGGGATGGTTTTGGCTACCTCTGGCAGGCTGTCTTGCTCGTGGGCTTACAATAAAATACATGCCCACTAACCCATGTTATTCCCACCATTTGCCGAGAACTTTGATTTGGTTTTGCGAACAGCCCCTGGCTACGTCTATTGGTTCTTCCTGCTTTGTGCAAACTTTTGTTTTTGTCGTGTCCCATTTGCTGTGCATTCAGTGACAGAGGTCAAATGTCAGTCTAGTCGTTTGATAAATTGCAGCTTATTCTTTTACTGTGGAGAATGGTGTTTACTTTTCTTTCTCTTACTGCAAAGTGTGAGGATTTAGTAAAGTGAACTGTTTGAAAATATTGCTGATGTGAAGGGGAAAGCTGCAGGATGAAATTTTCTTCTACCACACAACAAAATTTAAATACCCATAAATGAACTACACATATTTCAAAATAAATATGCAGCTAGGAAAGCACACATAAAGAGATTTATTTATTATTCAAAAGTGGGATGGAAACCAAGATTTTCATAAGATCATAACACATTAGGACACTTTACTTGGTGATGCGCAAATGACCCATTCACTGAAACACAATTTCCACACATTATCATTTGTGGGCTACATAATTTTAGCAGTACGTTGTATGTCTGTGCAAGTTTAATTGTAATTTCAATGGAAAATGTGCTGTCTGTAAATGACAAGGCCTGCCCTGCTTTCATAATATATTTGTGACAGTGTGCTCTTAAAGACAACACCAGCTACGTGCTGTAACCTTGCCACTCATATGCTAAATGTGCGTGGCTCATTTGCAACATTTGTTCTTTGTGTGATGCTTGGATTTTTCAGAATCCCTTTGAGTTCAGTGATGTAACATTAATGGCAGCACTTCCACCAGTATCAAATTTGTTGTAGCACCATAGCCTGATAGGGCCACAGAACCTCGTACTGAACTGGGAGCTTGCTGTTAGCTCCATCTACTTCCCTCAGATGCAGGAGTCCGATTTTGAGGAGCAGAGTCTACTGAAGCACCTGTGGAGGCACTGCCCAGGCATTCAATGGCTGTTTGTAAATGCAGAGTGTGCCATTCTTCCCTGGGTATCTGACGCCAGCAGAGATCGAAGAAGTTATGACCATGCTTCTGCGTGGCTTCTGAAGACAAGGCAGTCACAGTAATCACTCCGACCAGCCTGACGGGCGGAGAGCAGATGTTGGCAATTAGTAAAAGAAAATAGGCTTAATTAGGACAAGGTGCTGTAACTGAGGAAATTATTGCATGTTTTTTAATTTTATGCTAATAAAATAGAAGGGTCACTTTAAAACAACTTCTTGGGGTTGCTAATGTGCAATCTTTCCTTATTAGACCAAAAATAGGAATATGTATCTTTCTGAGACCCGTGGAACCAGCCCAAATCTCAAAAAACAAGATGTTGCTCCACAGAGCGAAATACTGAGCGAGGGAGGAATTCTAGCAACTGTTGTACACAATACTGTAGTAGAGGTGGGAGATCCAACAAGTTAACAGGGAGAGCAGAGTTAAGGGTCTGTCTTCGTTCTAAGAGCCCAGGCACAAGCTAAGCCATGGGAACATTTAGCATGAAAATCGTGCAATGGATATTAGGTCAAAATATGATATGACAAGTATTTCGCCATAGTATATCAGACTAAATTGCTGCATTAAAAGGTGTTTATTAAAAGTGATTAGTTTTTAAACATAAGCTTAGAAACATTCATGCCCCCCACTCCGACAACAATTCTATTAGTGACCTAAGAGGCAAGACTAGTGTCATCCGTGCTCTATATGTCGGCTGTGTTCCTATTTTGCACAGAGCAACATTATATATAGTCCATTAAGTCAAACACAAGTGAAATATGTGAGGATTTGTGCTGTACAAAAATCTCAAGGTTTTCTCATATGCAATAATGAAACAAGCACTTGCAGAGCAATAGGTCTAACATTTGCGAGAGTTTCAGCTATTGGCCTTGTAAATGATAATGCCTTCTATTTATCTGTTTATAAACCCACCGCTTGCAGGTTTTCTAAACACACAAATAAAAAGCATTATCATTAGATCAAACTCTCGCAAATGCGGACCTATTGCACTGTAAGTGCTTGTTTTGTTGCCTACTGGGAGTTGTAGTCCTGTTTAACTCAAAACAAAACCAGGACTACACGTCACAGACTTCGAAGTAAAAACTGGACTGCAGCGATACTCACACACAGGAATAGAAAGCTTGCCTGTTCTGGGTGGGTTTCACAGGGGCCAGAGGCAGACACGGGGGAGGGGCACAGACTAGTCAGGGGTAAATCTGAAGAGCATATGTGGCCAGTGTGCACAGCTGTGGGGGCAGGTAGAGCCCGGGTGCTCCTGGTGGTCTGTGTCTAACTCTGTGTGCCCATCCCTTTAGGGGCACCTGTTCTGTAACTGAGAAGGCCAGTTCAGGGCCCTGGCGGCGCCTCCCCTACAACAGGTGAGGCCGGTTTCTCTGCTGTAGGGCGGAGTGAAAATATGTGCTGGGAAAAGGGTGGTAAAGAAAGGGCATGGGCCTGTTTTCCTCGTCACAACTTCAACAACCAGGTCAACAAAGCTTGTGCGGAAAATAGTAACCCACTAACCCCGGGTGAAAGGTCCAGGAATAGGATGGGGCAACAGTGTGTGGTGGGGGCGGTAGGAGTGTATTTCATGCTTTGTCACTGGGGCGGAGGAGCCCCAGTGCTAAGGCTGCTGTCCCAGTGCTAAGGCTGCTGTGGGGTGTGTGGGGAGGCAGTGTTTAAAGGCCACGCGGTGCTGGGCCGGGAGACAATATTCACGCCATGGGCAGAGTACTAAAGGGGGCAGCCCAGTGCCACTGGATGCTGTGGGCTCTGTGGAGAGGCAGGGTGTCACTTTGCTGTTCTGTGGGGGCCATACATGGCAGCTGGGCGTATCTAATGCAATAATGCCTGGGGCAGCAGAGGGACCTTCTATAAAGTCAGGGGCTGCTGCCCTGAGGGTGAGTCTTAACTCTTATCTCATGCATGTGGATGCAGGGGAGGAGATTAACGGAAGGCCATGGGAAAGCTTCCTCTGCTGAGCCAGACGCAGCCCCGCACCAGGATCCGGGACCTCTTGTCAGGGGCCTATCCGTGCAAGGGAGTTGCAGTGCTTTCTCTACAGCCCCACAGCCTGCCAGCTATGAGGTCACGTGATCTACAGAGTCACCTGGCACTGCCCTCCGGGATGATATCATCTCCCGGAGGCGCTTGTGACCCTGGCTCTGTGACGAGACTCTGCCTAATGGAGATACCAGGGACGTCCTCAACCGTCTGGCGGCCCTGTCTTGAACACTCACACGACTGACTCCGCCAGACACATCACGTGACTTCCCCAGACCCTTAGGCTCTTATGAGTGATTGAATCACCCTCGGTATGCCGATACAAGCCTTCTTAGCCCAACAGCCTTTAGTAACAAGTGCGCGTGTGCCTCGCGCGGAAGCAGGGGGTGGGGAGAGAGGAGGGGGCCTGCGCGATTCCCTTGCGGGAGCGAGCAGCAAGGCATGATAATTGATAACATATGGCGCTGCTGCTCGCTCCCGCAAGGGAGTCACCAAACGTGCACGCGTTGCCATTGAAAGCAATGCAACGTGTGCACGTTTTTGGCCTCAAAACCAACTCGACTCTTAAAGGTATTTTTCCTAACAGCGCATGCGCGCCTCGTAGGCGAGACCTAAAAAGGAGGCACAAAAAAAAAAAATGCTATGATCACACAATTTGGTCCCCCGTTTTCTGGTTTAACACTGTGTAATTCAGCCACTAGATTGGTATCCCTTTCTTGCTTCTTTTTGACGTCAAAGTTTAATGCTTTGTCTTTCATTCTGGTGCATCAGTAGCAGGGAGAAGCCACAGGAAAGCTCAGAGAATTTTGGGCTCTGAGGTTTACGAGAACCTCGAGCTGAAAATCTAGTATCTAACTCAAGATTTCAGTGGTTCATCCACCTCTATACTTTATACTTGGTATTCTGTGCCTGAAATAAGCTTAGATGCTGTTGCCAGTCTGATACCTGTTTTGTGTATAAGGATATCTTCGCTTGCACTGCTGATGACCATCTTGTACCTATGCTGCGTGTGAGGAGATCTTGCACTGATTCCAAATGTTGCACATTTTGTGTTTACACATTGGCTTGGACTGCTGCTGTTGGTGCTGTTATGCTCTGTGCATCTGAGGGAAGCTTACATTGTTTCTGACCAGATCACTGTGTTCTTTGGGTGTGAGGGAAGCGTATACTCCTGTCCAATACTGTACCTGTGTTGTGGGTGGAAATCTTGCTATATGTGAGTCAAGCTTGCACTCATACACCCCAGTGCTGTTCCTTACATATTACCAAATTTGACATGCTGCTTGTTCTTTGTATTTAAAGGAAACGTAAATTGTGCTGCCCAGTGCCACACTGTTCTATGTCTTTGAAGGTAGTTTGCACTGGCTAGCCTTGAAGTACCACACTTGTTCCATGGCTTTGGTGGAAGCTTGTACGGGCCCTGCTGTGCCATACTTGTTCCATGTATGTGATTGAAGCTTGCACTGGCCATGCAGTACCACATTTGTTCCATGTCTTTGGAGGAAGCTTGCACTCACTGGCTCTGCAGTAGCATTCTTGTTCCATGTCATTGAAGGAAGCTTGCACTGGCCCTGCAGTACCACACTTGTTCCATATATTGTATATCTTATGTGTTGGACCTGGCCCTTTTGGCAGGTTCACCCCGAAACTTTTTGTTTTTTTACCTACCCTGTTTCTGTAACCTGGTGTTGCTGATTTTAGGCCTCTGCGCACTTTTTCACTGTGGTACAGTGTAAAGTGTGTGAGCTCTCTGTGTATGTGTGGTGAGTGACCTGCCCTCCCATAGGAATGCATGGGGAATATGTGTGACCAAGGTAGTTCCTGATGTATGGGGAGTGCAGGGTCGAGTTTGGTATGTACGAACTCGTGAGATTGAATGCTGCGCGATGATGCATGCGGCATTATTGTGTCTAGTGTGGAAGTGCAACTTCTAGACATGGGTGTGCGTGTGTAGTGAGTGTGCTGGCACGTGATTGGCTGGAGCTGGCTGGTGATCCTGCCTCCAAGAGTCTGGATGGGTCTTCCTCGGTGGTGAGTGGAGAGATTAGCATGCTGACCTGAATAGGGCTGGGCTTTCCCCACACAATGCTGGCTCCGCCCCCTGTGGTGCGACTGATGACCCTAGCCTGACTAGTGAATGGGAGGGGTGGCTGAGCACATCCCAGTGCTCCAAAACCAGCTGCGGCTGGTTTTCCCCCACCCTGCAGACAAAGACAAAGGGAAATACTGTATAAAAAGAGGCTGTGACCCCATGTAGGCTGTTCTGCTTTGGAATCCGGATTGCTGCAGGGCATGCTGCTGCTGGGGCCCAGGAGGACTTGCCAGGAGGGCTACCTCCCTGGGCCCAGCTATGCCCTGGAACCTTTTGCCTGTGATTCTTTGTTAACAGACTTCTGGGACATTTTTGTGTTGCCTTTGCCAAGGGTTGTTATAGCCTAGGCGCTGTATTTTTGGTTTCCCAAGGAGGGAGGACTGCATGGGCTTGGCGGCACAGGGACGCTGCCTAGTAGAGAAGGGGAGTCCCTGGCGCGGATTTCTCCGAGATGGCCTGTGTGTGAGAAGCAGGTGCCTACCCTGCATTATGCCCGATTAGCGCTATTTTTAACTAAAGGGTGCCACCCCTTTTTATCAGTGCCCTTAGCGAGTGCCCACCTCGCTGCTACGTTTATTTTGTCTACCGAGGGTGCCTACCCCTCGTTGTGCCCTAGAAGGTCTCGCCGCCGCAGTCCGCGGCGAAACAGGAAGCCAGGCACCGTAGTGCCTGACGGCTGGCGGGACTTCCGGTTTTGAGAGGAAGTCCCGCGCCCGCCGCCGAGAGAGTAAGCCGGAAGAAGGAGAGAGGGGTCCGGGGCTCCCGTGACTGAGGGAGAGCCCCGTGGTCAGCAGCAGGAGCGGAAGGGGGAACGGGAGCCTACCCCGCCTCCTCCCTGCATGGGGGTAAAAGCCCCGGGTCCCAGGAGGGGACCCCGGGTGAAGAGAGAAGGGCGATGGTGGGTCGGCGGGGCTCCCATGAGCTGAGGGAGCCCCGCGGTGTCTGGAGGAGGCTCGGCCCCAGTTGAGGGACCGGGCGCAGTGAAGAAGGACACGGCAGCACTAGAAGCCCCCCTGAGAGCAGCCCGGTAAGTTCTGAAGGGCTAGGGGGGGGTTCTGCAGGTGCTTTGCCAGGCCAACCGTGGCCCTGTCAGGCAGGGGCTCTTGATTGTAGGGTCTGATTGAGGCACAGCCTGGTGGTGACGGCGGCAGGTAGAGCGGCCCCAGATGGGAGTGGGCCGCTCCAACTCCAGGGGGCACAGATCCTGAGCGGCCCCGTTTTGGGTAGCGGGCCGCTCCAACGACATGGCAAGTTGTTTATGGAGCCTAGATGCCTCCAACCAGGGGCAAAGTTAGTTACCAACCCCGTGGGGTTCAGAGGGCACGTAGTGCTAGGGCTCTATTTTCCTCCACAGCTGCCCTTCTGGTTAGAGGGCAGCTGCCACGTTGTTGGGGGCATGTTTATTTTTAGAGCCTAGAGGGCTCCCACATTCTGCGCATTTGTGTTCAGAGGGCCATTGAGAGCCCGTGCCCCAGTTTCTTATTTCCCAGCTGCCCAGCAAGTAGTGGGCAGCAGCATCGTTTAGGCGCCAATGGGGAGCGAGTCCCTGGGAGGGACAGAGGTGGCACAGAGGTGCCCGGCCTTCTACAGCTGCGCAGCACTTAGTGCCAGCTGCAACGTTTAGGTTTGCGCCGGTGGCGCACCCCTGACTGGCGCTGCATTGGCAGCGCGCCCTGACATTCTGGACACAGGGCATTTGAGCCCCTTCTTGAGATGGCCAGTTGGCCAGGGGGCTGGTATGTGGGTAGGGCGCAAGGCCCTAATGTGATTTTTGTGCAATGTGATTTTACTATGTTTATGATGGTAATTGCCTAATGTGATTTTTGCGCAATGTGATGTTACTACAATTATGAGGTTATTTTACCTATGTAGGTTTATGTTAGGGAGAGTTTACTTCACTGTGAGTTACGCCCCTAAATGTGATTTATTCTTAGGAGGCAGAGTCTAATGTGTTTAGACTAGTGAGAGATTGCCTACTGTAGGTATACTGTTTAGGCCTAAATGTGATTGCTGCGTAATGTGCTTTGCCTTTATGCTTGTGTTATACTTCTAAAGGTGCTCATGCTTAGAAGTTTGCTTTGCCTAGTATGTTATACTAGAGAGGTTATGTGTCCATGCGTGATCTATGCCTATGATTATTAGTATTGCGTAGTGTGTACCTACCTGTTACCTGTGGTTACTGGTTCTGATCTTTAATTGTTGTTTGGTGTGACAGTTATTCTAAGTGCTAGTTCTACTAAGTGCTGATTCTGACAGTGGCCCAAGTGGCCTTGTCCTGGTGTAAATAATCGCTTGTGAATATTGCCTGTGCCAGTTGGCACAATGTATATTGTGTGATTACTATCTTTTTTTTAATTTTTATTATATTTATTATTTTCCATGTTGGACACACTTTATACATTATACATTGTTCAGCATTAATACTTCATGCTTCATAGCCAAATAAGCTCTATTACAAGATATTCAAACATTTCATTACACCTTTCCACAAACATTATTTATATTTCTTACTTTACCACTAACAAACGTTAAGCCCTTCTCGGGTCTACATGCGGCCCAAATCCTTCTTTCCACCTACTTATGGGTTGCCATATTCTTAAACCTAATGTCCTTCCCCTTTTCCCTTTTCGTGCATAAATATTCTTCTCCATATTCTATGCATTCAACAGATTAGCCAGCCAGGTTTGTAATGTCAGTGGATTTTTGTCACGCCATGCCCTTGCTAAGGTCAATCTGTATACTGTCATTGCCACGAACAGGAATTCCTGCTGTGTATCGGCTCCTTCCATACCCAGACCTAAGATTATCCGAGCTGGGCTAAGTTCGATTTGAATACCAATGATCTGTCTAGAAATCCCTCGATGTCTCTAACTAGCGTATGTAATTGAGGGCAGGTAGCAAATATGTGAATAATATCAGCTTCACTAGCGTTGCATCGGGGACAGTTTGTACCCATGGTCCCGCCCCATTTAGCTATCTTAGCGGGGGTATGATATAGTGAATACAGAGTTTTATAATGTTGTGACTGCATGGAGGATGAACACAATATAGTACGGCCTAGGTCCAGTGATTTCTTTAGCCACCCTACTTCCACGTTAAGTTTTTCCGCACATTTATTACCCACTTTTCCTAAATCATCAGTTTTCCCTTTAACCAAACAGGCATAAAAAGACCTAATGGTGCGATCCCCCAAAAGTCTAATTTTTTCCAGTATCTCATTCCTACTTGCTCCAACTGTCCCTCCTGTTTTATTATTTAAAAAACTCCTGACCTGGAGATACTTGAAAAAGCCTCTGTTATCGATACCATACTTAGTTCTTAGATCTGCGAACTGTACCATCCCCTCTGTCTCAAATAAGTCGCCGATCTGGACAATACCATTGTTTACCCATTCTAACATTACTTCATCTGCAAAGATTGCTTGAGGAAATGACCTGTTTTTATAGAGTCTAATATATCTATTGTATTTCCCCAATTTACTTCTTTTCAAGAAGGTAATCCAAATCTTAACAGCTGCGGAAAGTGTCTTAAACCTGGTTCTTTTAAAGTAGCCAAAATCGATACAATTTAAAAAGCAATTTCCCGTGTCTGTCCCTAACACCGTAGCATATACTTTCGTAGACAGGTTATTAACTCTTTGATCCAGATCTGTTCCTCCTATTAACCCTTGCATATATTGTAGGGCAGCTGCCATGTAGTATAACCTAAAGTCCGGTGCTCCCCACCCCCCCCTTTCTCTTGGGAGCGTGATGGATCTATATGCCCTACGCGTCTTCCCGTGTGCCCAGATAAATCTATTGCATGTTGCCTCTAGTGTGTTAAACCATCTGTTCTCAAAGAATAAAGGGATCGATCTAAAAATATAAAGTAATTTGGGGAGAATCAGCATCTTAATAACGTTGGTACAGCCCATCAACGATAGGTGTAAGTTGTTCATCCTTATTAGATCCGTTTTTAGGTCGAGCTGACCTAGCATTCAATGCGAAAGCATTGAATGCTGTCAGCAAGACAACTAATGTTACCCGTATTTGGGAATGTGGACACGAGAGGGTGCACAAGCGCAGATTTGCTCAGATTTGACCTCGTGAGCGCGCACGGCGCCGTGCCCCTCTCGTGCCTTACATTCCCCTGCGCACAAAGCCAGCCCCCACACCCCTGCACACAGGCACACGTACACACAGGCAGGCACACACACAGGTACAACACACGCAGGCACATACAAGCGCACCCCCCCCCCCCGCCGCTGCCCGCCGCCCCCGCTTACATACACACACAAACGCGCACACACACACTCCCAACCCCACTCACCGGGCACACGCAGGGCTTCCATCACTGGGGGGGGCGGGCACCGTCAATGTGCCCCGAGGCCCCCCCTCACCGGGTCTGCTATACTATTCCCCGTCCCACAGCCTCACAGCACTCCTCAAGTACAGTGGGCGAAGACTGCAGGCGCCGCCACTGTCACGAGCCGCAGGGAACGCCAACGTGCACGCTCACGGCGTCACGCTCCTGCCCTCTCGCGTCTCTTCTGCGCTCCAGGCCGACGTGCGCCAAATACAGGAAAACAACAGAACCTCAACTGCGTGCTCCACAGTTTTATTTATTTCATTTACGTACTTGTTTTTTTTGCTGCTGAAGGAAGCGAGCAACTGCTCCCTCACCGCAGAGCTTTAGGAGTGGGACATGGGGAAGATACTGCGCTCCTCAGTTTTAATCACCCCCCGGGCCGCCAGTCCCATATGGGTTAGCTCATCTCCACTATACTCGGCTGCTCGAGGCTCCTCCTGGCTTCATCGTAGCTCCTCATCCCGGCCACCGGCTGTCCCTTGATATTTCTGCATTCGATGTCTGCAGGCTGGCTGCTATCCCCGTGCAACACACAGCCTGGTAGAGATGCCCTGCCTTCTAGATGTTGTGTGACGTGTTGTGGTGTTTTGGTGATTAGGGTAACTTAAAGGTTTTGTACAGCGCTATGAGGGAGTTTAAAAAAAATCTATATACATAAAGCACATTCTTCAAAGCACTCTGAGTGCGTGCGTTTGCTCCACATGTGTATCAGTAGCTGCCACTGCGGACGCACTGTGACATATCTGCCCGTCAGACCCCGTCCGTGTGCTTTGTGTATATGTCAGTTTTTGTTGACTCTATTAGCGTGTTCTGGGTGTGCATCAAGTGAACTTATGTATTTTTGAGGGGCCAGAATCTGTGTATGTGCTCCTTATCCTTGCGCGTCTCAGTGCATTTGTGAGAGCGCATCCGAGTTCCCATTTTTCATTTGGACATAGGTTCACCTAAGTGGATACGCCAGATTCACACAAACGTGTTGTATCAGTGCACACTTCACCCCACAGTTTATTGCTTCCTGCACCAGATTTTTTCCTTTCGCTCCGAGGCATGGGTTAGGGATCGTGCTGTTTTTTTTTTTTTTTACAGCAGCACCGGTTCTTGTAAGGCACATGTAGTGCTTTCAAAAAATGTTTTCCATTTGGAATCTACTGTTCATTAAGCAGGTTGCTCTGTGACTTCCTGCGAATTATGATTTTGCAAATCGTAATAATGCATAGGTGTGTGAGAAATCTGATACACGTTGCAAAAGTCAATGGGAAATTTTCAATCACTTCTTCCAAACAGTGTCTTTGTACATCTGGCCCAGAGCGTGGTGTTTACAAGCATTAAGCATTTACATATTACGGATTGCTTTAATGAGGTATTTCGGCATCAAAGCATTCTACCTTACTCTGGAAAAGAAGAGGGGTCTCGTTTTACTAGTAGAAAAGCCTGCGCGCTGTAAAATTGCTCGTAAGATTATCTGGTGCCCATATTAAGTATGTCAGCGTCTGCGAAATTTGCAGCCGCCAGCAGCCCAATAACTTTTGCTGGCAGCCATCCTTGCAGAGGTGTTGTCTGACTTTGCAGGAGATGTGCAGGGCCTTCAAACACCGTTTATTCCCTCCCATAGCTCTGCCCCTAGACCGTGCAAGTCAGCAGGCAGGTTGCCATGTCTAGTTTTTTTTAGCGTTCACCTTTGTTGCCTTAATGACTTTAGTATCCTGCTGTGATTAATTTGCATCACACAGATGCTGCAGAGGAATAGATTCTTATCTTTCTCAGTTGCCTTGTTTACCATCAATTTGCCTGGGCTGGTTTGTTTCTCAAGTGTCTGGAGTGTCACAGAAAGTCACACTACAGCAGACTTTTTTTATCATGCCGTCCCTGGTGCAGATTGCAGCTCTGTGGCAGTGGACGCCTTTGGCTTGCTGTGCTAGGGACCAGGAGCAAGGTTACCTGTTCCATGACACACCGCACGCGTCCGTGGCTTACTCTGTGGCCATGAGACATCACCCCACATCAAACCCAGAGGAAACTGGGGGTGGGAAGCTGTTTGGGCTGGTGTCGCACAAAGCTCTTTGTCTTGCTGAGCTAGGGATCATCTAAAATAAGTGTGTGTGTAAAGGTGCGCAGCTCAGATATGAGAGGAGATGCAGTGTGGAAGTAGTGTGCATTTTTTCCTGCATCATATGGCTTGAATCCCATTTGGCAGCGCACTGTATGCACACGCATTCTTTGTAACTAGACCTGCCTTCACTGCTTCCTGCAAAGGTGTCTGTCCACATGTAGATAATTTGTTGTTTTTCTGAATACTTGTTGATTTTAGGTCTCGCCGGCTCACCTTCACACTCCCTCACCTCCTCACCCTCACACCCCCTCACCCACTCACACCCCCACATCCCCTCACCCTCACACCCCCTCACCCACTCACACCCCCACATCCTCTCACCCCCTCACCCTCACACCCACACCCTCACATCTCCACACCCTCACCCTCACAACCACAACAACCCTGCACCCTCACACCCCCTCACCCTCACACACACCCTCACCCTTACAACCCCTCACCCTCACAACCCCTCACCCTCTCACCCCCTCACCCTCACACCCACACCCTCACATCCCCACACCCTCACCCTCACAACCCCAACAACCCCGCCCCCTCACCCCCTCACAACTTCACACCCTCACACCCTCACACCCCTCACCCCTCACCCTCCCTCAATAACCCTCACCCTCACACACCCTCACACACCTTCACCCTCACACACCTTCACCCTCACACACCTCCTCACCCTCACACCCCTTCACCCTCACATCCCCACACCCTCACCCCTCACCCTCACAACCCCAACCCCACACCCTCACACCCCCTCACCCTCACACCCCCTCACCCTCACACACACACCCTCACCCTTACACCCCCTCACCCTTACACCCCCTCACCCTCCCCACACCCTCACACCCCCTCACCCTCACACCCCCTCACCCTCACACCCCCTCAACCTCACACCCCCTCACCCTCACACCCCCTCACAACCTCACCCTCCCTCAATAACCCTCACACCCTCACCCTCACACACCCTCACCCTCACACACACCTCCTCACCCTCACACCCCCTCACTCACACCCCCACATCTCCTCACCCTCACACCCCCTCACCCTTGCACACCCCCACCCTCACATCCCCTCACCCTCTCACCCTCACACCCTCACAACCCCACACCCTCACCCGCACAACCCCACACCCTCACCCCTCACCCTCACAACCCCACACCCTCACACCCCCTCACCCTCACACACACCCTCACCCTCACACACACCCACACCCTCACCCTTACTCCCCCTCACCCTTACACCCCCTCACCCCCTCACCTTCACCCCCCCTCACCCTCACACCCCCTCAAAACCTCACACCCCCTCAAAACCTCACACCCCCTCACAACCTCACACCCCCTCACAACCTCACACCCCTCACAACCTCACACCCCTCACCCTCCCTCAATAACCCTCACACCCTCACCCTCACACACCCTCACCAGCATAGCATAACATAGCATAACAAAACACAGCATAGCAAAACAATAAAAGCATAGGATAGCAAAACATAGCATAGCATAAAAAATAAAGCATAGGATAGCAAATTAAAACAGGATAGCACAACAAAACATAGCACAACAAAACATAGCATAGCAAAACAAAACATAACATAGCATAACAAAACACAACAAAACATAGCATAGCAAAACATAGCATAGCATAACAAAACACAACAAAACATAGCAAAGCATAACAAAACACAACATAGCATAGTATAACAAAACATAACAGCAATACAAAACACAACAAAACATAGCATAGCAAAACATAGCATAGCATAACAAAACACAACAAAACATAGCAAAGCATAACAAAAGACAACATAGCAAAGCATAAACAAACAACATAGCATAACAAAGCATAGCATAACAAAACATAGCATAGCAAAACAAAGCATAGCACAACAAAACGCAACAAAACATAGCATAGCATAACAAAACAAAGCATAGGATAGGAAAACTAAACATAGCATAGCATTACAATACAAAGCATAGGATAGCGAAACAAAACATAGCATAGCAAAACAAAACATAGCATAGCATAACAAAACATAGCATAACATAACAAAACATAGCAAAGCAAAACAAAACATATAATAGCATAGCAAAACATAGCATACCAAACACAACAAAACATAGCATAACATAACAAAACATAGCATAGCGAAACAAAGCATAGCATAATAAAACACAACAAAACATAGCATAGCATAACAAAACAAAACATAGCATAGCATAGCAAATCAAAGCATAGGATAGCAAAACAAAACATAGCATAGCATACAGCTTCACTCTGCACCACAGCATCACTCAGGGGCAATACAACATCACTATGCGCTACCACTGCATCACTGAACGCCACAGCATCACTCGTTCGCCATCACAACATCACTCAGCGCCACCACAGCATCAATCTGTTCGACCATTCAACAACACCTGGTTCAAATATGTTTTCTCAATGTTGCAAGCTTTATTACAAATGTAACAAAAAGATGTTAATATTTCACTTCTGTTCTTGGATTTTCGTCACAATAAAATACACTGAACATAATCTTCACAAAAGTTATTTACAAAAGTTTAAGCTATTGCCATTATAAATTACAATAACCTTTATTTAAGTAGTAATTAACAAAAAATTAAAAGCCATTATTATTTGTAATATCAATACATGTAAGTCACGTAAATACAACACATATTGCATTACAAATGCTATAGGTGTCACATTTGCGAAAGTTATAACTGTTGGCATTGTAAATGACAAAGATATTAATTTCGCTATTTTCAAAAACAAAGCATGAATAAAAAAAAATTAATTTACAATACCAATAGCTCAAACTTTCCTAATGCGAGACCTATTGCATTGCAAATGCTTGTTACTCTTGTCATCAATGGAGCCATATTTATCTCTACCAACATATCAAGATTTGCTGATTTTGCCACCCCCAAGTACACGGCTGAACCAACTACTCCAGCGTCGTTACACACTGAATATCTATTTTCAACAATCTGTGTCTTGGATTTATTCAGTTTGTATCCCGAGATTTGGCCGAAACATTTCGCCTCTGTTTCAATCTCCCTAATGGCAGCAGAGGGGTTAGGTGTCAAAATGGAAACGTCATCCGCATACGCAAGAGTTTTTATTGCACAGCCATTTATGTTCATCGGGGCAATCTGTGGATTCTGTTCCAACCTGCTCAGATAGGGATCCAAATATAGTGCAAACAGGAGGGGGGATGAAGGGCAGCCCTGCCTAGTCCCTCTACAGATCTTCACTGCTGCAGAGTATCCCCTATTGATCCTAATCTTAGCCATTGGGTTGATATACAAGGTCTGTATGGCCTTGATGAAGCCCTCCCCTATTCCATTCCACCTCATGGCTGACCATAGGTATCCCCAGGAGACCCTGTCAAATGCCTTCTCTGCATCTAGAAACAGCGCTGCCATGGGGTCTCCTAGGGTACCTGCTGCATCAAACATGGTAATGACCTGCCTGATGTGCTGTGTTGTTCCTTTTCCTGGGATAAACCCATTGCTGGGAGGGACTAACCAAACCCTCAACCACCCCTGCTAGTCTTTTAGCTAGTATCTTTGAATAGACCTTGACGTCGGCGTTCATCAACGTAATTGGGCGGTACGAGCTTGGTTCAGTTGTGGGTTTACCTTTCTTTGGTATTACGATGATGTTGGCTGCATTCCAGGACTCAGGGACGTATTCACCCTTTTGTGCCATTGCCATGATATTAAACATGTCCCCTATGATCACTGTTTGGAATATTTTAAAGAATTCCACTGGGATCTGGTCCGGCCCTGCTGCCTTCCCCGAGGGAAGACTGCCAAGAGCAGTGACCAGTTCCTCTAACCGGAATCCAGCATCTAGCACCTCCTTTTCAATTACGGAGAGCACCGAAGGGGGCGCCTCGCTCAGATATTTTTCTATCTCTTCCGTGCTGGCTGATGTATCTGAGGCGTAAAGATCTGTATAGAATTGTTTAAAGACCTCCCTTACCTGTCCTACCTCTGTTACCATATTTCCTTGGGTATCGGTGATTTCTTTAATATCTGCTGCTGCTACTCTCTGCCTAGTCCGCACAGCTAGAATATGTCCCACCCTTTCACTGAGCTCATATGCGTTCTCCCTATTATCCATATATTTCTCGGCCATCTTTTGGGCAACTCCTTCCAGGGCATCTGCTCTAAGCGATATTAGCTTAAGGATGTTTTGTTCTATCGGGACCTGTTGTTGAATAGCTACTGCTAATTCTTCTTCGGCCCTCAATAGATTTTGTCGTATTTCTTCTGTCTTCTGTTTCTCTTTTTTTTGTGCGGACAGTACAAAGCTTAACGTCACCCCTCTAACACCAGCCTTAAAGGCGTCCCACACTATCCCTGGCGGAGCTGTCCCTCTATTTATATCCCAGAAGTCCTTGATCCATTTTGTCATATACACCCGATATCCATTATCTTGCATCAGCGCCCTATCAAAAGTCCATTGCACCTCTTTTTTATATGAATGCCCTAGTCTTATCGTCAGAACCAATGGGTTATGATCAGAAATTATTCGGGGTTGTTTTTAAATTTTTGATTCAGCAATTAGATTATTTGAAATTAAAAGTAATCAAGTCTGACCAACACCTGGTGAGGAGCGGAGAAGAAAGTGCTACCGTCTAAATTCGGATGCCATTTTACCCAAGGATCTTCCAGTGAGTTATGTGTTGCCATATCCGACAGGGCCCTAAACATTTTCTTTTTCCTGCCTAGACATTGTGAGCCTGGCTGCAAGAATGAGCTGATTGGGTCGTGTAGATTAAAATCACCGCAACATACAATTGGCTCAGGCCATTGTGCCAATTCTACACCCAGGTACTGAAATACCTCTGGATCATCCTCTGTGGATCCATATATTGTAGCTAAGGTGAACGTCTCCCCCTTGAAGGCTATCTCGGTCAGCACCCACCTTCCCCATTTATCTTCTCTTTTCCTCTTTATAATTGTGTCACTGCTCCTACCCAGCACCGCCACACCTCTAGTTTTGGTCCCTTGATTTGATTTTGCCATAACTTCGAACCCTAATTGGCCCAACAGGTGTGCGTTGGTACCCTCTATGTGGGTCTCTTGCAGACAAACCAAATCAACATGCAGTGTTCTTAAACCTCTTTCTTTGCTCATTGAGCCCACATACATTTATCGAGGCTATTCTACATGCCATACAGCTTTAGTACTTTTGACCCTGTACTGATATTTGTCTGTTTTATCTTTGCTTTGCTGTATATCTTGTGTTCTTTTCCCTACCCAAACTTGTAATGCCAATAACAAAGCACCATATCCTTGTGCAACATTTCTGCCCTTTCCACTCCGTTCCCCTCCCACCCCTGCTATCCCACCCTTCCTCACACCCCGTGCCCTACCCTCTCTATTCTCCCCCCACCCACCTCCCCAATGAGACGTCCTGGGTACAAAAATTCCCAGGTGTCGTTGTCAGTTAGGGCAGTACGTGTGTGATTACTATCTGATGTGTTTTGACAATACAAAAGTTATTTTTATATAACCTTGTGTGGAGTTCCTTTTTGTGGTGTGCCTAGGATGTTGTTGCTGTTGTGTGCGTGCGCAAATGCTTTACACATTGCCTCCGGGATAAGCCTGTCTGCTCGTGCCAAGCTACCAAGGGGGTGAGCAGGGGTTATCTTGGCGTGTGACCCCCTTGCCCTGACTAGAATGGTGGTTTCTGCCTGGCTTTGGCGTACGCCTTAGCCAACCAGAAATCCCAGTTCTAACATGCAAGTGAGCTTAGGACCTCCTGCGCTCCTGGTCCCTGTGCTCTATCTATTTCTGTGTGTTTAGCCGTGATGAAAAACTGTTTTAGCTCTCTCAGTAGCCTCATGGTGTTTCAAAAATAATACGTAATATTAGTTAGAGAAAATAGGCTTTGGGAAAGCCCACTCAATTATTCATAAGACAGAGCATCATTGACATATTAGTTCAGCCCTTCAGAATAGCATACAAACAACTGGGTAGAAGACCATTACTATTCAGCCACTGGCTTTGTTGCAAATGTTTGGTTTTGCCTTGTAGACAACCGCTAGTCTTTAGAATGTCCGGTAACAGTAATTTGACTACTTACTTTGTGTTACTCTGCATCCAGAAGAGTCCGAATCGAGAGATATTTTGTTTAGCTCACCGGCAAATGCAGACAAGTGCATTGACCGATTGATTAATGAGATTACCACCAGCTTTGCTGCCAATGCAACCGGACCACCACTTTCTTATGTAGAGCACCAGGCATCACTGCTGCAAGCACCAAAACCATGCCACCATCTAGAAACTGTATTCTACATATTCAGTAATTTTTTACTGTTACAAGATGGCAGCCTAGTGTGAAACTTGACTTTTTAAATTTTTTTTTTTTTTATTGAAGCGTATTGCCCTCCACGTTTAATTGTCATTTTTTTTGCTTAATTTCCCACTTTCTTTATTTTAGCACATGCATGGACTGCAAAGAACACCACCATCTTGTTTTGAGAAACCAAGTGTGACTTTTTTGGAGGTCAAGACTCTTCCCCACAAAAGTCCACAAAGATCAGACTCTCCTAGTCTGCATTGTTGGTCCAAGTGTGGCTAATGGGAGATTAGATAACCTCAGTGGACATTCAGGCTTCAGTGTGGCTTACTGCATGAGCTTTCAATTGCACCAGTGGACCGATGCACCAGATATGCAACCTGTGCCTCCTATGCCAAAATATATGTCCAAACTCTGTTCCCTCCTAGTGAGCTGCATACCCAGTTCTTAATTTCTAAAAGAATAGATGCCAATTCCCAAATGTTTGTTCAGAAGCCAGCGCTGTTAAATGTCAGCGCAGTGAATACCAAGGCTGTGTAGTTCTAATTCTGCCTCATGTCTCTTTAATGCATAACCAGACATACTCTACACATTTATCTCCATCTTGCAGGTTCCTACTTTCTGACATTTTTTCCATCCTTCCCTTCTTCCATCTTTCTGTTCTGTGTGTTTTTCCATCTCTTGCTCTCATAAATGTCTAATATGGAAGGATAGGTTCCGGTCCCCAAACAATGAACATTGGTGGCTCCCACTGACCGCCACTGAAACATGTACTGGGTGTACCTGTGTGTCAGAAGTGTGCTTGTGTGAGTGCATTGTGAGGGATGTTTCTGTGTGAATGCAGGATTGGCACTGTCTTTTATGAGTGCTGGGTGAGGCATGTGCCTGTGTGAGTGCAATTTGAGGGATGTGTCTATCAGAGGGCAGTAGTATAAATGTGGGGTCCCTGCATGTTATGTCTATAGGTGCATGCTCTTTACAAGGGCCAAGCCTATTGACCTTGATAATGCTTTAGGGTTATGGCTTTGGTTTGCAGAAATCCAGTGCATGAAGTGGAAATACAATAGTGTGTGTGAGAATGTTAGTGCGTTTTTATATTGCAGATGTAGACTCTGTTGAAGAAGATTGATCAGTGTCTGGGGCAGCTGATATATTTTTTTTAATTTATTTTTATGCAATTTCTTGAGCGCACGATTACCCAAGGGTGTCTTGGCGCTTGACAGAGACAGAAGGTTCAGATCTAAGAACATTGGTGGAGTCTAGTGATTAAATAGTCAAGTCTTCAGTTGCTTCCTAAATGATGTTAGTGTAGGAATGTTCTTGAGGTGACAAGGCAAGGTGTTCCATAATTTAGCCGTGGCTACTGCAAAGGATCTGTCTCCCCAAGTAGCTTTCTTGGTTTTGACTACCTTCAGAAGGTTAGTATCAGCGGATCTGAGAGTGCGTGATGGTCGATAGGGGCAAAGGGCATCTTTAAGAAAGGATGGCGCTTTTTCATGAATGCTTTTAAAAGCTATACACAGGGCTTTGAATTTAATTTGTTGTCTAACCGGTAGCCAATGGAGTTTGCGGATGATGTTGGAGATGGGTTTGAACTTGGGTGTGCCTGTGACAAGTCTTGCAGCCACATTCTGAACCAGCTGGAGTTTATTGACTACTTGTTCTTGAGCATTAAGCATGAGGGTGTTGCAGTAGTCGACTCGGGACATTAATAAAGTTGAGATCAAGGTGTTTATGGTGTTTGAGGGAAGGTAGGGTTGAAGCTTTTTGATCATTTTGAGTGTAAAAAAAGAGGCAGAAACTATTGAACTGGCTTGATGGGTGTATGAGAGTTTGTTATCAAAGATTACGCCTAGGTTTCTAACCTTGGTGACAGGATTAGGTGGAGGGCCAAGGTCTTGGGGCCACCAGGTGGGAGACCATGCGGGAGTGAGTTTCCCAAACACCATCACCTCAGTTTTATCCGAGTTAAGCTTCAGACAGTTTGAGTTCATCTAATTGCATATGGCAAGCATTCCTGTTTGGAAGTTAGTAGCAACTTCCACTCCGTTGTTGTTAATAGCCAGGACAAGCTGCTAGACGATGAGCTTTAATGACCCTCGCCAAATCCGCCACATAGATGTTAAAAAGTGTTGGACTCAGCGAGGATCCCTGGGGGACTCCACAAGGTAATGAAAAGGAGTTAGAGGAGAATGCGCCCATGGAGACCGATTGCTCTCGGTCTGTCAAGAAAGATGCGAGGAGAGAGACGGCATATTGAGATGCCACCCTAGTGAAGGGTCCCAATTAATTTTCCTACACTGGAGCCCATTGCAACTTAGCTACTCTACTGGGCATACTATGTGGGTTACTTCTTCGGATACTATTAGGTAACAAGATTTGGAGCTGCCTATGGGAAGGATGCCCCCAACATTGCTTTGAGGGCAAATTCACACTCACTGTGGAAATTGACAACGAAATGAGCCAGATTTGTCAAGCATCCCAAGAAAGGCATTGACCGGTCCTGGAGGGCATGCCATGATGCATTCATAGGACAGACCATTATCTGCAACAAGCCTTATATATAAACACATGGTTACGTCTTTCTTGGAGAGACTTTTGCGTTTATGCCATTTTACGGAATCAGAAACAATTTCCTATGTAGATTACTGCATTACTAAAATAGCAAGTGGACTGTCATTATTGAGAAACAAAGGTCCATAAAAAGCATTCCATAATTGTTTTCTTTTTCTGTACATGAGGAATTTAAATTACACTTCAGCTACTATTCTAACTCACACACATAGAAGGTGTTGGATATAAAAACAGCTTTTAAAAATATGCAGGGAATAAAAACTGAAATAGCTGGACTTGAGAAAATGTTTCTGAAAGATAAGAGCATATTACATGCAACAGAATGTCTTGTCGGATTACAGTTTACAATAAGAGTTCCAACAAATTAACATGTCAAAGAAACAAAACTGCAAAAAGATGTCTGAACCTATAGTAAAGCACGCTCTTACCCATATTTGAAAAGCCATATCAATATTTTCAAAAAGACGGTTACAGCCAATGGACTAGGGAGCACACTAATATTCCACCACCTCAGTCAATTGCCTTCGCTGACACGAGATCTGATACAGATAGTGATTTGAGTAACCAAAGTAATACGGCTCTGGGTTTTATTACACTGCCCTCCACTTCTAATCAATTCTTTTTAGACCGATGATCAAGAGGCCTTCCAGCGGAGATGAAGCAGAGGTCACTAAGACTGTATAGTGCAGAAACCAGTACACACCATGCCAACGACAAACGTGGAATGCGTTCCTAATTTTAAGAATTAAAAATTCACCACATTAATTAAAGTATTTCATTTTTTTCCAGATCCATTTCTCTCAAATATTATTTCGCTACTCATGATTCAGAACCAACAATAAATATGACTGGTCTCATTGTTCTAGTCTGCTGCCAACATTAATATCTAAAGAACACTGACCTTTGAATATGTGGCGCTATAGGAAATTAATACCCTATTTAAAAACCTATTTAAAAACAAAAAGTATTTAAAATATAACCTGTCTAAAGCTTACTATGAAGCACTTGGAGCTTTAGCAGATGGACAATATCATAATTTAACAAAACGATGCTTGGGTTGGTATTGTTTTGCATAACAGAATTGTTTATGATACAGAATTATTGAGTCAATTTAATAATCTGAAACCTTAACAAAACTACTAAAAGATCCTACTGCATCAATAAGAAAATAAATATATGATTAGGCACATAAGGGTCCCAATGATACATGGCTGAGTGCAAAGCTGTTATTATATTTAAGCAAAAATGACTGCACAATCCCTGCTTTTTACACATTGGCAAAACTTCATAAAAACAGTTCAACGTCTCCATGTCGCCTTATTGTGCCAGGATGCCAGTTTCTCCTGCTCCTCTAACTGTTCATTAAACCCTTTACTCCACTTACAATATCATGCATGGAAGGCAGCATGACAGGTATTAGTCAACTTGAAAGTAAGCCCTTTGCCTCTGGACCTTTTGGTAACCATACATATTGAGTCTTTACACTAGTATCCCACATATACTACAAATAATTGATTGTGTACCAGAAACTCAGACAGACCACATAGGGTACCCACTAATTTCCTAGTAGATTGCACATCCATTGCTATGAAACGCAGTTTTAGGAACAGATAAAAGGGTTAGCGATGGGTGCAATTTTTGCCCCTGATATTGCTGACCTCTATGTTGTGGATTTTGAGTCTACTACTATCTGTAGTGAATCAAATCCCATTGAGAAGAACATCTGCAAATGGATTTGCTATATTGATATACTCCTCATTTGGAAGGAAACAGAAGAAGTGACCCGTTTTTTAATTGGCTCAATCAACAAAACCCTCACGATTTATGATGGAACCTCACCAAAATCATGTCCATTTTTTTTCTTTTTAAAGGCCCAATCATTAAAAAGAATATGGAATCACTTTATACATGCCTTTATACCAAAACCACGCACTTAACACCTTGCAGCTACCACTCAAAGGTTGAGGGATAACTTACTATTCGCTTAATACCTATGGATCGGGTACAGTTGTTCAAAAGAAAATTATTATTTCAAAGAAGCCAAAACATCAGCTTAAACATTGCTGGCCAGAGGTTTTTCCTACAGGTTTGTGAAAAAGAATCCCTGAAAGGAGCACACTTTAACAACCAAAACTCTGTTGAAAATCGAGGATACACTGTTGGAGATGTCTTACCACGTTTTGTACAGAATCCAATAACACCCAAAAAGCAATTCTGAAGAATTGGCACTTAACTTGGATTCTTTCACAATGGGAAAACCCATGTTTACTCTGAAGTGAGCAAGAAATCTTAGAGACGTATTAGTGAAGGCATATAATGAACTTAAGAAACTGTCTGTGAGTTAACTGCAGGGGCGTAACACAGGCCCTTCAGCCCCCACGGTGCGGGGGGCCCCCTCAGCAGGGCACTCTGGCTGCAGAGCACCTGATTGAGCCCGGAGGGCCCCCCCCCCCCCATGTGCCTTGCAGGGAGGCCCCCTCGAGTTTCGTTACGCCAGTGGTTAACTGTGGGGATTAAACCAGGTAAGTGGGCGCCATAGATTTGGAATTACATTGCACAGTATGTAATTACACATGTACTGCAAATTCTTGTAAATTATATGGCACAGAATGGAAACTAAATCACTTCTCTAATTGTTCCTCAAAATATGTTGTATACTGTATTAAGTGTCATTGTAAACTGAAATATATTGGCAAAACTACAGAAGAAGTGTGATGCCAGATCTTTCAGCATTAATCGAGAAATAGGTGCAACCATGCCACTGCACCTTTATTTGAACACTACAGAACCCAGAATCATACTGCTAATGACATTGTGATTTGTTCTAGATATTGTCATATGCTTAACAAGAAGGCATGATGTGGACCGGGCACTTACTTTAAAAGAAAAAAGATGGATTTGGCAAGGCAGCAGTCTGAAGAGGCCTGAATAAACTAATTGAGTGGCATATACTCGCCACCCTATAACCAAATTTACCAAGGATAAGTTTGTTGTGTAATGCCTTTCAGTTTTATTTTTTCCATTGTTTGTGCAAGATGTTTTGTGATACATTGTACTAATTTAGACTGTATGATTTGATTTGAGAGAGGAAACTTTTTGAGAATGGATAGGGTTTCATTAATCCCTATCTGAAATGGTCAACAACTTCAATGTAAAAGACCAACTAGGTGGTATTTATGGATTTAAAATTCTATATATTTTTCTTAAGAGATTTCAGTGTAGTTTTTCTTTTTTGACAGATCGAAGTTTTTTATGCTATCAGCCATAAACCTAGCAGTCTTGATTTAACCAACCCAACATGGCCGATCTCACTAATCGACTGGCTGAGCAGACAGTGATTTGCCATAGTACCTATTTGTTTCATGTTTGACTGTGGGTGACTATGTCTTCCTTCAGAACATTATTTTATGTTGTTCATTTCGTAAGCTAGGGCAAATAATTAGCTCATGTTTGAAGTTGTAGTGCACACACCCTTACGCAGTAGGGTCTCAGTGACCATCAATATGGCACCTCGGTGATGTACATTACTTTCATGTTTGACAGTGGGTATATTTGCCATCCTTCATAAATTTGTGTTTATTGTAGAAGCTAGGATGGTTCAGTGAGCATCACCTGCGTGGTAGTGTCTTGTTTGATGGAGATAAATAGTACGCCTACACACCACGTTACTTATACCAGGTGATTTCAACATCACTCCCCTATTGATTGCTTCGAGAAGAAGCTGATTGCCAGAGAGCACACCTCTGATATGTAGTAAGTGAAAGGATTGTTTGGGACCTCATAATTGATTAGGTTGACTGAATGTTTCCTGTGGTCACTTACTCACTAATCGTTTTTCCTTTTTCCCTTGTTCCTATGAGTTGCAAAATAAAACCGAATGAATTAATTATTTTTTGAGTATAGCTTTTATTGAAGTGTTGACAATCCTATACAGTTTTTAGGGGCCTCCCTATTTTGCATTTTTTAACACCTTAGGGGGTATAATGTATCGTTTGTAATATAATTGGTTTGAGTCAGCCTTGCCTACGGTACCCGGTAAGCCTTTTTGCTTCCGGGTCTTGGTTTTAATCAGATTGTGTGTTCTGCATGGGTGTTTCTTTATGTATTCAAGACATCTAGTGGTTTTGTTTTTGTTTTTAACATGTGAGTGGTCTACAGCTTGCATTCACGTGTGTTTTTTTGTTTTTAAAGGTTTCAACTTCTAATTTTGTTTGTTTCCATATTTGATTTTGAAAAGCTGGGTTTATCATGAACACTTTGCCCAGAAGATGGTCTAATGTACTGTATAAGGATAGAGACAGAAACCTCAATATTAATCCACTACAACTATTCTTCAATAGACTGAATAGAACATACTGTCAAGCCGATTGATTGTTTCTAATGGACTGTTACTGAGACTGCTCGAGAGAATTCCTATGCTGACTATCGACACTACTATACTTTTAAATTGATCTGTGCTGTCTATTGGGCCAGCTGATGTGAGTCTCCCATATGACCCATTGACTAATTTTGGTGGTATAACATTCGTGTAGCTGATTAAATACCTTACATCGATTGTAATTTGAGTGCTCCTCATTATCAGAAGTCAACAAAAATGAATCAAAAAGTCAAAATTGAATAAGCAGAATGTTTATCTATATCTAATGCAATGTTGTGATTGGATACTCACTGTATATAACTAATTGTATTGTTAAATAACTCCTTCAGGGGTATTTGTGTTTAGAATCATAAAGATGAACTCCTGGACCTTGCTGGCCCACTGATGAAAATCCTGAGCATAGCCAAGGGGTTGGGGAATCTACTTTCGCCATATATCCTGTTTGGATCAGCAAAGCATGCAATATGTTTTCTAGAAAACACCAGACATGGCCTTTTTTTCGATCTTTAATTTTTCGATACAGCTCACACAAAGAAATATCGCAGATGTCCATAGTCAGCATTATCTTACTGAGCTTAAGAGTGCCAGATCTATGTTAGTCTTTGGTCTCCCTTGAAACATATACTAATAATCACAATTCTAGACAGGCGGAGTGGCAGATGGTTCGTTGGGGGTTGGATCCGCAGTAGATGGTGTGGTCAGGGTTTGTCTATTTTTGGTTTAATACAGCACTTTTTATCCTTTTGACTAAGCTCTATCGCCCCCCCCCCTACACCCCAACCCCCTCCCACCAGGTGTCAGCCATTTTTGACCAACTTGGAGTCTAGCTTCTCAGCCTTCCTGTTCTTGATGCCCTTCATGTCCTGCATTCTCCATCTCCATCCTTATTCCCAGGGCCGCCTCGTGTCTGTGGAGGCGTCGTGGGGGTAGGAGAATAGGAGCCTATCACCTGCCGTACCATGGTCAGCCAAGCCTCGAGGTCCTCTTCCAGTCTGTCATCTGTCCTCATTTTTTCGTCTATCCCCAACAGCCACTATCCACTTTAGTATATCCCAGATCCAGCTCTGCATTCATGGAGGAGTTGGCTTGATAAAGTGTTTATTTCTCCTTATTAAGATAGATCCCAATTTGGTAGAGTGGGAAAGGAGAAGGGGGAGACTGGCCACCTCGAACGCGAGGTCAGTGGCTGATGTTGGATTGTGTGGGAAACCATTTTATTAAGGAGTTATGGAATTTTCTGACCACTTTCTCCTTGGTAGATAAGGCGCAGGACTCTATAAAGCATTTTTTTCCTTTTTGACTAGAAGGTTTTTGCAAGTCTAGGTAAGGAGCACTCGTACAGTCACTTTATCTGCCGTGGTTTCCAGAGAGGTCCGAGACAATGCTTGTCAGGATTAGAGATTTGGCAATGTCTTACCCACAAGAGGTGGCAGATGCAGCAAAGGTGCCTTTAGAGGAGCTGATGCAACACCCCTTGTTGAATCTCAGATAAGGATTATTCCACCTTCACAACTAATAAGAGAAAGATGAATTCATGTGTGATAAAAACTGATGGGGCGACATGAGGAATGACCATGAGCTGCAGAAAACTGGGAGATGACTAGATACCCCCCAGACATCTGTACATAAGCAAGACCAGAAAAATATGGAATTTGGTTCCAACTTAGCCTGGGCTGATCTTGGTCTGTGACACATTAGACACACAAGCCACAGCCATAGTCATACAGTCAGGTGAATTACTTCAGCATTATGAATGGCAGCTTGATTACACAAATGTTTATGCAATAAGTGTGATTTCTATGATGTATCAAATTCACCCTCTATTATGTTACAGAATACTGTGCAGGTTTGGTTTGTATTTTGAACTAGTTCACAGGCAGCCCACCACTTCTCCCTGTTGCTACCACTCAGCAGGCCCTGCCCCAGACGGACACTTGGTTCAGAACAGGTTGATGAAAAATCAAATGGTACTAAATTAACTTTATTATCATTTTATGTTTCATCTCTGGGGGCATTTTAGTTAGGGGGAAGACGCTCCTCTGATCTAATGGAGAAGCCACCCCTGCTTGATCCATCTTTTACCCGGTAAATAATGAACCAGATATTTTTGATTTATTTATGTTTTAGGGCATGTAAGTTTATTCAGAAATCAGTCGAAATGAAAGGTGTCATAGGTTCATTAAAGACCAATTCAAATGGACTATTTAAGCATTTTCAGGAAGTTTGATATCAATCGAACTGGAGTTCCTTTCGACAGGAGACCAGAAATTTGAGTAATTGGGAACCTGGGATAGTCTTCGAGTTCCGCTACCTTACACAAAGAATGACAAAGTACTGTCTATCCTGGAGTTTTTTTCTAGGGAACAACTCTGATTGGTTATAAGTGTTTTCTCCTTAACTCATGGGTAATGTTGTCCCAGTAGTTGGTTTTCTTATTATTTTGTTTAATATCTGAAAGAAGAAGAAAAATTCGGTATAAATCTTGCCTCGGTGTCCATAAGAAGAACCAAAGTTTTGCATTCTTAGCTGATCGCCCAAAGACATTTGCAGAAACTCAGTTTTCCCCCTTAGATAGGAAATGAGCACGTATCTACACGCTATGCCAATGATTGAGTCATTTTCAAATACAGGCTGGCGGAACATCAAAGGAATCTGATATTCCCCGATTGGTACAATAAGTTTTCAAATAATACAGACAAGACTTAGACAGTGATCTTTGAAAAAAAATCCCACTTATTTTGGTGGCTATTGAATGTAAATTTGAAGCAAGTGCATCCTATAAATTCTCCGCCCTAATGGTGGTATTTACCTCTTGCACTTTTATCTGGAGTATTAGCCACAATAAATTATCTTTTCTGTTTTGATAATCTATCTATATAGTGGGCTTTCAACTGTTCTTCTGTCCAAAACCTTTCTGAGTAAAGTAACACTTCAGGGTCTTTATGGAGCTGAACTTTGAACATTGGATCCAAGAGTTAATTAATAACACTTCCTTCCGCTCTGCACCAGGGCTGTGGTCAGTCTTGAGATTTGAGCTTAATGTCATGGCCTGGGACATGGTTGCTGAATTGTGATGCTTAAAATGTATATACACCTTGAGAAATTCTTCTCTTCAAGATAAGTTATCCTATGCATGTTGAAATATATTGATGCATGTCACTTCAATAATAAATCTTTATAGTTGTTTAGTTAAAGAACCATATAGATAAAACACATAACAATGTACATAAAATGTACAATATAAATAAATGAAACCGTTCTTAACCTCTTGAGTGTGGGTATTGGCCAATGGCCAACGCCTTCATTACCTCCCCAGTGCATCAATCGACCGTTGGACTACACTAGGGAGGTATATAAACACCCCTTATTTTATATTTAGCTCGGGCTGTTGCGGAATCTACTTTCGCCATATGTCCTGTTTGGATCAGCACAGCATGCCAGGAAGGCCCAGCAGTTGAGGGGTTAAAAAAATACACATTCCTAGCACCATTATACCCTCATGGGTGATAGCACGCTTTATACGTACCCATAATATAACAACAAGTTGCCAGGCTGACAATTATAGTAAGACATGCGATCTTGCATCCTTTTATAGTAAGTGCTGCCGTCTTTGGCTGCAGTAGGTTACTAAAAACCTTTTTCCTTTGTAGAGTGCCTGAAGCACCTTTTTAGTAGGTGGTCAATTGTCTCTCTTCTGCTTCAGTGTACCTTGACCTTGTCTTGCCCTTCTGACTCGTGTTGGTGTCTGTTTCCTGCAGTTTCTTTAGTTAGCTGCTCATTCTCCAAGGACTCCAACTCCACAGACTTGCTCGAAAGTATACAGAATATCTGCCTCACCCAGCTCGTCAAGGCCCTACCCAAAACAACTGATACACTCTGGACCCCATCTTCTCCTCCAGCAACAAGGTTAAAGTCAGCCACATCACTCCACTCACATGGATGACCACTCCATCGTCCATTTCCACATACCAGGGCCACCAACTACACATACGGAGTCTAGAAACATCCCAAGCCGCTGCTGGAAAAAAGTTACAGGGAGGAAATGGCTCAACGCCCTCCAGCTAAACTACCCAGACCACACCCACGACCTCCTCAACAACACAAGCAACTTCAATAACTGGATCACCACCTGTGCCAATACCCTGGAGCTCCTTAAAAACACCAAACCCAAAAGATCCAACAAACCAGCTAACTGTTATAATGCTGACCTCCAAGAATTCAAGAGAGTTTGCAAACAATGTGAAAGGAAATGAACGACCCGAGGAACTACTACAAGAAATACCTACAAGGACACACTTAGGTACCATCACCACAAGTAAAAGAGACCAAGAAAAAAGCCTTGACACTGAGTATTGAATCTAGCTCCAACAACTGCAAGGAACTTTTCGCCATTGTTAAGGAGTTCACCAACCCAACAGCTGCAACCCAAACCATCACCCATAATCCCATAAGCCCTTATCCTTCTCGACCTGTCTGCTGCTTTTAACACCGTCTCCCACCACACACTTATCATCAGACTACACACAGCGGGAATACAAGAACCAGCACTTAAATGGCTAGCTTTCTTCCTTTCCGGAAGAACACAGAGTCAGGGTCCCGCTGTTCACATCAGGACCCAAGGACCTCATCTGCAGAGTACCACAGGGATAATCACTCAGCCCCATACTTTTCAACATATATATGACTCCTCAGGTAAACATAATCGGATCCCTTGGATTCAACATCCTCTCCTATGCCAACAACACCCAGCAAATGTGTTCCCTCTCAGATGACACTGTCACTACCAAGACAAACTTTAAAGGATGCATTACCAGCGTGGTCAATTGGATGAAAGGAAACTGACAAAACTGAAATGCTGATCTTCAGAAATAAGAGCTCACCTTGGGACTCCACCTGGTGCCCCCCCAATTTCAGACCCACAACCACCCCAACCAACAACGCTAGGAACCAAGGCCTCATCCTGCACACCAACCTTACCATGAAGTCCCAGTTCAACTCTGTTACCTCCTGTTGCTTCCACATCCTCTGCATGTAGTGTACAATCTTCAAGTCGCTCACACTGGACCCTAATCACAAGCAGATTGGACTTTGGCAATGCACTCTACACTGGCATCCCAACCCATCTCATTCACAGACTTCAAACCATCCAAAACACCTCTTCCTGACTCGCCCTGACCTCCTGCGTTGAACCCACACCATACCACTCCTTAGAGAGCTCCACTATTCCCCCAACCAGAAATACTGCCTGTTCAAACTTCTCTCACATGCATTCAAGTCACTACACAACATGGAACCTGTGTACCTCAATCACCGGCTTCAACCCCACCATTCAACTTTGCTCAGCATCACTCTCAATTACACACACACCACATCCACTGAAGCAGAACAAGAGGTCGATCATTCTCCTACCAAGCTGCCAAATCCTGGAACGACCTCTGCCAACACGTCAGAGCCTCCTCCTCCTCACTTCTTGTATTCTGCAAGAAGCTTAAGACCTGGAAATTCTATTAGTCTAATTACAGGACCATCGAGACCACCTGTATTGAGACCCTGCCTCACCACACGCCTTCACTCACCTACTCAGCGCCTGCATACCCTCACAGGTGACAAGCAACTCTTTGCAAATGTACCTTACATTACATTAAATACATTTTTTGCTTGAGGGTAAGACTTCATTCGCCTTGTCATATAAATGTTTTTATGCAAGCAATACAAGTGCGTAAACATTTTTTTTGTGTGATTTGAATTTTGAATTGGGCATAATTCATCTTTAGATAAACTGTACCTTGTTCTTGGTTTTACTGCAACTTGTATTAAGTGTTTAAGAAGCCTAGTATCCTGACTCGGTCAGTACTGTATTTTTGGTCTCCATATATCTACTTTGGCTGTAATAATTCTATTGCTTTATTTTTAAAATCTATTCAAAAGATATTTTAATTGTGTGAAATTGTGTTTAACATGTTTGTTATCCTATTCATGAATTATTTTATAAGACTCTTTTTTGATAAATAAAATAGCAATAAAAATAAATAACTTCCATCTAAAGCCACTAAAAAACCTGCTAACACAAAACTCCTCGACTCAGTTCCATTATTTTGCCTCATCTTTCCTCCTGCTACCCCTCCTAGCATGTTCAACCCAGCTGCTCTCTTCTCTGCCAGCCAACTCTGCAATTCTCCAGTAGTCTACAACACTAGTCCAATGCCCAGCTTCCATCCAGCCACCTACAGAGCCATGCTAGTCTCTAAATGCCTGCTCCTATGTCCTGTTCTTCACCGCTTGCATCTAGACCAAGTGTTGCCCTGCTAACCCCAGCTTTAGTTCTTGCTGTAGTTATTCACTTCTGTAGACACATGCTATTCTGTGTTGTAAACCTCTTTTTTTGCCCAAGACTGCAAGGTTGAAGTGCGTTGGTGTTATCAGTTTGCTCTCGCATTATAGATGATTAAAGGAGTCACACTATGATAACCCGAATGCCACGTCATCTTGGATGAATTAAATACATAGTTGGTCAATTGCGACTCAGGCACCAACTGTAAATGCTCGCCAGCCTTGTGTAACCATTTTTGGTTAAAGGAAAATATATTTATTTTTATTACCTGCTGGTGGTAGCCAGTAGGTATAGTTAGGACCAACTTTTCCCATAGACTAAGCATTTTTTGTTTTGCTAATAACTTTGGCGCTGTTTTGACAAATCTTCACAAAAGTTTCAAAATCAGTATCCCAGTTACTTTAGCTGCTATTTGGGAAGTGTTGGGGTGATCGTGGGGGTCGAGAAAAAGGGGGTGGAGAACCCCAAAACACTTTTATTTCCCCTATGGAATGTCTATGGGGAGTTTGCATTATTTTTTAACATGACTAAAGTCCGAACGGAATTACACCAAATGTCAAGAAAGTTAGATCCTGGTCCAGTAAGTGACCTTTGTGGCATTTGGTGTAAATCCATTCAGTAGTTTAGGACTTATTAAAGAAAGAAATGTATAGATACCTAGGGACACAGATTTGTCACCGACTCACCTGCAGGGGATTTGCATGTGCCCGTGAATCCGAGGGTAATGCAAAGCCCTGATTTTCCTAGCTGCAACCTAAAAGGAAAGTTGTGCCGCCATTTTGTTTTTTGCTGGGTTGGGGGAGGTAAAAATAAAGTGTTAAACACAAAAGGGGTGAAGCCCCCTTAGGGCACATGGAGGACAAGAAAGTGGCCCAAAAATGTGTTTGGGCACGAATCAATCCAAAGCCCATTTTGGGGGGAGGGGGTGTAATTCAACCCCTTTCACAACATACCATGCACGGAAAGGGTTGTATAATGTACAGTAATTATTTATTACTTTACATTTTTTTAAAATAGACATTTACAGAAAAACCTAAATATAGTTCTACTTATCTAAAGAAACGATCTCATGCCGTTAACTAACTTTAGGCCACGTGTTAGTTTTTTTAAACGTAAGTATAACTTTAGCTGCTTAATTTTTATGGTTTTGTGTGGATAAAACGCCAACCTAACTATAACTTCCCTGTAACCTTTGATTTTTTCAGTATATACACATAAATGCTGTGGGCATTAGGAATGGAGTGGCAATATTAATAGAAGTTACCCTAGAGAGTACTCAATTGTGTATTTGGTACTGTTCTTGTGGCAAATTCTAGCTCATTTATATTTTCTATAATCCATGTTAGAAAAGTTGTTCTTTTTGACAAAAGAGATTTTTTTTTAAAGTGAACTTTGTAGAGTAATGCTCTTGCTAGATGAATAAAGTCTAAAGTGATAAACAATAAATTCATGTTTATGTACTTTAAAACTATAGTGTTAGCAACATCTAAATGACGAGAATTGCCATTTTTTTTATAACCTAAACTAATATTAAATTATTGAAATCTCTAAATAGATGTAGTGTGGGGTTTCTGTACCCATGTAATGCCATGTCCACTGACCAGTACCATTATGTAAATTTAGAGAAGGAAAAATCTCTTCAAAATAGGTTCTGGGCTGGTCAGAGTTTTTAGCTGGTCTTTGGTTCAACATTTGCAAATTTTAGAGCAAATGCTTCACTTTCTTTGCTTCTTATGTTTCTTTATTTTGAAGTAGGACTCTACCGAAATTGACTGCTGGAGATGACTGCAGACGACCCTACCTATGACTTCCATTTTGAACAATTCGTTTCAGCATGATGCGTTTAGAACCATACAGGTTACACTCAGATCCCTGCAGTAATTGCATTAACCAGGGATCTATTCCACCCAACTGTGACTGAAACTATTATGTCCATATGTTGCTCAGTAATTTCTGTAGTGAAAATATTAAACCCACTGATCTTTCCCACTGCACTTATTCTGTCACTCATAAAGATACCTAGAGTATGTGTTGGTATGCACAATTTTGTGACTGGGACTACAACACGATGTGAAGACTATGCTTCTGTGCAATGGGTATTGTAAGTAATTGGGTTACTGTTTGAGGGGTTGTGAAACCCTACTGAAGCAACAAGCACAATTCTGGTTGGATGTCGGCACAAGAAAACCCATATTAGCCTGCGCTCATTCCTCTGGTAGCTTGGCACAGAGCAATCAGGCTTAACTTAGAGCAATGTGTAAAGTATTTATGCAGCACTTAAAGCAGTAATACAGTGAAAACATAGTACAAGAAAAGCCCCCACAAATTAAAAAAAGAGCAAGATTTAATAAATAAATGAAAATCCAAACAGTAGAACTTGAGATGTGCAATTATAAATATTTAAGTCAGAATAGCGCCAAAAAGGCCAAAGCACCACTTGCAGCTGTCTGGTTGTGTGAGACCGGAAGTAAGTCACAAGTTCAGGTTTACTGTGAGGTAATGCAGGTTGGATACAGGGACCAGGGTAGTGCTGCAGAAAAGTAACCTCAATCCAGCTTTAAGAGTCACGTTTTCTGTGGAGGGGGCTGTGAGAAGCAGGAAAGTGTTGTTTATTTAACGAGGAGAGCAGGCATGGTGTTTTGCGGGCAGGCATTGCTGTAGCATGAAGAACCTGTTGTTGCAAATGGTTGGCCTAGTGCTTTGCTCTGGCACTCCCCGCAAGTGGCCGATGCTGTAGTGCAAAGGGTTCGGGTTGACGAAACTTTGTATTGGTGACCAGTGCGAGCGACAAGGTTTGGAGGCAATGGGGTCATTTGCGGTCGTGAAGAGCTAAACACTTCAATATAGCTCCACTAAGCCCACATCCACGGGTCCAGGACCTGAGACGTTACAGACTTGCTCCAGTAAGATGTAGGTGCTGGTTCAGGAGGTTGGGAGCCTGTTATGTCCCTGTGGATCTGGGAGTCCCAGTTCTGGTGCAGGTCCAATCCCTCTGTTTCGGGCAGGAGGGTAGCAGCCCAACAAGGCAGCAGTCCAGCAAGGCTGTAGTCCAGCAGAATGGCAGTCCTTTCAGAATCACAGCTTTCCTTCATCCTGGCAGATTCTCCATAGGTCACTAGGTGTATTGAATAGTTGGTGTCTGAGGTCCAGTATTTAATCCTGGAGCTTCCTTTGAAGTGGGAGAAGCTTCTAGAGGTTTCCTTTTGAAGTGCACAGGTTTCCTGACTAACTACAGGGAGTATGCATCTCTTTATGTAGACAGGACACCTCCTATTTCAGTGTAAATCTGGCTTTGCCCAGCTGTGCCCACCCATCTTGCCAGTTGGCCCATTCAGGGACACTTAAGCTCTCTGTGGAGTACACAAAGCCCAACTGTCAGCTACACAACGTCATGTGACAGAGACAGGCTGCTGGGACTAAATGGATGACCGGAAAATGCCAACTTTCCAAAAGAGATATTTTCAGAATTCTTTTTTAAAATCCAACTTTACCGTAAGAGAGGATTTTCATTTCAATTTCAAAGACACCAAACATGAACTGGTTACCTGTCCCTATTAGGGAGTTACAGGTTATTAAATGTAATAAGGGAAATCCAACGTTATCCTATGGGAGAGGTATTCCTCACAGTAGTGAAAAACAAGGACATGCAAAACTAAAAAGTGCATGTCCAACTTTTTAAATACACTGCACCCTGCACTCTGGGCTATCCAGGACTTACTCTAGGGGAGACTTGTACATATTAAAAAGTAAGGTTTTGTCCTGACAAAGGCTTTTTTGCCAGGTTGAAATGGCATTTTTTTTAACTGCACACACAGACAGCAATAGCAGACCTAAGACATTTAAATAACTACTTAATTGGGTGGCATAATCAGTCCTGCAGGCTCACTCGTGGCATTTAATTTACAGGCCCTGGGCACAGGTAGGGCCACTTTACTAGGGACTCACAAGTACATTAAATATGCCAATTGTGTATAAGCCTGTTTTACCATGTTTCTACGGAGAGTGCACAAGCACTTTAGCAGTGGTAAGAGTCCAAAGGCCAGAAAAAATGAAATCCGCAAAACTGGAGGATTGAAGGCAAAAGGTTAAGGGGAAAGACATGCCAAGAATGGCTGGACTAACAGGCATATTAACACCTTAAAGTGTCTCAAAATCACACGTAACTTTTGAATAGTAGATTACTCATTATATTCTTCAATGGGTGCAATCATTCTGATGTGGTATCCTACTCTCACATTTCAAACTACAACGTTTAGTGCTTAATAATAGTTGTGAAACTTCTTATTTTCGCATCACTTGTCTCTGTATTCTAGCTCTGATTCCCTTATTGGCATTCCTCTTTACTCTTAGTTTGTTTTGGCTCCTGGTTTTACTGTTTTCAGTCATTTGCTTTGACGCTGGAGTTTTTTTTTGCCATTTTTTGTGTGATGATGGCTAAGGGTAATGGTGTGCTTTTTATGGTACTTATTGACAATGCAGCTGTCGCCAGACAATTATGTGAGAGTCGCTTTGGCTCCACCTAGATCATGGGAGCCAGAAGCACGTATTTTGATTGGGCAGACGTTGTGTGCCTCCACAAAAAATAATTTTGTTTATTTGTTTATTTTTTAGTGCTGGCTGACCTTGAACTTTCAGGGACACACATACAAAATGCTATTAAAGTGTCTTCGATAACTAGATAATTTATGGTGTTTTTCTCTATCCGATGCAGCACAGATGGGAGGAGGGCAGTCATTAACCTGAATGGATTTTTTAGGACTGGCTTATTAGAGCACGATAGTTTAAATTAATATTTTGGAGTGTAGTTCCTATTATCCCAATAGGCTCTACGCATTGGAATAATATCTTCAATAGTATAGACCTAGGGCACAGGTTAACTAGGTCTTCTACCGACGATATTAGACTTAAAGTTTAGTGTTTGCCAGCTAGCTCAGAGTTCACTAGAAACTTTCTCGAATAGGCAAGGAGGATTTTAACCTCCCTGGATAGACAAGAAGGGATTTAGTTTCTGACAACCATAGAACATGACAACTTTGCTCTCCCCTAGTCAAGAGTGTATCTCTAGAGTCGTGTGAAAACAAAAGACAACTTATTTTACTCAGTCAGTACGTGCATTCTTAGTTTCACCAGTTTGTAGAGAAATAAGAGATGGGCGTGGTTCAATAAAAGATGTTATTTATTGATCAGTCTCTTTTCTCATACAAGAGAAATGAATCGCTATTATTGCAATACTTGTAGTTAAGTAAAGTGAATACAGTAGAGACAGAATTATAAAATAATACTGTAAAAGCATTGATATGGTTTCTGAGCCATATGATACTTTAAAATGGATAAAATAGATACATACATATATACATTTGTCTAATCATACTCAACTGGTGCTTCTAATCACGCCTACCCCAATGTACCTGACCTAAGCCTAATACGTGGGCGGGAGTAGATAAGTAGCAGTTTAAGTTTGTTTTGCCAAGGGACTGATTCGAGAATTCTCTGCGAGGGGTTATTCAGTTCTGTACCTGAGATCTAGAATGATGGAGGGCTGGTATCTCTTATCCCAGGTCTTGATATTCCAGCTGCCTGCGAGGGCTGCTTGGAAGCGCCGGAGCTGGATTTCTCTGCAGGAGAAAGGCAGCGTCTCGTTCTCAGCGCGTCAGGAAGGCAGGGCAGCGTCTGTGGGCTTCGCTCTCTGCTGGGCTCCTCAGCACGTCTCGCTGCTCCAATCTCGTCACCACCGCATGTGTTTGCTTAAGGCAATGTCGGTAATATTTATACTTGAAAGGTGCCGAGATTGACGTAAGGATGGACATATATACGTCAATAAGGATGTCATATGAACGGGCTCGTTCGCACATTCTTTTGCTGAAGTTCTCGGTGAAATCAAAACAATGGCTATGGGAATTTCCCAGGTCGCTGTAGGTTTGATTTGTTTTGAGAACTCCGTATGCCTTATCAGGGGCTGGAGGAATATCGCTTGTCTAATTAGATGGCATGCGTTATGACCTAATCAGATAACGCGCTTCTGTGCCGTGGTGTGGCTTAATCAGATAACGGTTTTTGCACCGTTGGATGGCTGCTAGTTAATTATTAACCAAACCAGGGTCAGGAATAGGGGAATCGATACAGTACCTATAGGAATACATCACACCCACTCCACGTAGACTATGTCCATATTTACAAATCTAGGCATAGTGAATACCAGTAGCGTTTGTGTATACCGTACCACCCCAAAATACATTTATATGCATTCCGAAAATTGGATTTTATAAAATATACGAAACACAGTCACATGTACTGTCACGTATACTATATGCACAAGCAGTCTAATAATGCTACTCATATGTTAAAAATTCAGCATAATCTAAATGCGAAAACCACACATGAAATGGCTCTTAATACAGAAAAAAAGTGCGAGACCATTTCATCACAATCATAAATTTATGTATAACAGTGCTAGCATAGCGAATGTCTTGTGACTACCTAAAAATAGAAATTTAGTTCTCTAAGAATGATGTCTACTTTAAGCAGAAGATAAGTGTCCCAAAAATCGTAAATATTTTGGAATTGGGGAAAAAGGTTCTTGCAGTCTGAACAAACTGATGAGAACATTTTTCATATTGCTTTTCTTTAAAAAGTTGAAGGCCAAATTCAGGATGTGGGGAACTCCAAGTGCTAATTTGCTCAAAGTTATTCCTGCTGCTCTGGTGAAAACATCATATCATTTAGACTGTTGAAAAAACTGTCAACAGCTTCTTGCGTAAGTTCCACTAACTCGGAAAAAGTTGTTACCATGCATTCATGAGCCTGAGCATGATTGCCTCCATTGATGTTTTGATCAGCATAGCTGACTGAAGGTCGTACCTGATTGATGCTGCTTTCATCTTGTACTTCACTACCCCTCAATCGTAGTGGTGAAGACTCCACGAATGCCGTCATCAGGATTGGTAGCCGCTGGGGACAGCACAATGCATGAGCCGTTACCGGACCCAACAAGGTATCTGCGTCCATTGGCACATCCGATTGTAGTGCCAGACAGGTGTCCAACACGCATTCTTCGCCGCATAGCAAGCACCTTAATACAGGCATAACACAACTTTGCCACATTGGTCTAAATGAAAGAAACCAAGTCATGTTCAGGTCCCGAAGCCGTGCTAGTCCAAGAACTTTAGATATGCGGTCCCGGTAGCCAATGGCTAGGATCATTTCTTCCCTTGTCGCAGGTGTTTTGTCTGTGACATGGTTTGCCATAGCGAAATAACAGGATCAAAAATAGAATACCCGCTACTAGTCCTAAAAGGAGAGGAAGTCCGCCAAAAATGGAATGGACAAAATCTGGAAAAATACCCAGGATGGCTTTGAATGGAGTTAAAGCACCCGAAAACACTGCTTTAAATACACTGGAGATACCAGTGGTATCAGAAATATTTAAGATTTCGTTCAGTATTTCTGCGAAATGTATGGGGGAATTAGTTGATAATAATGAATGAATCTCTTCTGTTGTCCTTGCAACTTGGAGATCATACGTTTCTTTTGATGACGTGAGCCTGGTCGGCGTCTGTAGGAGCACAGTCTTCATTCTGCTTAAAGTATCTATTCGAATAGAAGCAATTTTCAAATCGGGCCATAACCTTGCCTCCCTGTCTGGAGAATCGCTGGGGAACAATACATGTTCACAGCACATGACCTTCCTAGTCACAGTTATGAGAAGGTTTTCCGGGCAGCAAACTACAACATCTGCGATCTACTATTAGAATGTAACTCCCGTTCGAGAGTCTCCTAAAGAATGGTTCTATTCGTGTTGCAGGTGTGCCTAGCTGGTAACATGAAAGGTTATTTGAAGTCCCTTCACAGGCTCCGTGCAAACTAATACCCTGACACAGAAGTGTACCACTTAGTGATCTTGCACAATTATCGCCACTGAGAAACACTTTCTGGCCTTTATTACTTACACATTCGTGTGTATAGGGCAAGTTCCATATTGACTAATGTACCCTTTACCCAACCTTTCATACTGGCCTGCCTGTATATATTTTTGGCAGAATTGAAACTGGAAAGTAGTTATCGGAATATTTATTATTCCATGTATTATCCATTCAATGACAGGTCGTTCTGACATTGTCAATGGTAATCTCTCAAGTTTTTCAATGCTCAGAATTGTATAGTCAGCACCCTTCTGTGCCAAACTGATTTGTTTATCAGTGAGGTTAAAGATATTAAATAATGACGTTGTGTTGATTAAACGCCAAGGCACATAGCCAGAACGCAGATTTTGTAACGTCCAGCCAAGCTGTACAATTGAACGCAATTGGGACTGACCGTGTTGTAACATCAGTAAGTCTTGCGATATTATATCGATTGCTGAAGACACAATGCTGTCCAGAGAATATATTCTGGAGGACAGAGTCATTAACCCATTGTCCACCACAGAAAGTGATTTTTCCAAATTAATACGGTCAATTTCCCGTATTTTTTCTGCTGTCTCAATTTGAGTTACGTTCCATACTTCGTTATAAGCTGCATATATAGAGGCCGCTATGAAACGTTTTTGACGCTGTTTGCGTGGTCCCAATATGAAATCACGCAAGTCAGCACCTTCTGTAAGTAAAGTTAGGTGTTGCTTAATTTCAGCCAGTGTGGACGTTTGTAGCCATTGAAGGCAGAGCTTGCCCACGCTGTAGGTGGTTACTATCCCTGGATGTTGTCTTTTGGAATATCTAGGGTCTGGCCTAGTCAATGTGAACCCCTGTATTTTGTTCAGGAATCGGTCTTGACAGTTATTTGTATCTGTGGGCCAGATCAACCATTTTTTCCATTCAGGATGTGTTCTGTTCTGGTTTAATATATGGTTTACGTCTATCTCATCATCTATAGAGCTATTAGTGTTCATTGTTGGCTTTGGAATAGACGTTTTGTTCAAATCTTTGATTTCGGCTAAGCCAAGACAGGTAGTTTGTTGAATAGTGTCATTCAAGAATATAATTTGTTCTGGGATCATGCAGGCTCTAAACAATGATTCTATACCTTGTACTTGCCAATCTCTTGTACCCCAAACAGTTTTTGCTTCAATATTATTGTTCCAGAAATTAAACCCAAATGTATTCATTTGTTCAAAGAATGAATCGGAATATATCAATTTTGTGTTTGTAAGCATGGTCTTCATACCTGTCTTATTTGACAATTTGAAATAAAATGTTTCTGCATTACTTGTGTTAAACCCTGAAAAGTATGAATATTTATCATAAAATGTTTTTGAGCTGTCTTTTGGAGGAGTAGCACAATGTTCCCATTGGTTATAATTTAAAACATTTCTAGGTTGAGCAGATTTATGTAGATAATGGTTACCATAATGGTTGTAGCAGAACATCTGATCATAATTAGACGAACCCTGCAAATAATCATGTTCTGTAAATTTAGCAGACATCACAAGATCAGACATCATTAATACTTTCAAAGTCCCAATCATCAGCAAATGTGCTTGGTTTTACAAAGTCACTCAATGAGATTGAATTGGTGTGGATACTTCAGGATTTCAACCGGACCATAGATTTCATAATCAGTTTTGTCCCATGCTACACCGCCTGGTATAGGATTGGCTGTGAAGTTTACTGAAGAAAGTTCTCTTTTCTCGATGTGTGAAGATGTGTGTGGTTTAAGGACCACGTTGATCTTCTGGCTTGCTGTGTCCATTTTAGCATATTTTCCTTCAATGAAATGTCCCAAGCATAGTACTAAGATCAGCCAAAGAATGAGGATAAATGCACCAAAGGCCACCCAAAATTCAATCCATGGAGAGATCAGATAGGTTTCTTTCAGCTGTTGAAAAAGTTCCTTAGCTTTATCTTTAAAAGTTTTTGTTGATGGCTGTTTCTTTGCTTCACTCAGGTCTTCAGATGAATCATCGAAGTTGATGAAGTAGCCGGATGCTGTTCTGTCAATTGTTCCAATTGCTTTTGGATTTTGCTTTGTTTCATTAGCAAAGTCTGTAGTTACATCATCATAGGTTGTTGTTTCTTGATGAAAAGCTTTGATTTGGGTTTTAAGAGGTTCAAGTTCCATTGCTTTGTTGCATAGTCCTTGTTGATTTACTGTAGATTTTCCAAATGTGATCAGTCTTCCAGTTTGAGCCTCTGTATTTGTAGCAAACATTGGTGTTCTGCTACTTTTTGGGAGTCCACTTGGCCTACTGTTTGTTATCGGCCACATGATTGTGGTTTTACCAGGTCGATGGATACAACTCGGTTCTCCTTTTTACCAGCAAGGGGCGGTAGTACTACTGATCTTGTCCCGTTGATAGACAAGACAGGAACTGCTTTTCTGTAAGAAGGCCCAAATTCCTTCTTTACCGCGATCTTTTCTCTGACTAGATCCCCGACTTTTGGAATCCAGACAGGCCTTGCTGGGACAGGTGGTTTCTCTTCAGTGGTTGTTGGCTGTTGTTTCAACTTTATGTTGCTCAGGTCTTTTCTTGTTTCATTTAAGTCCTGCAAAATAGCCAAACGATCTTTGATATCAAAGCTTTTGTCTTTAACCACTGAAGTCTGACTATCAAGATCTTGGATCATCATTCTAGTCCCGAACAATAGTTCGTACGGACTGAACCCTGTCAGAGAATTCCTTGGCAGGTTATTTAGACTACGTTGGACACTTATTAGATGTTTGACCCACCCAGCTCCCGAACCTAATACCTTTTATGTTATAGATTGCTTTATGTCTTGGTTTTTTCTTTACACCATCCCGTATCCCTCAGGAAGGAAGTGAGAAGAGTCCCGCTATGCAATGCTCATTAGACCATGCTTCCCCATAAGCTTGAAGGCTAAAAGGAATACATTAGTCAAAACGTAGCATGCTCCTAGCGTATATGCCATTATAGACTCGCAAATCTTTTTATAACAGTCCAGACGTCAGCCGAGCACTGGGGTCTACATTATAAGTGTAAATTAGTCTTTTTATGTTAATACGACGCATTTTCATGATGGGTACTTTCATGTTCTTGTTGTTTATCTGGAGCGAAATGCCATGGCAATAGTCCTCCTCGCTTGACACTGCGATCTCTGTTGCAGTCTGGGCAGTTTTTTACAAAAATGTGATGATGCAGGCTCATGCCTGGCCACCAGTACACTGATTGTAATTCATCCAGAGAATCTTTTTGCTTAAGGTGTCTGAGACCCTCACCCATATGTGCGTCTGCTATTAACAAGCCTCTCCTGTCCGTGTTTGGAATTACTCTATCCCCCACTCCAGGGATTCGAGCAAAAGGGACTGAGTTTGCATCGATTATGTATGGGTAATTGATCGGTAGTGCTGAGCAGTCGCCTTTTGCTGACGTTTTTACTGCCAGCACTGTTTCACCGTCAATGTGTTTTACTGCACGCTTTTTTGTAGCTACGGAAGCCGATTTAGTTACTACCGCTGTGGCTGTCTCAGCCAATGAATTCCCTGCAACGTGAACGCCATCACGCTGATGACTCAGTGAGTGTATCACGTGAGTTTTTGGTAGTTCTTTCTGTAAAAGAGCTACTTGTTCCCAATGCAATTTTTGCTTGATTGTTGCACCTGTTTCATCTTTGTAACCGTTTTGAATCCATGTCTGCAAATCGTTATTGTATGATTTGACGCAGTAATACGAATCGCACACTATGAGTGTCGGGAATTCGCGATCTGCATTTTCTAGCGCCATCTTTAATGCTATTATTTCAGTTTGTTGTTCTGAATTATTTTCCACTGAGTGTGTTTTTGTGAGTAGAGGTCTTAATTTACCTCTGCGCCACACTTCTTTCACAATTTCGCATGTGGCTTTGTAAGCCAGCTCTCCCCAAACTGAGGGCTGAGCATGACCGTCTGTATATATTACACAGGCGTACTGTCGTAAAGGCAGAATGTCGATTGGCAAAGGGTATTCTCTCTCATATTCCAGATATTTTAATTCTTTCATTTCCGGGTCAAAATAGTATTTTACTTTGTCTGTAGCAACAGAATTTACCCATTGTATCCATTCTGGATTCAGTGCAGTTGTCGGTAAATTACATGGAGTTGTTAATGCCTCAAAAGCTGATTCTGCTGTTCTGACTGTAACCTGTCTACCGTCTGCTTGGTATTTTTCTTTTGCTACATCTGTTTGAACTGTACGAACAATGCTTTCCTTAATGCTAAAAAAAAATTCAGCTTTTGTGTACAAGTGTGATTTGTATGCTATTGGTACCTTCTCTCCCTCATTAGAGGTCAGGTATGTGAATCCGCATCTTCCTGGGATTACTCGAATCACAAGGTTGCGTGTGTTCTCACGTGTTTGTAATTTTGTTTTAACTAACATATCTGTTTGTAAAGATCTCAAAATTTCTGTGTGTTTTTGAGTCCAATTGATTCTTTTAAAATCTGGTTTTATTAGATCATAGAGAGGTTTAATTCTCTCTGCATAATTTATAATGTAAGTTCTTCCGAAATTTAGGAAGCCTAGAATTGATTGTAAGTTTTTTAGTGTTCTTGGTGCTTGGATTACAGCACATTTCTCTAGGAAATTGTCAGCCAGGCTTTTGCCTTCACTTGATAGTTCATATCCTAAAAACAGGACTGTTAGATGGGCAATTCTTGACTTTTTAAAGTTACATTTGTAACCCTCTGCTGCAAACCCAAGTATTATGGTGTTCTCTCTTTTCAAGTGAGTATCCAAGTCATCATCTGTTAGATAGATGTCGTCGACATAAGATAATGCCTCGTCATCATATGTTTGTAGTAATTCTGTTACTCTCGCTGAGAATAATCCTGGGCTGTTCTTGAACCCCTGGGGCAAACAACAGAAATTTTTATGCGTGCCATTTATTGAGAACGCCGTCAAATATCTGCTCTCTGGTGCTATATTTTGACAAAAAAATCCATTAGAAATGTCTAATGTGGTTTTGTATTTTTTGCGCACTATGTTATTCATTAGTGCAGCACTATGCGAGTTTTGTACTGCAAATGTTTTGCAACATGAGTTAAGGTGTCTGTAGTCCAAAACAAGACGATATGAATTGTCTGGCTTGGAGACAGGAAACAAAGGGTTGTTCATTTGTGAGGTGCAGGTTTCAATCACCCCCTGGTATTCAAGTTGATCTAGGATCTCTTTTACCTGTTTTTTAGCTTCTTGCTTAATCGGGTACTGCCTCTGTGCAGTAGGTTGTGATTTTAACTGGATTTTGTGAGGAGGAGAGTCCTCATCCCATCCCACATGATTTTTATATAAGGCAGGGGCTTGAGCTACTGCCCACTTTCTTGCAAGTGTATATTTCTTATGAATTGGAATATGGTTTGAGAAGGCAGGCATAATTATTTCTTCGCCATGTGGGCACTCCCTGACAAACTCTGGAGGCCAGTCTCGTTCAGCTAGAAGGATGTCATAGCCCTTGGACAGATTATCCCAAAATAGTCCCCTTATTTTTCTAGTCTTATCCCCCTCTATACGCAATGTTATTTCATATATTTTATGAGGTTTGCTAACTCTGGTATCTGCAGTTTCCACCTGAATGTATTCATTCGTGTCCACTGTCTCCAGATGATTCATAAGGACTTTGCGAGCTATGCTCACTTCTGCTGCGCTGTCTAGCATTGTCTGAGCCCATTCTCCGTTTTTCAGCTGTGTCCTCAGTATTCTCGGCATTGTTGATTACTTTAATACTGGCTACCTTCTTTTTTGGAAATTGTAATTTTTTATTCAGATGAGCAGGTTCTTTATCTTTGGACTTGACGTGCTCTTCCCTTTGTTCTGATCGTCCTCTTCTTTCCGATTTCTGCGAGGAAGTCTGAAAAGATTGAGAGGGACGTGTATCAATATCTTGATATCTATCAGTTTTTTTTTATATTATCCCTATTTCTAAGGTTGTATTTTTTCACAGAGGGCTCCCTTTGGGGAGAATTGCGTCCTTGGTCAGGAGATCTTTCTCTCCGCCGAGGAGACCTTCCTCTGGACTGGAATCTTTTTTCTTTAGGATTGGATTGCTTATTTCCATCCCAGCTCTTTTTTTTTTTTTTTTTTCCAAAACCGTATTTATTAAAAGTTCAAGCAAATCAAGTGTACAGCCCTCCAAGAGCAGGAGAACACGTCAGTATGCAAATGACAGTATAATATACGCATAGCTCAAACTTTTGACTAGCCCCAACCCACCCCATTATCCCCCCCACAACAGCAACAGTCCCAACTACCCACCCCTTATCCCGCCCTAACCCGAAGCACGTGATCACAATCAGCTGCAGTATACAAAAGGAAAACACCAAGTGTCTTGGAGCCATCCAGGCCCCGAGGTCTCAATCATCGGACAGATCAACGTCCGTTTCAGCAGGAGGTTCCAATGTCAGGTCTCTATAGTCCGCCCACCGCTTCCAGATCTTGTAATGTTTCCGAGGGCAGCCCCTGGCTTCAAACACTGGCAATTCCAGCCCCATGAGGAAGTCTAAGCCCGCCTTCCAGGCGCTAAGCGGGGGGGCGCGGTCACTCTTCCAGGCCCTCGCCAGATCCCTCTTGGCCACAACAAGGCCTAGCAGAAGGAGATGGCGCTTATAAATGTTACCACCCACCTGATCCAGGACATGGAGAAGACCCAACCTAGGTGTACGGGGTAGCTCCCATCCCAGCACCTCCGACAGGCAGTCCCACACCCCACCCCAGAACCGGGCCAGGCCCACACAAGACCACACAGTATGCACCAAGGTGCCTCTCTCAGCCCCACAGCGCAGGCAATCTGGGGAAGCAATAAGGCCCGCCCTCCACAGTCTCTCTCTGGTGTAATAGGCCCGATGCAAGTATTTATATTGTATGAATCGCAACCGCACTGCTATAGCCGTGCCCCGGGGGGACTCCAGCGCCTCCCTCCAGTCATCCTCATCCAACGGACCAACATCCACCTCCCAAGAGGCCTTCAACGACACCAGGGAAGAGGAGCAGTGAGTGACCAGTGTTTGGTAGATTTTTGAGACTTTTTTATCCCCCAGGTCTCCCATGAAAAGCTTAGCCTCCACGGGGCTAAAGTCCGGAAGCTGGTCCAGCTCCACCAGACTCGGCGCCAGAGCGTGACGAAGCTGTAGATACTTAAAAAACTGGGTCTTGGGCATCGCAAACTCAGCGCTAAGCGCTTCAAAGGATTTAAGGGTAGTCCCGGTAAGAATATGACCAAGCGACGAGATCCCTATGGAATCCCAGCCACCAAACCCTTGCAAGGAGGCCAGTGCAGGGAGCCGCCCGTTGTTCCACAGCGGAGTTTCGGCCGTCAGTCGTCCCCACCAGCCCATTCGTCGCAGTGCCTGCCTCCAGATCAGGAAGACCACTTGGGTCACATGCGGCAGCGACTTCCGCCGCCCTGCCGAATACAAGAGTGTATGGAGCGAGGCATCTCCCATCAGAAAGTGTTCCAGGGCATACGCCGGTTCGTCACGACCACCGTACCACCACTCGTTTAAGACCAGCAAATGAGAGGCTTGATAGTACGACAGTATGTCGGACGTCGCGAGACCTCCACAGTACGTGGACAAAAAGCAGGTCCGCAGTGCCACCCTAGAAGCACCCCCAGCCCACAGAAACCGGCCCAACAAGGAGTTCACCCGCCGGAACCACTGCGGGTCCACCCTGTACGGATGATTTTGCAGCTGGTATAGTAGCCTAGGGAGGGCCACCATCTTAAAAATAGCAGATCTGCCATAGATATTAAGAGGCCTGCGCGACCACGCTTTGACGTCGGACTGAACCCTGTCCCACACCGGTTGTACGTTGCGCTCCCACGCAATAGCGGCAGACTCCGACAGGAAGACGCCCAAATATTTCAGGCCACCAACCGCTACCTGCAGGTCCGCTGCCCAAGGAGACATCTCGCGCCGGCCCCCCAGCATCCAGAGAGTCGATTTGCGTGGGTTAAGGTAGAGTCCCGAGACGTCCCCGAAAATGCGCATTATCTCCAAAATACGCGGGCCCGAACGATCGAGGTCCGTCAAAAAGAAAAGAACGTCATCCGCATACAGTGCGATTCTGTCCGTGAGGCTCGCACTCCATACAAAGCCGCGAAGCTGCGCGTCAATGCGCACCCAGGCCGCCAGCGGCTCCATGACGAGCGCAAAGAGATACGGGGACAGGGGGCACCCTTGCCGGGTTCCCCTAGCAATCGGGAATTTCCCCGAAATGGCTCCCGAGACACGTACCGAGGCTGTGATGTTGGTGTACAACAGTTTGACATACGAGACAAAAACTGGACCCAGTTGAGGCGCGGTAACAGAGCAAAGAGGTATGTCCAGCTGACAGAGTCAAACGCTCTGTCGATGTCTGCCAGTAGGAGCGCCGCCCGCTCCCCAGTCGCCCCCATCGCACCCACCGCCACCTGTGCCCGTCTGATGTTGTGCCTTGTCGCTCTGCCCGGCATAAACCCCGCCTGATCCGGGTGGACCAGATCTGCGACATACGGGAGAAGACGATTCGCCAACGCCTTAGCCAACAATTTAGCCTCAAAATTAATGAGAGATATCGGGCGATATGACTCGTGTCTGTCAGGGGGCCTGCCCGGTTTCAGGAACACCACTATTTCAGCCTGACGCCAGTCTACCGGCAAGCAACCACCCTCCCGAGCCGCTTCCAAAGCCCGTCGATAGTGTGGTCCCAACTGCAAATGAAATTGTTTGTAGAATTCACTGGGGAAGCCACTCGGTCCAGGCGCCTTACCCGTGTTAAGTTGTCCTAGCGCGTCGCCCAGTTCCTCCGCCGACAGGGGAAGGTCCAGAGCTGTCCTGGCCTCATCCGATATCACCCGGGGGGGGAGGTCAGCTATAAATTTGTCAATTGCCTCCGGTGGGAGACAATCCCGCGAAGCGTATTGTACCTCATAATAGTCGGCAAAACTCGCCGCAAGCGCAGCCGGGTCCGTCATGGCAATCCCCTCCCCATCTGTAAGGCCCGGCAGAGAGATCGGCTGTAGAGTTTGCTGACATAATCGGTGGAGCATAGAGCATGATTTGTCGCCCCACTGGTATACCCTACTCCGCGTGGCCAGCCAGGCCTGTCGAGCCTCGTCCAGCAGGATCGAAGCATAGGAACGCTGAGCCTGGAGAAGCAGCCTGAGCGCCGCATCGCCCGCATCGCCACCACACTGCCCCTCCAGAGCCCGCACCGTAGCCGCAGCCGCCACAATGGCCTCTTGACGCTTCCGACGGGCGGCAGCACACCAGGCGATGTCCACGCCCCGCAGCGTAGGTTTCATGGCCTCCCAGACCGTCACGCTGTCCATGCCTTCGGTCAAATTCTCCCGCCAATACTGGGCTATCGCTACGCGCATGTGAGTCGTATATTCTGCCCGCTGGAGATGCCACGAAGACATCCGCCAACGGAACGGCTGATGGGGTTTACAGAGCGCAATCCGCACTGCGACCGGGGAATGGTCCGACAAACCTCGAGGCTGAATCACGGCCTGCTTCACCCTATCGAGGAAGGCCCCGGGTACAAACACACAGTCTAACCGGGAGAAGGAGCCATGCACTGCTGACACATATGTGTATTCACGCGTCCTGGCATGCAGATGTCGCCATGCATCCACCCAACCTAGCCCATCGCTTAACGCTTTCAGACGTGTAGGGGTAGGCGCCCCGGCGGCCACCTGCATTCTCTGCCTGTCCAGACTCACATCCACCACATCATTCCAGTCACCCCCTATCACAGCCAGGCAGTCTGGGATATCGGCCCACAAATCAAACAGGCGCTCCGCCAGAGACCACTGCAGGGGAGGGGGAGCATACACACTGCCGAACACCACAGGTTCCACCCCAATCATGCCCTTGACAAACACAAACCTACCCTGGGGATCAAGCCAATGGCGCTCATGAGTATAAGAAAGTCGTCGATGAATGAGGACAGCCACCCCTCTCGACCCCCTGGCAAAGCCTGCATGGAACACCTGGGTAAAACCAAAGCGTTGTAAGCTCAGTACTTTCGTCCCCAGCATATGCGTTTCCTGCAACAACATGACATCCGCCGAGTCTCTCTTACCCCAGCGCAGTACTGCTCCCCTTTTAATTTTGTCCAGCATTCCCCTAACATTCCAACTAAGTATCCTCATGGAGCCACCAACAGGCGCTGCCACCGGGGAATCACCCATAGTCTCGGTGGGAGAGCATCAGGAAACCCTCGGACCTAGCCCAAGCACCACTCAGCATAAAAATCACAGCAGCAAAAATCACGTGCATCCCTACCCAACTACCCTCTACCCCCCCCACCCCATTCACCAACACAACATCCCCAACTACTGAACCCCCGCCTATTCCCCCACCCCCACCCCTATACCTCAAGAAACAGTGAAGTACCTGTCGCGGCATAAAGAGCCTCGGGCCCAAAACAGAGCGCCCAAAGCCCCCCAAGCCAATGGATCCCCTTACCCCCCCCAACTATCAGCACCTCCCCTTAGGGCCCCCTTCGAACAGGAGAGGAAAAGGCCGCCCATGGGTCAGCACCCCGAACCCCATTAATCACAAGTGGCCCACCGCCTAAGCGCGGCGGGACAGATCTACAACAGACATCACGCCCCCCCTTGTGTCCAGCCATGGCCTAGACCACACCATACCATGCGCCAGCCCAACAATTAGTAGTGTACCCCCAGGGCCACCAGCCAAGGCCAAAGACGAATGTCGCTCAGGAGACAAGAGGGGGACTCTACGACCCTCAGGTCCCAGTCCCAGACTGAGCAGTGTCTGACTGTGCACCATCCAGCAGGCCACCCCCGGATTGGGAGCGTCGCCGCGACCTGGACTTCCTGTGTCTCCTGCTCCTGTTGGAGGATTCGCCCCTCTCCGGCGACGACCCCCGCGACGCTCCAGAGTTCAGGCCCGGCTGGGCATTTGGTCGGATCCTGACAGTCTCATCCGTCCAGCTAAACACCGCCTCCGGGGTGTCAAAGAAGTGGGTCTTGGAATGAAACACTACGCGCAGACGGGCAGGGTACAGCAGTGAATACTGAATTTTCAGTCCACGTAACTTGGCTTTCGCATCCTGGAAGGACCGGCGCTGCTGCTGCACCAGCCTGGTATAGTCCGGGAAAATCATAATCCTGTGACCCTCGAACGACAAGTCCTCCTTCGCTCTCGCTTCTCTAAGAATAACATCCCGGTCATGAAAGTTGAGGATTTTGGCGATGACTGGACGTGGTCGCTCTCCCGCCGGCGGTTTCTGCGCCAGGGCCCTATGGGCGCGCTCCACTACAAAGCAGCGCGACAAGGCGTCCGGGGGAATCCAACTCTCCAACCAGCGCGCCAAGAATACATCCATGGATCCCTTCTCACAATCCTCCGGAAAGCCCACAAAGCGCAGATTATTTCTTCGCGCCCTTCCCTCCGCATCCTCGACACGGAGCGCTAGCCCTTTTTGGATCCTGGCCATGTCCTCCACTTTCTTTTTCAGGGTCACCACATCCTCCTCCACCCCTGTAATCCGAGTTTCAGTTTCCGTGATGCGGGCCACAGCATTGCGGAGATCTTGACGCAGCAGCATGACATCGGCGCCGACCGCCCCAATTTTGGCATCAAGCATGTCCCTGGACTGCGTAATGGCGGCCATCAGGGCCGCATTGTCAGGGCCTGAGGTCTGGCCACCTCCGGAGGCCCCAGACCCTCCGCCGGGCCCGGTGAACTTATCAATCGGCCCCTGCTTGGTGGACCCGGTGCCGCCCCCACCTCTCGTCATGGTCAGTGGCAGGGAAGAGGGCCTCCCTTCCCTCGCTGTGGGCCCCTTGTCTACGGCAATTCAACAGCAGCGTCCAACCGGGGGAGCCAAGGAGACTCCGTCGGGGCTTGCACGCCGTTCCCAGTGGGCAGTCGCTGCACCAGGTCAGGGCCTCCAGGAACCCCGGTTCGGGCTTCGCCCAGGAATGTCTCAAGAGCCCAGGATGTCCAGCCCCGTCGTCCACCAGGCCACCCCACAGCTCACTCGCACCTCACAGCAGCTGATGAAGCAGGGCAGGCACCCGGGTCTTCACACCGACCAGCCCAGATCACTTCCCAGGGCACAAGTCTCGTCACAGCGCCCCAGCGTAGGTCCACCAGAGGGAAGGAGGAGGGGGGGGGCACTCACTGTGTGTCTCGGGCTATCCGCAGGAGGCCTCCAGGCACTATCCGGGCAGCAGGCTCGTCCCTCAAGGCAACTCCAGGTCCAGCCCTCGCAGTCCGAAGTGGCATGCAATTCTCCAGCTCCCCGGCTGCACCGAGCCCACCTCTCCGACCAAGAGCCAGGGAACCCCGGCAGGCAGGCTGCAATGTCGCTCCAAAGCCCCAGGGTGCGAGGCAGGATCCAGCGGGGACCTCCTCCGTCGTGACACCGGCCCCAAGCAGGCCCGGGAACTGGCCAAGGGAGGCGCGCCCCAGAGCGCACGGTATGGGGAACACACGGGGCCACCGGGCAGTCGGCTCGAGCCGCTTCAGGGCCCCCCCAGACGTGGGCAGCGGACGCCGCGCACAGCAATGGCCACACCGGCACTAGGAGCAAGCCCCAGCGACCCTCGGTCCCCCTGGCTCGGACCGGTCCGGGGTCGCGAAAATCGAGGCCCCGGTCTCCCGGGGTCCGCACAGGCCGCGGCGCCCCAACTCCGCCTCAGGAACACCCCGGTGCAGCCTCCAGCGTCCTAGGCACCCCCAGCTGGTCCCGTGGGCTCCGGCGCCGATGCGTCTGGGCGGGGGAATCTCCTCTGGCCGGCCCGACCACTGGCCGTCGGCCCCGGGTTGTGAAAATTGAGGCCCCGGCTCCACTCTTGGACTGCAGGCCGCACCGCGCTGCCAACAATCTCGGATCACCGGAGCCGCCGATGACGCAGGGCGGCACACCGGACAGGTCTCGGTGCCACCCGGAACACTCCTAGCACAGGTAGGGCGGTTTGCGGGGCTCGGGGGCCAGGATAACAGACGGACAGTGTTCGGGCCGGCGGGAGCTCCTCTAAGCTGCGACCGCCATCTTCGCCCTTCAAGCCACGCCCCCCCAGCTCTTTTTTTGAGTGTTTAAATTATTTTTTATAAATATCTTTTCAGGACTTTCAACTAGTTGGGGTTTCACTGGTATTCCACCCAAACTATCTCTTCCTAGTTCTTCATAGGATTTTTCTATGATTCTGGCAATTTCAGATGGTTGGTCTGCTATATTTGTCTCTTTTAACCTCTGGCGAATCGCCACATTTGCTGCTTCTCCCTTTATGTTGACTAATAATATTGCAGAAACCTGCTTGAAGTCTTTCAGTAATTTCATACCGAGAGTTAAAGCGGGTTCTGGACCGTATTCATCTTGAATCTGTTTTAGCACATCTGGTATTACTGACATGGATGGTACACCATGTGTTTTTGTGTAAATGGAAGCAAAGACTGTTCCCCAAGTGTCACAGTCCTCCACATGTGGTGCGATTCCCATTGGAAGACAGATAGTCAGAATCCTATGTTTCTCAACAGGGGTGCTATCTGGAAACACCGCCTCTATTTGAGTTATTTTTTGTGCTAGCCAGAAAGGAATTTGTTCCCGTTTTGCGGGTACCTTACCTAGACAGGACTGTATGTTCTGTGGTGTAATTTTATTTGTGTTCCCCTGATGACTGGTCAGCTGTGGAATTTTAATAGCTGGTTGGATTGTTGAAGTCCGCATTACATATTGGACTAATTGTCTATGTATTTTTATTAATTGTTTTAGCTGTGCTAAAAGTTCTGGTGCAGGCATTTCTTCAATGTCTGGATGTGGTGTGTATCCGGCTAGGACCGGCCACGTTGCTCCTGGTCTACCTAGTGGACCGAGCCTGGTGATGTGATTATTATGTTTTAGGGCGCCATTAAACAAGAGCAGGTGCTCTTGGAATTTGAGTGGTATTTCCACCTCCTCGAAAGGAGTGTACTCATTAGGAGGTTCCTCTATTTTGTAATAGTGGAAGTCCTTTGTTACAGCGTTTGCTGCTGGAAAGTTTATCCATGAATAGAATACCTCTGTCTGCCGATATTCGTGTGCCTCAATTACGAATATGACTGTACCACCTCTTGGTGTTAGTCCATTTTCTATAAGTTTTAAGGTTATAGATTTTCTTATGTTGAGGGGCGCTAGGGGGCGCACAGCGGAATGGCTGGGTAGCTACACAGCTCCGCCAGACGGCTCACGGACATACGCGCTAATTGTCCGTTTTGACCACCCAGAACGCCAGCAAACACATAATCGGTGCTGTGATGATCCCGGGCACCGAATAGCACAGACCCCGGCTGCGGAGCGGGGCTTACTCGCTCATGAGACTGAGAAGATCGCGGAAGCTCCGGGCAGGCACTCGCAAAATGGCGGCGGGCGCCGAGTGCGTTGTGTGCACTTCGCACAGCTGAGACCCCCGCAGCCCTGGCGACTGACATTGCTATAAACGCCAGGTGAGGAGTGACCAGGGAGGTACGATCCCGGTGGACTCAAGGAGAAAATGGGAAAAATAAATGTGCTCCACTGAGGCGCGTTTTGACACGGCCCCTTTAAGGGAACCTGAGCGGTCGCACTCAAAATGGCGGCGCCCATTTGCAAGACAGAGCGGTGTTAAGAAACGGAGCGAGCTTGTGCATATCTGCGTGTGGGCTGACCTGCCGAGTGTCCATGAGGGCTGCTGACACCTGCGGTGAGAGACAGGAGAGAAGCGGGATACACCGGGCAAGCTGGAACACGCACACAGACGCTGATGTGTGACCTCGGTGGACCATCCCCCCCTGCTTGCGCATTGAGGAGCCCTGCGGTCCTGGTCTGGGTATACTGTGGGTCATCTCCATAAAGTGAGGAGAGGAGTGGCGCGAAAGTGAGAACGGGGCGACCTACAACCATAGCCCGGGGCCCTTCGCTGGTCTCAGAGGAGGGGTAATGGTGCAACCTACAGAGAGATAGACAGGCTGAGGCGGCCCAGTACACCGTAGAGGGATTTCAGCGTGGTCCTGAAGTAGTCTCACGTGGTACACCAACACAGCGTGGCGCGAGGTCTCTGACAGGAAGGGTGCTTGATAACGTATTGAATACTCACTTTCAGCGCTGCACGGAGGAACGGACTTGCCACACACATTGTTGACCAATAGTGTACCATGGCTCCGCTGGGGTCTGTGATGGTGGTATTCGCAGTTAACACACGGGAATGAGAAACAGCCCTCAAGCGGGAACACAACGCACACGGTGTTACAGATCTGAGATCAAGTGTGAAAGATACAGGGAAGCTGGAAGCCCGCGGATCCACGAGATCTTCCACAAGGATCACTAATAAGAATACTGCCACAGCAGCGTTCCTCAGGACCATAGGGCAAACTGCGAAGCTGCAGAATACGTGTCCTCCGACATCACCAGTAATGGGGAAACCGGATAGGCAACAGCCGAAGATCTCCTTTGACAACAGGAAAGCGTCGAAAGGCACGGAACATGCGCCAGAAGGAGAGGGAGCAATGATGGCGGAACCTACGTCCACCATGGAAAAAATATTGCTGTCCATACAAGCTAATGTGCAGGACATTAACGGTAAATTAGACAATCTTACTTGTAGAATGGACGGGATGTCGAGCAAACTGGAAAAACATGATGAACGACTGGATGAGGCCGAATCGAGAATCTCAGCGGTGGAGGACGAATCACACGCCACGACTAGCAAGTGCACGGGTATGGAGCGTATCCTGGAGGTGATCAAGGCACGGGAGGAGGATTTGGAAGCCCGCTCCAGACGTAACAATGTACGCATAGCTGGCCTGCCGGAGACGACCAACACGGGCAAAATGGAGATCTACATTGAGCAGCTATGCAGAGACATTTTCGGGGCAGAAACCCTATCCCATATCTTCATAGTGGAAAGGGCCCACAGATCGTTGGCACCCAAGCCTAAAGTTGGAGCGACACCAAGGCCAGTTGTGGCGAGAATACTCAACTACCGCGATAGAGACACGATTCTGCGTCTTGCGCGTGAAAAGGGCAAAATCACGCACCAAGGCAACACTCTAGAGTTCTACCCGGATCACACCATGGCGGTCCAACAGGCGAGGAAAGAATTTGCATCTGTTAAAACTAAACTCAGGGACCTGAACGTGAAGTACTCCATGCTGTATCCAGCGAGGCTCCGAGTGACATGGAAGGACAAGATAGTGATTCTACAGACACCGAAAGCAGCGCAAGACTTCGTAAAAAAAATCATACAACACAACAAACAACGTGTACGCGAGGAGCAACAAGAGGACTCGGACGTGGCGGAGTGACTCAGCACGGCCAATGCATAGGATATTTGCAGCCTTGTGCTCTGTTGGTGCAGGGACAGGTGAACGGGACAAACCTTGAGGAGGGCGGGATAAACATCGCATGTGCCTGAAGGCTCTTTTCCTCTTAGGCCTGACTAATGATAGTTACTGCTATGAGCGTACAGGACTCCTGAAAAGTTGGAGGTGAGACATTTAATCTCCTTATGTTGAGTCGTGCTGTGGTGATAAAACGACGGCACAAGACCGAGCACAACGGAGCTGGCTGAGTAGACATTGCCGACCCGGCCAAGTGAGCGAGGACTGGCTTCGAAGGAGGGTAACGAGTATGAAGTCGAATACTGCCAAGTATTGTATGTTGTTGTCCGGGGACAGAGGGGGGTGGATGAGAAGGACACGAATATTACACATGGTAATATAAACACAATGTGAGTCGTCTGCATCCACTACTGTGGGTGTAGAGTTGTGCCCCTGGCGGACCTCCAAAAGGGTATACCCCACCAGAGTTGTTCACAGGGTACGGTTAGTTGTTAAAGTTTATAAATGGGTCGATGGCTTCGGCAGAATTGGGTTGCTGGAGTGGGTGGGGGAGGGGGGAAGAGGGGGGTTGTTGAAGTTTTGAGACTGAGACTGATAACACGAGTGTATTTGTGGTGTGATGGTGGGCTGGGAACCGGGAGGGTACCCATTGTTTGCGGATGGGTCTTGTGGAGCCATGTGGTGCGAGATGTCCTTCCAATGTCAGGATTGACAATTCACTCTCACTCATGGAGCAGGTAACAGGAGGCCACAACAAGAATCACATTAACCTCTTGACATGGAATGTGCGGGGGTTGACTAACCCAAAAAAAATTCGACAAGTTTTCGCTTACCTGAAGAGGTGGGAAATAGATATAGCGATAATACAAGAGACACATATTGCGCCACACACACGTGCTCAGATTGGAGGCAGGTGGGCGGAATCCTCCTACATGGCTAACTACTCCACCTATGCGAGGGGGGTGATCACACTGATACGGAAAGGAGTGAACTTCACAGTAGATAAGGTGATCTGCGACGCATATGGTAGATATGTCATTCTGGCAGGCACACTCAGGGGTCAAAAGATAACACTTCTAAATGTATATGGCCCCAACACTGACACCCCGGGCTTTTATCAGGAACTATGGTCACACATTCAAACATTGCCAGATACTCACGTAATCTGTGGGGGGGACTGGAACGTAACATTGATGGAAGGGGTAGACCGCTCCTCTAACTCCCTAGAACCACATAAACATGCCAGGGCCAAGCTGCTTCACATGATTTCAGACCTGTCACTGACAGACATATGGAGGCTCAAATACACAGCTGAGCCGGGCGCAACACACGTTTCTGCGGCTCATAACAGCTGGTCACGTTTGGACTACTGGCTGGGATCGGATGCCATTGCATTGTGGACGACGGAGGTTAAAGTCCTGCCAAGAACTCTGTCGGATCACAATCCTGTGAGACTGTCACTGGCACTACCGAACTATATCGCTCCTCCCTTTCACTGGAGATTCAACTCACGCGCGCTAACAGACACGGTCTATGCAGACACTATCCACGAAGCGATCAAAGAGTATTTCCTAATAAACAAGCCTACAGTGGAAGACTCGGGTCTTTTGTGGGAAGCATTCAAGGCCACATTACGTGGGGTGTGCATGAGCACGACGATTGGCATCCTCAAAGATATCAGACGACAAATTGCACGATGTGAAACACGCATGAGGGAGCTAGAACAGGCTTATGAAACCACACACAATGTCGCACACCTGGGCGAATTAAGAACTCTACATTCCGAACATCAATCATTTGTAGAGGTCGAAATCAAATACCTTGATAGGAAGATTTCAGCCAGATCGTATGGGGAAGGAGGCAGACCAGGTAATAGGTTGGCGGCCAAAATCTGTGAGGGTAAGGGCCATAAACCGGTTTTACGTGTTAAGGCACAGGATGGGTCGACACACACACAGGCTACTGCCATTGTGGAGTGCTTCGCTGGAGAGTACGAGGAACTGTACAAATCAAGACCGATCGCATCCAGAGAAGACACGTTTGCCTATTTAGATGATGTGGCGATAGGATGGCTCTCGGATGGGCAGAGGGAAATGTTAGCATCACCAATAACAGTTGAGGAAGTGACGGACATAATCACCTCTCTTCCTAACGGTAAGGCACCGGGCCCTGACGGGTTTACTAACGAGTTCTACAAGAAGTATGCTGACCTCCTTGCTCCGCACATGGTGCGCATGTATGGTGCAGCGTTCGAGAACTCGGAACTCCCACCAACATTACGTGAGGCAGCCATCATAGCGCTACTTAAACCCGGTAAGGACTCGGAGATATGTGAGTCTTACAGGCCACTCTCACTTATAAATACTGACTCTAAAATACTGGCGAAGTTATTAGCGACACGTCTGAAGCCAATTATGACGAACTTGGTCTTGCCAGATCAGGCGGGTTTTATACCTACGCGAGCCACTACCCACAACACTAGGTCGTTATTTGCATTGTCTCACTATCTCCAGCCATCAACCAAAGCTGTGGCGGTCATGTTAGATGCCGCCAAGGCTTTCGATTCCATCGAATGGGATTATCTACTCACTATCCTGCCAGAATGGGGTTCCCCAAGCGCTTTGTACAATGGGTCACACTACTATACACTAAGCCATGTGCAAGGGTGCGAGTTAATGGGTATGTCTCGGAAGTCTTTAAGATTCAACGGGGCACTAGACAAGGGTGCCCGCTCTCACCACTACTTTTTTCACTAGCACTAGAACCTCTAGCTTGCATAATACTGCAAAACTATAAGGCCTCAGCCTTGCAATTCCCATCCAGACCCTTGCATATCTCCTTGTATGCGGATGACATGCTTCTGTACATACGCGACCCTAACACCCACTTAAATCCAATTATGCGAGAATATATAAAATTCGGAGGACACTGGTTTGATGATAAACTGGGCCAAATCCTCTATTATTCCTTTAACAGACACGACGACCTCGCACGATACGGACTACCCATTGGAGTGGCAGTCAGAGCCGGTGAGGTATCTGGGCGTAATGTACCACAGAGATCCTGAGGTGGTGATTAGATCAAACTACGGCACGGCAGTGTCCAAATTGGACGATAAAGTGTCGCGCTGGATACAACTGCCTCTGTCATTGGCGGATCGAATAGCCATCGTAAAAATGAATATCCTGCCGAAGTTACTGTACCTCTTCAATAATATCCCGATTGAACCGCCTACGGCAGTTTTCAACAGCATCAAGTCCCTGGTTTTAAAACTGATTTGGGCGGGAAAACAAGCGCGCGTGCCCTTACAGACACTCACATTGCCATACAACAGGGGAGGGTTCGGAGTACCTGATTTTCTGTTGTATTATTTATGTGCTCAAGCACAATACGCGGCATACTGGTTCCACGAAGTACCATATTTAACGCACACGGCCATTGAGCAAGGAGATGCGGCGCCCATCCCGCTGTCATCGATGCTCTCCCACACGCGCCCACCTCTGCACAATCGCGATATTAACACAATCGACACCACGGTTAAAGCTTGGAGGAAACTGGCAAGATTAGCGCACAAAGAGCCATTATACGCGTCAGCGATGCCACTGCCTTACCACCAGGAACTTTCAGTCACGGGGGAGAAGGTGGGAATGTCGTTATTGCAACAGGTCGGAATAGGGACGATGGGAGACATGTTCCATGAGGGGCACTTTGTAGAAACGGCCGACATGGAGTATATTCGGAATAAAACACCACTGTTCATATTCACACATTACCGGTTAAAACGGGCCGTGCAGACATACTTCCCCACTTTTCCAGAGGAACCGGAGAGCCTGGACTCCCTCCAAATGATCATCACTTCTCAAGACACATCACACCTGGTGTCTAGATTATACACAACGGCGCAGGCTGAAATACCAGGGGCGGGGGACAGGGCAAAAGAAAGGTGGGACAAGGTACTGGAGACATCACTAACGGAGGAGGAATGGCAACAAACATGCGCGCTAACACAAATCCTAACACCAAACGGCAATTTACGTATTATTCATTATAAATTTATTCATCAGGCATACTACACGCCGGCGCGTATGTATAGATTTGGCCTTCAGGATAATGACAGATGTAAACGGTGTAATATAGGGGAGGCAGGGTTCACACACTTGGCATGGGACTGTGCAGCGATACAAACCTACTGGGGGGAAATCACTGCTTTGCTAGCTGCCATGTTGGGAGTGGAGATGGAATGCACTGTTCGTGTTTGTTTACTGGGAATTATCCCACATTTGCGGGCCACAAAACGTAAATTCTGTGCAATAGCGCTGTTATTGGCCAAGAGACAGATCGCACAATGCTGGCATAGCAAACGCAAACCCACAACGAGCAAGTGGATACTGGATATGACCAGCTGTAGAGACAAACTACAGACCTATGAGGAAGAGTTACCGGCAAGATCTAGGCCCAAAGACTTCTGGTGCTATCTTACAGCATATTTATTGTCGCAGAACACAGACGAAGAAGGTTGATTGTGAGGTGATTTAGATGGTGGGAATCAGTTCAGCAGTGGGACCCCCCGGGGATGGGCCAACATCGCTCCACGACACATTGGTACTAAATTGACAGAAAGTGTAGACGTCTCAATGTTCTTTTGTTCCTATGGTGGATAGTTGTAGGTCCACAACTGTCGGGTTAATATTGTAACTGAAAATTTCTGACCTTAAGACCTGCGAACTAACTGATGAGTCTCTATGCACATGTATGAGATGTTTTAGCCGCCGGCCCCAGGGTTGTAGGCACATGGCTGTGTATATCTGACTAAGTGTAATAAAGGTCTTTCAAAAAAAAAAAAAAAAAAAAAAAAAAAAATAGATTTTCTTATGTTGACCGGGATGAGTATTATATCCGGGTCATTTTGCTGCAGAGTATTATCTGCTTCTAGGAGTTCAGCTGCTAGTCTAACTGTCTCCCTTTCTTCTTCACTTTCTGTCATTTTACTGACAGAAAGGTTATTCTGTTTGTTTGCAGATCAGGTTTCTATGGAAACAAAGATTAGATGCACAATATTTTGGAACAGTGTATCCTTCAACGTTGAATATACCAAGAACCATACATAGGAGTTTCCTCCTGCGAGGTTTGGCGGATATGACCTTTCACCCACTCCAGACGTCTTTGGAGTATTATGGGAAAAAAGGGGTCTGTGTGAAAAAGCACGACTGAGTTACTCTAATGTCTTGCGTTAGTTTTATCGCCTATCCAAACGGTTGGGCGCCATGTAGTGTAGTTCCTATTATCCCAATAGGCTCTGCGCATTGGAATAATATCTTCAATAGTATAGACCTAGGGCAGAGGTTAACTAGGTCTTCTACCGACGATATTAGACTTAAAGTTTAGTGTTTGCCAGCTAGCTCAGAGTTCACTAGAAACTTTCTCGAATAGGCAAGGAGGATTTTAACCTCCCTGGATAGACAAGAAGGGATTTAGTTTCTGACAACCATAGAACATGACAACTTTGCTCTCCCCTAATCAAGAGTGTATCTCTAGAGTCGTGTGAAAACAAAAGACAACTTATTTTACTCAGTCAGTACGTGCATTCTTAGTTTCACCAGTTTGTAGAGAAATAAGAGATGGGCGTGGTTCAATAAAAGATGTTATTTATTGATCAGTCTCTTTTCTCATACAAGAGAAATGAATCGCTATTATTGCAATACTTGTAGTTAAGTAAAGTGCATACAGTAGAGACAGAATTATAAAATAATACTGTAAAAGCATTGATATGGTTTCTGAGCCATATGATACTTTAAAATGGATAAAATAGATACATACATATATACATTTGTCTAATCATACTCAACTGGTGCTTCTAATCACGCCTACCCCAATGTACCTGACCTAAGCCTAATACGTGGGCGGGAGTAGATAAGTAGCAGTTTAAGTTAAGTTTGTTTTGCCAAGGGACTGATTCGAGAATTCTCTGCGAGGGGTTATTCAGTTCTGTACCTGAGATCTAGAATGATGGAGGGCTGGTATCTCTTATCCCAGGTCTTGATATTCCAGCTGCCTGCGAGGGCTGCTTGGAAGCGCCGGAGCTGGATTTCTCTGCAGGAGAAAGGCAGCGTCTCGTTCTCAGCGCGTCAGGAAGGCAGGGCAGCGTCTGTGGGCTTCGCTCTCTGCTGGGCTCCTCAGCACGTCTCGCTGCTCCAATCTCGTCACCACCGCATGTGTTTGCTTAAGGCAATGTCGGTAATATTTATACTTGAAAGGTGCCAAGATTGACGTAAGGATGGACATATATACGTCAATAAGGATGTCATATGAACGGGCTCGTTCGCACATTCTTTTGCTGAAGTTCTCGGTGAAATCAAAACAATGGCTATGGGAATTTCCCAGGTCGCTGTAGGTTTGATTTGTTTTGAGAACTCTGTATGCCTTATCAGGGGCTGGAGGAATATCGCTTGTCTAATTAGATGGCATGCGTTATGACCTAATCAGATAACGCGCTTCTGTGCCGTGGTGTGGCTTAATCAGATAACGGTTTTTGCACCGTTGGATGGCTGCTAGTTAATTATTAACCAAACCAGGGTCAGGAATAGGGGAATCGATACAGTACCTATAGGAATACATCACAATTTGTGTCTCTTTTCTATTTATTTCGACCAGTATGAGTGAGGGAATGAAAGGGGATTTAAATTATTTATTTAATCTATTGTGCTGTAATGTGCAATAATTGCACCACAACCTGAATACAGATACGGGTCAGTAATGTCATTAGCATGATTAGCAGACCATATACAATAAAAAAAGCCCTGTCATATTAGCCGACAGATTTGCCTAAACCCACCCTCACTACAAAGGCTAAGTGATTATAGATTTCTGGGCTTAGTGGAGGACCCCATACCTTAGCCTACATAAATAGATGTCCTACATCTCAGCCGAGGCACACCTCTCATCTCAGGACCTTTGCTCTCTACAAGTCTCTGCGTTTGTGTTTTTTAGAACGACACGTGTGTTCAAAAACAGCAACTGGGTTTCTCTATTATGACTAGGTTCTACTGTCAGACCACAGAGAATAACAATGAGCAGTGTTGTTTGACCTTGCCTAGGCTGTTCCGACAAAATCCCAGGAAAAGAACAACATACATAAACATATGCTGACTGTGTGAAAATGCAATGTGGCACAAGGGCAAGCATGATATGTGGTAACGTATGCAAAGCAAAAGCCTCCTACAACGTGCATAATTAGGCTAAAGGGGGAAACTGCAATTGGCTAAATAGGAACCATGACCGGACAAAAGCGAATTTTAAGCATTTGTACTTTAGTAATAACAGTTTGGATTGCAGTCTCTTCTAAGATAATCTTTCTGCTAACCCAACATTTAAAAATCAGAGTATTTTACTATCATTGGTACAATCATTAGCATGTTTGGATTTGATTATTACACTTTGATGCATTTGCACCTCATTTATGTGTGGATTTCTTGAGCACAGTTTCTTAATCATGACCATATTTCTGGTTTGTGTTATCAAAATGTAAGTACTTTACTGTAATTAAAACATATTTGTTCTATTCACTGGATCAGAACAAGAAGTAATAACAAATCACAAAGGCTAATGTTTAAATTGCTCTCATATAGCCAGTTCACCAAGGTTGAAAAAACGAATGCACTTTACAAATAACGAATGTAAAAAGGAATGTTTCAAAATGGTGGACGATAAATGACAGCTTCTTGTTTAGAATGTACACGGTCTAGTTGGGAGTAATGACCTAAGATAATGCACTTTGGTACTTTAAAAGGCATTCTAGATGACGGGACTCTATGGTCCTGTGGAGGATATATATATATATATATATATATATATCTAAATCCAGCTTCATTCCAAGGATGCTGTAGACACTTTTCATGACTGTGTGACGAATGACATTAAGCAACTCTACAGAACCACCAGAGGAAGAAAGAAAAACATATGTCATCGTAAACAATTAGAATACACCAATCTTATGAAAACATTGAGTGGCAATGCAGAAATTGTAATAAAGAACTCAGATAAAGGTGGCAACGTGGTCATCTGGCCCAAAAAAAGAATATATCACTGAAGCCAACAGACAATTGCAGGATGCCAACTGTTATGAAAAAACCACACAAAGAATATGCAAAGGCTAAAGAGACTCTCCTTAAACTGTAATCCAAATGGCGCAGAGAAGGCTTGATCTCTATGGAAAAATGTAACTTCATGAATAATGAATTCCATGTCCTTCCTGTGTTTTACCTAGTTCATAAATGCGTAGATCAAACGCCAGGAAGACCGATCATTTCGGCTATTAAGTGCCCTTGAACAGGTCGGTCAATATATTGATTTTTTTCTGCAGGATATGGTAAAAAAATCTACCGAGTTATGTCAGAGATACCAGCGACTTTTTGCTGAAAATTGGGGATCTAGAGTGGAATGATGATATGTTGTTAATAACTTTAGACGTAGAGTCTTTATACACCAGCATAGAACACACCAATGGGTTAAAAGCTGCTGAACATTTTCTGAGTAGAAGATTGTGTGAATATCACGAACATAACAAAGTCATTATCAGCCTTATTGAATGGTGTCTTCACAACAATTTCTTTCTCTTTGGCAAAGATTTGTTTAAACAACTGAGGGGTGTGGCGATGGGATCCTGTTTCTCCCCCAGCAACGCGTGTCTACACGTTGGTTGGTGGGAGGAACAGGTCCTCAACATAAAACATCGTGTATGGGTCAATGAAAAGATAGTAAAATATCTTCGTAATATCGATTATGTTTTTATTTTATGGCAAGGGGATGAAGAGGAGGCTTCACTGTTTGTAGAAGAGATTAATGACAACTCCCTCAATCTCAACTTTGCGTCCCATATTAGCAAACTTGAAACAGAATTTTTGGATGTGAAAGTGTATATTAAAAATGCCAGAAAACCAACCGCTGGTAACACAACGCTACACGCTACTAGCCTACACCCCAAGAATACTATAAACAGTATTCCCTATGGAGAGATCTTGAGACTTAAGAGAATATGTAGTTCCACCAGTGATTTTGAGACGTGCTTGAAAGATTTGATGGCAAGGTTAACGGTACGCGGATACTCTGATGCAACTTTGCATCAGGCTATAACCAAAGCTAACTTACGATCTAGAGAAAGCCTATTTTTATCAAGTACAAATGGCTCTGAAAACTCTGAGACAAACTCAGTTATTACTAACAATAATGAGATCAAAGACTGCCCTAGGTTAATTACTGCATTCAGTAATGAGGAAAGCAAAATCAGGACTATCATTAAGAAAAACTGGCCCATAGTGGTAACTGATGTGGTACTGGGTTCTAAATTACCGAGGACCCCTATGATCACTTTTAGAAAAGCAAAAAGCATGGGATCTGTTTTGGATAAGAGCAGCCCAGAGGCCAGACAGAACACTATGTGGCTTCAACCAGCGCAAGGGTTCCGAAAATGTTCTACATGTAGAGCATGCAAATTTGGAACTAATAAAACTCATTATCAAACACCTTTCAGTTCCTCTGTTATAGCCATTTCTGGTAGCTTCAATTGCAAGACTGATTTTGCAGTTTATGTCCTGACTTGTACCTGTGGCCTAAATTACATTGGCAGCACAAAACTACAGGTACACGTCAGGATTCTACAGCACCTTAGAGCTATCCTCCATAGTGACCCTGCCTACCCGGTAGCACGTCACTTTAAAAGAACTCATAACAATGATGTAGCTTGCCTGAAATATTATGTGGTGGGGCCATTCCCAAATCACGTAGAGGAGGGAACAGAGAACATCAGTTGAGGCAACTTGAAACTACCATGATCTTGGAATTCGATAGTAAATGGCCTAATGGGCTGAATAATAAAGAGGATATGTATAACTTCTTATGATTGTATTGTTCCCCCACTAATCCGCTCACTAGATTTCATCGTGCCATCTGAATCCTTTTTTCCAAAGAGTAATTGACATTTCCATAGTAAATTCTGTTCGTTTTTTACCATCTTTAAGTCTTAGTAGACAGGTTTCCTGTTACTAATGATATTATGAATTACTCCATCGTCCACCTGTACATATGATATCATATTTCTCTCTATTTTATATACACAATAATATTTTTTGCACTAATAACGGGTATGATGAAATACTGTTTTTAAATATGTTATTTATATGCTTTTAACAAGGAGATTCGGCTAGGACCAATTTTATTGTTAACAATATGTTTACATATATCTTTCATCAAACTGTTTGCACTTTATAGTATATTTGCACTAATTTTTGCACAGTTTTGCACAGCAGTCATATGTTGCTTGGTTATGAATGAATATATATTTTTTTGTACTTAACGATGAGAACATCCTCCATCTATTACTGTCTAAAATACTAGCAATAGTACACTACATCATTGATAACCTATGTTTGATTAGGTTTGTCACTTCCGATGTTTTGCGGGATATATCCTCTTTATAAATTATATTTATTGTATGTATACAGAAATGTATATGAGGAATATTGGAAGTTTGATGCATTTATGCTGCAATATTTGTTATAAGTACTAAATAATAACAAAGAAAGTATCTGCTGTAAATACGTCTTTTAATATGTGTAATTTTAGTGTTTTAATGCACTTATGTACTTTAATGCCTTGTTATTGCACACGAAGAAAGTCTTTTACATGAAGAAATGAAAATAATTTTAGACAGTATTTCTTCAATGTTTATGGTCACATGGCCAGCAATGTGATGGTTTGGGGGCGTGCACTTTTAAAGCAAAAGCAATTATAAAAACATTATGGCTGCAGTGATCTGCATGTGATCAAGGGCTCGTGAGCCTGAATCGCGTCATTGCTGTTTACCTGAAATAAAAACATTGGTTTGCCAGATCCTGTGGTCCGTCTCCTCCTTCGCTGGTCCATGTGGATTGGAAGTGGTTTTGGAGTGTTGCTGTATATAGACTGCGGAGGCGGTCTTTGCAATTGACCCGGAAGGAGTAATCGAGTCAGCAGCTCCCCGCACGGGAAGAAAGATTTGGCCAGTACTCGCGGCAACAGTGCAGCGTTCCGAAGCAGGCCCCTTCAGGAGTCGGAGGACCCACGGGGAACTACGAGGCATCTGCGGTAAGCTGGTGAGAAAGCGCCAACACACACACGTGTGATCAACCCTATTGTACGGGAGGGAAGATATAGACGCCAGTGATTGAAGCCCCTGTTTCCGTGGATATATCGCGGTCGGGAGCAGTGTATTATTCATTTATTTTCTCCTTCATTAACAATGTCCACACCAGCGGAGGCTTTGAGAAACCGGGAAGCACTAGCTGACGCTATGTTTGTGAACCTCCCAGTGGTGAGAACCGACAAGGATGTCACGGATGGCAATAATCCTAACATCGACCTGAAAGGCAAATTGAAAACATTGGAAAAACTGTTGAGAACTGAAACCACTAAATGGTGGGAGAAACACTCGCTTGATAAATATTTGGAAGTGGGTAGAGTTCCAAGGGGTTTGAGGGTTCTCATAGCACCATCTTTTGAGAACCCCAACCCCCTCATGCTGAAAGAGTGGGCTACCAACAATTTGGAGGCGTCCAGAAATATGGTTTGTATGTTAAGCAAATATGCGAAAATTAACAGGAATGATATTTTGAAACAAATTGAGGTATTGAATAAGGAATTGGACATGCACAAAGACCAAGAATACATTAAAAAAATACAGAGAGGATATAGACACCAGACTAGTCAAACATCAAGAAACCATTAGCCTGCGTAAACAACATAAATTCGCCTGAGACAAACAGGACTACGAGACGGGTAGGATTTTTACCTTTGCCCGTAAATATGATACAATGAAAAGGCAGGCACTCATTCCCAAACCTTCGGTGCAAGTACCCAATGAAGAGTCTGCAATAAGTCTTTCAGATGTGGAATTAAGTTCTAACGTTAGTAGTTTGGGTTCGGATGACGAACAAGCAGGGGTGTCTACACGTGCACAGGAGCCAACTCATTTCGCACCGTCTGAGGAATTGGGTTTTTTAATCGGACAGGTTGAAAACATTGCGACCAAAAACCCAACAACAACGGAACAAAAAGAAAAAACAAAAATCACAAATGCAACGAAAGGAGGAAATGCCGGAGGGAGAGGTTTCGCAAAGAGAGGCAAAAACAAGAAATGGTAGATATTCAACAGGTTATGTCAGATGGAATGATGCCAGACATTGACCATACAGATGAAGCTGATACCATCTCTGCTAATGATGAAATTGATACAACAGTAGTAAACCTATATGATGTTGTCCTCTCTAAAGCCGAAATACAATTACTATCGCTAGGCCTCTCTTTTTGTCCCAAAAATTCCTACAATTATGTGCAGACCAGAATTGATGTTTTTAAATTTATTCTGAAGTTAAAATTGAAGAAACATTTCAAATTAACTAATGCACAGGATCGAGCAACTAATATCATCAGTGAATCTCAACCCTCATCTAGATTCCAAGTTACTGACATTGGAGCTTTGCAAACTGCCCAGAATTGGCATTAGAGGAGGATTTTGAGGCTTGCTCGACTCGAGTCAGGTGTGACAGAATGGGGGTTAACATCAACGCACCCTGTGCAATGCCGTTTAAAGCATCATCCACCTTTATCCCCCTTATGCCTAAGGATGCCATTGACACTTTTAATGACATGGTTACTGAGGATCTGAAAGGATTGCAGGTAAAAACATCAAGAAAAATCAAAAAAGCCAAATATATGGAAAGACAATATACGATATTGATGAAAAAACTGAGAAGCAATTCTAACCTAATTATTAACAAAGCCGACAAAGGAGGCAATATTGTTATCTGGCCCAGAACAGAATACATGGAAGAAGCTCATCGGCACTTGGCAGATACATCTTGCTACAGAAAAGGGAATTTCAATGAGATCCGTAACCTGAAAGAGTCAGTGCATAAAGAACTCAATCAATGGAAAAGAGAGGGATTGTTAACAAAACAAGAATTGGCGTTTCTGAAGGAAGATTTTCCGTTGACCCCTACGTTTTATCTCATTCCTAAAATACATAAACTGGTATCTCCTACACCTGGGCGCCCCATCATTTCTGCCCAAGGTAGTCTGTTGGAAGCCATTTCTAAATATGTGGACTATTTCCTCCAGAGTTTTGTTGTAGAACTCCCTTCTTATATCAAGGACACGGGACATTTCCTCATGAAATTGAAAGAAGTTAAATGGGAATCAGATTACATTCTTGTGGCCTTAGATATATGTACCCTATACACCAGCATAGAACACACAGATGGCCTTAATGCGGTCAGGTACTTCTTGAACCAACGTAATATGTGTTTTAAAAACCATAATGATATGCTATTGAATGTTATGTTTAACAAATAATTATTTTCTGTTTAACAACGAAATTTATCAGCAGCAGAGGGGAGTTGCCATGGGGGCATGCTTTTCCCCAACCTATGCGTGTTTACACGTGGGGTGGTGGGAGGAGCATGTCCTCAGGCCCACTCTTAGCTTTGCCAATAATATCATTCATTATTGGAGGTTCATAGATGACATATGTATGGTGTGGAGAGGGACAGAAAGTTCTGCCAGGGACTTTGTAACAGCAATTAATGATAACATCCTGAATTTGAAATTCACCTCCCAAATAAGTACCACTAAGATACAATTCTTAGATGTTGAAATCTATATCAAGAATAATGCCCTTGAAACTAAACTTCACAGGAAGAGTACAGCGGGCAATTCTATCTTGCCTGACACCAGTGGCCATCCGGGACATCTTATAAAAAGCATCCCCTATGGGGAATTCATACGGATGCGCAGAATTTGCAGTTCTGAGCTAATTTAGAAATATGCCAAAGTGAGGCCATCAAAAGATTCTTGAAACGAGGCTACTTAGCTAAGACCTTTTAGTAGCTAAAGAGAAGGCCAACAGTAAAAACAGGGAAGATTACTTTGTTAATCTAGCTGAGAATAGAGACACTGCGGGCATTGATGTAGTGGTCAGGGAGGAAAGAACCTTCAATCTGATTACCACTTACAATACAGAGGAACGCAAAATAAGGGGCATTTTAAAGAAACATTGGCCCATATTGAAAACAGACATTAGTCTAGCTCCAATACTTCCTGCTGAACCTTCCCTTGTTTTTAGGAGGGCGCCCTCTAGGAGGGACTCACTGGTTAAAACTAGTCCAGAAGTCACTTACAGCAAAGTAAGGGTTTCCAACAAAAAGGGCTTCCACAAGTGCTTTTCGTGCAGGGCATGTAAGTTCGGGGTTAATACCTCAGAATTTTGTTCAGCATTTAACTCTACACCCATACCAATAAGAGAACTATACACATGCCGCACAGATTTTGCGGTATATGTATTAGAATGCTCCTGCGGGTTAAAATACATGGGTAGCACCAAATTACAAGCTTTCAATCGAATATTGCAACATCTGAGAGCAATTGTTAATTCGGATGCTGCATATCCAGTTGCCCGCCACTTTGAATTGGTTCATGCAAAAAATCTGAATCACCTAAAATATTTCATCATTGATGCGGTGCCCAGAAACATACGGGGAGGGCATCGGGAAAAACTCTTGAGGCAACTAGAAAGCAAGTATATATTGCTTCTAGATACCAGAATCCCTAACGGATTGAATAGGGGGGAAGATCTTCAGGTTTTTCTTTAGGGATGTGTATATTTGCTTTTGAGCAACATTATAGATTGCCCAGCATCTATTCTATTCTATCTGAATTTGGGTGATTCCTATGATGCCAGTTCTATATATGGAGCCTGAGAGATAGACACAGACTCATTGATTTCTGGTTTGAGTAGTGCAGTTTTTCTGTAACGTTTTGTATATATGAAGTAATGTATATATGAAACTTTTGATTATCGTTTGTATATAGCCAATGTCGGTTCTCTAAAAACCGGATAGAAATGAAACCTTGAAGATGTCTTAAAGCAGATCAAAGGTATTACTAGTCACTAAGGCTTTAGTAAGGTGCCTATAATCAGCTTTGTGTGCTTTCGTGTTTATTTCTGTGTATATATATTTATTATTATATTTTTCATATTTTGATTAATTTTGATGATTGGTGGTATTTGTCTGATCAGGATGGACATATAAATCATGCACTATCACGATGCACTTTATAATCAGTTTAGCATTTGCACTTTGTTTGTTTGACATTAAGTCCACGTGATTACTGTTTTTTTCTGACATAAATTGTCAGTAAGGTTATTACAATGGGCATATCTGTTTATTCAGTACTAATTTCATTGCAACATTGAACTAATATTTGTTATCATTAAGATTTTAATTATGAGTATTTGCTCTTTAATTAATTATTATTGTTGCAGCCATTATTTATAAAATGTAAGTTGAAATGTAGTTCATTAATTCAATCCATTATGAATGAAGATCATTGTACCATCGACAGATTCCCCCTAAAAAACCTTTGTAAATAGCGTGATGTACACATACATATATTTTTTCTATGTCAGTTAATCATTTGGTTGGTGTCAATCGTAATTTACACAGTATTTAAGCACTCCCATTGGTATTTCGAGGCCATGTGATCAAGGCTGTAGCAATACAGCCGAAACGCGTCATGCTGGTGGAGAGGAGAAAATAAAGAACACTTCACTTTACTAACTTTTGGCGTCTGCGAGGTCTGTACCTGTTAAGTGCAGCATCGAGAGCTGGATCAGCAGGATACTGTTTTCATATATATATATATATATATATATATATATATATATATATATATATATATATATTTAGATCTCACTGCTTCCTGTTTCACCTCGTCCGTGAACTCTCGTGTGGGTGCTCCTCGCGGGTGGTGCACCAGCAACTATCATTGCTCCATTCTTCACGCAATTCCACAGGCACAAAGTAAAGCACTCTCGGGGGCGAGTCTAAACAGTTTTATTGCGGACTCGCGGTAACCAGACGCGTTTCAGCAGTCGCCTTTCTCGATGGTGATGCGGCGTGCACGAAGCGGCCCTCTTTTATGTCTATTACTTTTCTTGAAATGGAGAACGGCATTGTAACCAAGATTGGCAGACATATTGGAATGTGCAAATTCATTACCACAATACTTCTCAAATGGACAACATATATTATATTATCCTTGGTATTAATATACAGATCCATAGCCTATTACTAAGTCCCCTTACAACCACAAACGGTTATAGACAACATCGTCAGGCGAGCCTCCAAGAACTGCAATTCCCAGGACACTCGTGTGACCACAAAACAAAGCTCACGTTTTTACATCAAGCCCTCTAATGGGCCATCACTTCTAGTGCTTTTTCTGCTTTCCTTATCTGGCCCTGTATGGGCTTGAATTGTAGTAAATCCTGAATACACATAACCCCAATAGAGTGCCTTCCCCATATCCACCCAAAACATTCTACCATTTACATTTCGATTATACTAAAACCCCACAAAAACGAAAAGGACTAAACAGTTTGTGCTATCCTCATAATTTCAAAACTTGCAAAATGCAAAAAGTTAATCAATCTCAGATCCAAAGACATAAATAAAATGTCATGAAAGTTCATATTTTAGACAAACACTAGCAGCATTGTTTTACACAGTAAACCTTCTTAGTTTCACAGAGAGCCCTCCGTTCCTATGCCACATGCAGTTATTCTCCTAAATGTACAGCTAATTCCTCATGGGAATTCAGACCCCCGGTGTTTTTGTCTGTAAATCGATGATATATCTTGATTCTAGTCCTCTCAGACTGATCAACCTATCACCCCCTCGTGGGTTCAATGGTACATGGTCTAAAATAAAAAATCTTAGCTGTGTTCTGTCCCTCTATGTTCTACCTTAAAATGGCGAGCAACTGGGTACGTCCTATCACCATTCATGATCGCTCTCGAGTTTTCCAGCACCCGTACCTTTGTCTGGTGAATCGTGCTCCCAATATATTTGAGCCCGCAGGGACAGACAAGACAGTAAACTGCAAATGGGGGTACTACAAGTTAAAAACTTGTTGATGCTTTTCTTCTTCTTGACTCCCGGTACTTGGTATGTTATGACCTTTTTGCTTCCCATACAGGCCTTGCATTTACCGCAGGGATAGAATCCCTTCAGATCCCTGTGTAATGTTCTTGGTGCTGTAATGAGGATGTTAGCAACAAAATAAATGGTTGCCAGATGCTGATCCATGGCTAAATATTATTTGTTTTGTTTTGCTTATGCCATCGAATTTATGCAATAGTGCGCCCATAAAGGGCGAAACTGTAAAATTAGGCTTAGCAAATGGTAAATACTGATTTGAAATAATGTATTTACAAATAGTATGAAACACTTCTAAAATGGCGGGCGCTAAGGCTTTGACGCGCCAGTCCCCTCTCTATCTCAATGCAACATACTATCAAGTGTTTTAAAATGATGCCGCGAGCATTTGCCGCTTTGACACTGACGAAGGAGGTTTCTCCGAAACGCGTTTGTCTAATCTCTGATTAAAAAGCAGTTTTGAATCACCCCGGGAGTGCTGCCTTTTCTTCCTGCCGAGGTGGGAGGTTTCTTGGAGGTGTAATATATATATATATATATATATATATATATATGTTCAACATTTCTTTAATGTGACCTTCACGAGCACATATTCTGATAATGTGAATTGCCGCACATGCACTAATTTGATTGACTTTGTGCAATCGATGTGACTTTAATATCCTAATTTAGAATGTAGAATAAGAAATGCGTAATGAATTTATCTTCCTAGTCTGATATAGGGATCAAAGAACATCCCTCTTTTCGATCAAGCAAATGCAATATAATCTACTCACAAGTAAAATGGTGGGCAGATTGGATAGAGATCATATTTAAATATTTTATGATGCTGATTTACAAAGGCATGCAAGAGTAAGAGTGCAAAAAAGAATACTCCTGTAGTACTCTTCGACATACTCCATACAAGCCTTTCTGAATTGGTCCCAAAACATCTAAAATGGGAATAAAATAGAAATATTTATATATAACTAGCAGCCCGTCCCGACGTTGTCCGGGTATGAATTGCTGCCGCCAGTAGTATATTGTTTTGTAGGATTTCATTTTGATAGCATTTCTTATCTGTGACAGGCCTGTGAAACGCTCCGATTCACAGTGCACTGCTGATGCACTTAAGAGTGCGCGTTCAGTAGTGTGTGAACTCGAGTTTCCCTACTTTATTTTTCCTTGCAATATTATATAGCGCGAACTCGACAACATGGCATGAGCACAATTTACATTACAGAAGAACACATTCATTTGTGGTAGGCACGGGGAGACAAAGCGATTTGCCTGGAATCACAGGATGTTGAGCTGATGCCGAGATTCGAACGTAGCTCCCCAGCTCTAAAGTTAGCAATTCTAGAACTTGTGGCGGGAGGTGTGTCTAAAAGTGTATGTCGGTGCTGCCATCAATGAGAGAGACCTGTGCATTTTTCCAATCGGTGGTGAAAAAATATGAGTATGTTGCTGGAGTTGTGGGCCGCCTTGCCACCAATGTACTTACTGGGGGAGGGTAAACACCCATTATTCCGGAACTTTCTTTCCGCATACCATCACTCCGCATACTTTCATTACGAAAGTACCATGACTCCGCAATGCCATTATAACGCATGGCATTACATTTTATATGCTTTTACCACGCATACATTTACAACGAAATTCGTTGTAAATGCATGAATGGTAAAAGCATGTAAGTATGGGTATAGGGGTATATGTTTTGTGGTGTTTGGGTATTTTAAGGGTTCAGATATAGTTTTGGGTAATGGGGTACAGGGGTAGTTTTAGGGTTCAGGGGTAGGTTTGGGTTTTGGGGTACAGGGGTATTTTAAGGGTTCAGGGGTAGGTTTGGGTTTTGGGGTACAGGGGTATTTTTAGGGTTCAGGGCTAGGTTTGGGTTTTGGGGTACAGGGGTATTTTTAGGGTTCAGGGGTAGGTTTGGGGTTTGGGGTACAGGGGTATTTTAAGGGTTCAGGGCTAGGTTTGAGTTTTGGGGTACAGGGGTATTTTTAGGGTTCAGGGCTAGGTTTGGGTTTTGGGGTACAGGGGTATTTTTAGGGTTCAGGGGTAGGTTTGGGGTTTGGGGTACAGGGGTATTTTAGGGTTCAGGGGTAGGTTTGGGTTTTGGGGTACAGGGGTATTTATAGGGTTCAGGGCTAGGTTTGGGTTTTGGGGTACAGGGGTATTTATAGGGTTCAGGGCTAGGTTTGGGTTTTGGGGTACAGGGGTATATTTATAGGGTTAAGATTTGTTAGTGTTTAAGGGTGTTGGGGTATTTTAAGGAGTAAGGGTGGGTTATGATTATGGGGTGCAGGGGTATTTAAAGGGAGCAGGGTGGATACCCGGAGCTGGAATGTACAGAACCTGGGAGGAAAAAACAATGAAATATTGGGCACAACGCTCGCTTTTTTTCCGTAATCCCGCCCCCGCACACGCCCACAGCACACGATATGAGACATGGCATGAAGGGCGGAACGTACCACACGCCCCCAGCGTTTGTCACGCCCCCAGCACACGCCCACAGCACCACAGCACCACTCAGACACGTCCAGAAGGGACTACTTTGCTGGCACGGTTTTTTTACCTTTTAAATGTATATGGTGGGCGTCTGCATAGCCTATGTCCTTCTGCTGTAACTGCCCTTTCTAATGCTGTATTGGGTGTTGTGATTGGTGATGTGGTTCCTGAGATTACCCGCCTCAAAGGTTTGGGCTCTCTCTTTATTATATTAGTATGGATTAGTACAAATTGAAAGGAATGCCCTCTTTACCCTTTTACTAAAGGGGAGTGGGAACCTTTGGTGCTGATTAAAAAATGCATGCAAGTGTATGGAAAGATTACTACGTTCCATAATCTTAAACGATTTTGTGAATTTCCCCCAAAGTGTATATATCATACCAATAGTGTTTATACATCTTCTTAGTGATAGTGTATATTACACTTGGGAACAGTCACCACAAATGACTAATCCAAGATGGCACGTTTAACTGTAACATCACATACATTTGATTTCTGGTCTACATCCCAGTTCTGTTTAATGGTATTGCTGATGGCGAGTTTATTATGGGTTTATCAAGCCACTTTTTCAATTATGCTAACTGTAGTGACAATATCATTATGGCAACGGGTTTATAGAACAACACTTAAATAGCCTGTGCACATGAATATTTGCTAATGGCTAGTCCAAGAGTGCATGCATATCAGCAGCATCACTCACTGCAAATATTTAGTATACAGCATATCTCTGATTAACCCATTCCTGCTCCCAATGGCCGACGGGAGCACTCCCTCCCTGGAACTGCGAACGACCGTTGGCCGACGCAGCCCCGCCCACCCTTTAGACCGCCCGCACCGCGGCGAAATTGCTGCCGCGGTTAAGGCGTTAATGGTATGCATCGAAGCTGCTGATTTCATGGACATTTTCTGAATGGGATATTTTTATTCCATCTACTATAACCTTGATGGCATTACGTTCGGAGTGAGATATTTTATAGCATGCCATTGCAATGTGATGATGGATTCAATCCAGATCTGTGACTGGGGGTGAGTGTCTGTAAAGTTTCAGCACTCCGTCCAATATCTCCTTGTGGTTGCTCAGTTGTTTAAGATCAGCCAGGTATACTCGCGCTTCGTCAGTTGCTGTTTCTCTTCTGACCATAATTGCCGCTGAATAGTTTTTGATACTGGTCTTTTAAAAGTGGCGAATATGACTGAAGATGTCCAAAGGTTCTCAGATTGAAGGTTACGCGAAGGAGCGTGCTGTTAACCTAGTGCATGGATTTGAGATTTACAGCCACAACTAATGTTCTAATGAGTATTCCTATGCTGCGCTTAGCGTGAAGCACATTTTTAATTATGGTACTTTATCTTTTATAATATGAGATTTCCACAAGTATCTATAAAGCTCAGTTTACTTTGCCGACCACAGCATACATTGTGTAACTTTACATTAGAATTGGGAATATATTTTTGAAAGACAAGTGAGTTGTAAAAAAAAATGCCATATAAATATATATCTCCAGTGTGTAAATTGTAAATTGATACTTGTATAGCGCACTACTCACCCGCAAGGGTCTCAAGGCGCTTGTACGAATACCGCTGTGGAACCCATCCTGGCTTTCCCTGTGAGGTGTCCACTCCTGGGCACCCCCAAGGTGGAGGCCAGGCATCCTTAGCGTTGTTGGGCCGTTGTGGAGATTAAGCAAGCTATTGCCCAGAGTTGCAGAGTGGGACTCCATGTTTGGAATAGGCACCGAGGCGAGAATTATCAGGTCCGTGGAATTTTGAGCCCAAGACCAGCTGAGGTCCCGGGCTTGACCTCTGCATCAGGGTCTGCCGCTCTAACCATTGAGCCACACTTCTCCACAAGAGATCCCTAAACATGTGTACATATATGTTTAGCCTAACCATGAAGAAATGTTGGTATTGTACATATTTATCCTGTAGTTATAAGTGCACATGTAGTCAAAGTGCACATTTTAGTGTTTAATCAATCTAATGTTTTTTTAAATGCATTTTGTTTGCCTTGCATGTTCTTTCCTCTACAGATGCATTTTCAATGCTTCAGTAGCTAGAGCAAGGAGTGGTGTGTATTAGAGATAGTGAGGCCTGAGAAGAAGAAAATATTGGAAAAGACATGAGGAGTTAAGCTGAAGAAGACTCCTGTTCATTACATACCAGTAACTGTGTACTACCCAAGGTCATGTGAATGTCCAGGTTTTGTGGGATGAGGTAATCTGGAGATGTTGCCACTGTGTACATGAAGTGCAATACCATTGGTCCCTGGAAGGGTGGTGTGAGGATCGACTGAGTAGAATATATTGGTGTGTTTTAATTGATGTATGCACAGTTAGAGGATAAAAGTAAATTATTTGGACTTTGAAAGGTACAGACCTCTCTGCTTGCCCTATTCTTGCAAGTGTAAAGCCATATGGTGAACACTTGTTCTCTTGGAGGTTTTCTTTTGAAATTCTCACCATGCTGACACCTTCCTGCTTCTTACATTTCACTGAGATTGTTCATTGTGAATCATCCCCAATATAAGCTTAAAGCCCTGATTAGATGAGTTTCTTTAAGGAACATCAACTTTTGGTTTTCGCCATAGGTACTTATGTGGCTCTGGTTGTTACATTTCTGTTGCTATCAAACTGAATTTACTTTGTTGACGAATGCTTCCTTTTCTAATTATGAATTTAAATGATCCTTAATTTGCATTGATTTGAATTGATTACGAATGTGTAATAAACTCACTTAACTTTAGTCACCAATTCCTGGTTTTTATTGTGTGGACAAATGGGCTACATGAATTGAAATTTGTTTTGTTGAATGTTAACCTCTTTACCTGCCAGTCAACCACAAAGGTCCTTCAGATGGTAATTGTAACCACATGCCAACGAGCCAACAAAGAAAATTAATTATGAAGAAAATATGTAAACCTATTTTGTTTGATTGAATAATGATTAGATCAATACATTGATATTGTTAAAATGTAAACGTATGCAAACAATTTTTGTAATATAACTGACGGTTCACTTTGGTATACTAATTTACGGACATCATTTGCCAATGGATGTCCTTTCAGGATACCACCTTAGATAGATAATGCGACGTTCAACACTTATTTGTGGTCACTTTAGAGGTGGTGAGTTCTTACGAATTCCGTTGTTGGCTTCTGTTTGTTTTCTATAAATCTTATACATTGTTTGGAAAAGTAAGCTCAATGTCAGATTGCTTGCAATCCAGTCAAACTAATAACTGAATGTCATCAGCATACATGTAGTAGATAACATCTTATGGGTGAAGGAGCCTGGAAGTGGCTCCACGTAAGGATAACAATGTGAGAAAATAGGGCTGAACACAGCAGTATTGAACATTTTAGGTAACTATCTACAGCTGTGCAAGGTCAGAGTTTCACTGACTGAATATGGAAATCCATGCTAGGACTGTAAATGCAGTTCCATCTGCCCCTGGATTCTCTAGCAGAATGTTGAGGTCATGGTGTCAACCCCTGGTTCAGAAAGGAGACACATTTATAAGGTTACAGACTTTAGGCCTCAGAATGCAGTAGTGATGGAAAGGTAATAAAACATTATAGCAGTCATGTCATGTGATATTTCAATATGCCATTGAAGGAAGTATTCTCTAGAACCAAGGGAGTAACATCGGCAATGAGAGTCCTCTCCTCCAGCATGCATTATCACAAAATGTCAATAACTATATCATGGACGATCAGTTTGACATTTTCTTTCAAATACTTACTTTCATTTTGGGGAAACAACATTGGCTGCTGCCCCACATGGACAGGATCTGCCACACTTTCCCATGTATCGGATATCATTTCTGTGATATACCCTCGTATATGGACACTTCACATCTAACTTATACCAGCTACTGTTTTCTCCACCTGCATCTCACCTTGCACATATATACAGTGGCAGGTGCACGTAGGGTAGAAAAATAGTGGCATCGAGAAGCAGACTACTGACTAGTGTGTGTAGTTATGCATTTGTGTGTCTGCTATTTAGTATTGCCTTGTGTGTTTTATGTTGTATATACTTCTGAAGTGATCCATATCTGCTAATTTTAGGAGTACAAAAAGGGCAAGACCGGTCCTAAACTGTCAGATAACAGTAATAGGCAGATCCTGCCAGTTAGATGGATGCCTGCCGAACATTCGGTATTGCAAAAAATAGGGAAACTGTGTTTACATTTATTTTAAAAAGGGCTAAACCTCTGTCATGGAGACTGCTTATGCACAGCACTGCATCTAAAGCATGCTTTCTGACTAGGACCAGTTTCTGACAGTGCTGCGTGTCCGTTTTATTACAATGTCTCCTTACAGAATATTCGACTTCTTTCTTTAAGATTAGTTATTCCTCCGCTTTGGGGGAGGAATATTCGCCTTGAAAGAATAGACAGCTCTTTGTCCACTGTTAGAACTGAATAAACAAATCATGAAAGTGACTCTGAGGTCTGCATTGGTGGATACCAAGATACAAACAAGTAAATTGGTGCTGTGTTTTACAACCAATTTCATCAAGGTCTAGATTCTGTGACAACCTGAACACAAACTTTTGTCAGTGGAGGTATATGTTGCCATAATGCTAAATTTTTTCCAAGGAGTACTTAGTTATATTAAAAAATTCCAGCATCAAACATTAATTGCACATCATGCAGACATGGATGCCCGGTGCCCAGCTCAACCCAACCAAGACTGAATTCCAGGTTTTTTTTACCAAGAAAAACCAAACAGTACAAACCTGGCTCAATGACATGAAACCTGACGACTTAAAACGTCAACTTTCATTCAATGTGAAGTCACATCGTTTCATCCTGGACACCAACCTCATCCTCATGAAACACATTACTAAAAGAAATGGCCTGGTTTCAGCTCTCTCCTCTAAAGAAAGTGAAATTGTTTCTTCCAGAAAGTGACTGCAGAACTGCTGTGCAGGCCCTCAACTCTTGCATCAGTATGATGTTAATGTCCGCTACATGGCCTTGCATACTCCACACTGGCACCCATTAGGGTATCCTACACACCGCAGCTTGTCTCATTCAAGGCCTAAAGAAATATGATCACACCTTCATGATGGAATTCCATTCGGTCCCCATGCTGTCTTTACCATCTTCAAAACCAGATGCATCATTTACAAAGCAAACACGACTAGCGCACCTGGTTATCTTGTAGACAAGCTCCCCATTTCTGGTGGTTTTCAGCACAGCTGCTAGGACACCATCAGACTGTAGACTAAGACCTGTAAAAGACAACAGGTCTTTTCAAGCAATGTACCCGGGATCTGGAACCATAACCCCGTATCCATCAGGATCGCCCCAATGCTCTCACAAATGCCGGAAAGAGTCGAAGACTCATCATTTTTCAAGAACTCTACTTCGCCATCCATTAACCGTCCACAACCCAGCTATTGGTACTATCACTCTTTTCCTATTGACCTTGTACAATCTGTTGCCTTTTTGCTAGGTTTGCATTCCAGAAATATATACATATATATACATACTAAATTGATGTACTATATGTGAAGACCACCTTCAATTCTGGGAAAAAGTAACCTCTAGGAATTTAAAGTCCTAAATCATCTTTCTTCCCGTCTTTAAATTACCCTCATACTTACGCTGCTCATTTGTTTGTTTGTGGACATCTCTATAGATTCTTGAGTATTGGTTCTCTAGTACTTCAAATTTGAATATTTCTGATAGAACAAATGAACAGCCTGCTTCACGTTCTTATCCCCGTTGTTAACAAAAGAAACCACTCGGGGAGCACTCAGTTAAAGCCCATTGTATCCAATAAAAAGGAGTCTTGGAGTGGTGGATCAATTGTCTTTATTTAATTCAAATAAAAAACCCATACAGTCAACACGTTTCGTTCAAATTAACTTCTTCATGGCTTAAATAACATAAGCATAAATATATGTCTGCATATTGCATAGCTAAAAATATATACAAAACATGCTTGCTATACCCATAAGTTTAGTTTTAAGAACGCCAAACATCTCTAATTGTGAGACCTAGTAAAGTCATACAAGTTCTTCATTCGCACTAAATAATCCATACAGAAATGAAATAAGAGATTCCAAAACTGGACAAAGTGCAGAACAAAGCACAGAACCCAACACATACAGATATTTGAATCCATAAAGTACCCCCATAATTTCAAGAATTGAAGCTAATATAATCATCCCAAATACTTTAATACCAAAAATCCAAATATTAAAGCATGCCTACAAAGTGTGATAATAAAAAACGGAGCCTAGTCAATTTTGTAACAAAAATAAACATAAACACTCAATAAATGTTATATGGCAGGATACCTGGATCGAAAATCCGTGTCAATTATTGGCATTCTGTGAAGAGGCACCATATTTCATCCCTATTTATAGTTATCTCGCTACCAGTTTAAACACGAGACATCCTTTGCTACATGTTGAACTATGAGAAATCTTCATATAGAAATGTACAACAGCCCAAACAAAGCCCACCATCTTTGTTGTGTCATGATGTCAAAGATAATATTTAAAAACACTTTCTGTTTAACCTCAATCCTATGGAGTTAATATACTAAGTTAATTCTTCTGATGACCACTCAATAGTCAAAACAGTAATTTCCCTCTTAACCCAAGTAATACACCCATTTTATACCATTGGAATAACGACTCGCCAAACTTGCCAAGCCTGTGGGAAAAGCATGATAAATTACTGTTAAGTATGAGATAAAACAATACGAGGATTATTAAAGAAAATAATGAAATTCCCTATTAGAATTAAAGCCCATCTGAATAGATCTCAAGTGGCATATCCATCTACATTTCAGCTGTCTCAGGGTCCACGCCCAATCTCCTCCCTCCCCATCATTCACTGGGACATGATCTATTCCATAAAAACAAAAACCCATAATCATTTCCAGGTTTCTCCATGTAATAACGTGTTATAGAGTATCTGGTGTCTTTATTACACAGTGCTCAGGCATGTTCATGGATAAATGATTTAAAATGACAAACTGTACTGCCAACATAAAAGAAATTGCAGTCACAACCAAAGAACAAAATGTGTATTGCAGTTGATAAAATGTTGAATAGTATATTCCCTCTTTGTGTCGTACTCAAAACACTTGAATTTGTTCGTACCAAATCTACAAATAGTACAATCATTGCACAGAAACAACTACTGTGGTCTTTCTTGGAGAAGTGTGGCTCACCGATTAGAGCGGCAGACCCTGAGGCAGAGGTCTGGCCCGGGACCAGGGTTCAATTCCCGACGCGGCAGGGTCTTGGGCTCAATGTCCATGGACTCGATAATTCTCGCCTAGGTGCCTACTCTAATCATGGGTCCCACTCTGCAACTCTGGGCAATAGCTTGCTTAATCTCCACAACGGCCCCGAAAGCGCTAGGATTCCTGGCCTCACCTTGGGGGTCCCCAGTAAGGGGGCATCTCCCAGGGAAAGCCAGGAAGGGTTCCACAGCGGTATACAGCGCCAGGATGCCTGAAAGGTGATAGTGCGCTTTACAAGTATACACACATTAAAAATTTTCTTGCAGCCAATTTCTAGGGTCCCATTTGGATGCAGTATAATTTGGATCTAATAGGTCTTTCAGTGTGTCTCCCTTCCTTAAAGTGTTTTTAGGTGTTTTCTATATCTCATCTTTAATACAAGGTACTCGCAAAAGAAATGGCCAGTGCTTTTTCAAAATTCATAGACCTTATCACTGAACATCTTGTATTTTATAACAAATGTCACTTCATTGAGCTTCCTATTTCCTTTCCATGGCTTCATAACCAAATTGTCCCTTCTCCTGACCTTTTCAGTTCTGTTTTCAGACTTTTCAAGGGCTGTTGGATTATAGCCCCTGTCAATAAAACACATTTGGGTTTTCTGTAGGTTCCTGTCAAATGAATCCTGCTCACTGCAATTACATCAAACCCTAATCATCTCTCCTTAAGGAATATTGTTAATAAGTTATTTGGGGTGAGCGCTTGACGCATGTAGAACACTATTACAGGCTGTACTTTTCCTGGAATTTTTATATATACACGCCCCTCATGCACATAAAAATTCAAATCCTACAAATCAATATCTGTCTTACTGTGATGCATCGTTAACTTAATATTGAACGGTTTTCCATTAAGAAAGTCAAAATACTTCCTTAATTGCTTTTCAGACCTAGTCCACAGTACTATGTTATCATCAACGTACCTCCCTCAGAATAAAATGGAATTAGTCAAAGAGGAGGCACGTCATCCCTAGGCGTGCTTTCTGTCACACCAGCCAATAAAGAGGCAGGCATAAGAGGGAGCAAACCTGGAACTCATCACAGTCCCCTCAATTGACGATACCAATAACCTTTATGAAGAAATATATTCTTGGAAAGAATGATATCAATAATTTCCAAGATCTTGCAGTTGTATTCGGAACAATCAGCCATTCCGGTGTTCAAATAAGATGTAATCACCAAGACTGCATACTCTTTTTTTTGTGTATAATTTCTTAACGTCCGGATATTAATGGTTTTCATTGCTGCATAATTGGCTAAGTCTCAGTTTTTTCATATCGCACTTTTGTGTCATGCTTTGATATCTGGGAAGTAATATTTATATGGAGAGCTGTTAGATGCATAGTTTTCATGAGATCATATTATAGAATAAATAAGATAGTGACCCTATTGATTGCTTATTATGCTGTGGAGACTCTTATCTCTCAGCTTGTTCCTTTTTTGTGACCCTATATGACTTTATTCTTACAGGAAAAACTATTTTAAGATGGTGGTTGTTTTAGAGCTTAAATATGAAATCAGTTGCCTTTTCGCTTGTTACTTGCATTGATTTTTGTAGGGATATAAACGACTTTGTGTGTGATTTGTTACTGCTGGGAAATCAGCTTGTGATATAGTAATTATCTTCCAGTATTTAAACTAGTGGAGATTAACTTCCCAAAATTTTGAAGAAATTGTCGCCAGGAGATTAGTAGCGATTCGACTCTTGCGTTGTAGATTCCTCTTGACTCACGTGCAGTCAGCGTTCTGAATCAAACAGACTAGCTTGAGCTTTGATTTCATTTATCTACTCCAAATTACATTGAGATCTGTATCCTGGATGATTCATACATTTGCTAATATCAGTTTTTTAATCCAAGGGTCTTTAGTCTACACATGAACCTTTAGTCCTTAAGATGGTCTTCTAGATAATTTACAAGAAAAGACAGAAGCGTCGGTATCTTCCATCCATTTTCATCTGCATTGTTATATAGGAGTCAATCATTGTGTTCTAATGATTACTTCCACATTTTTTAACAGATTTTATTGATTTTCCATAGTACCAGATGGGCAGAGCCCAGCAAGCCCAGCAAGCAAAGTACATTTGAAATGCATACTGCGGGGAGGGGTGGCGGGGGGCTCTTAGTGGTAGGGGGGGGAACATACAGGCATGATAGTAGGGTAGAAGCTTTTGCTAGATTCTTATTTAAGAGAGCTGGTCCAGAAGACAAGACAGACCCAATAGGTACTAATGGTTAAGCTGAAAATTTTGACCATCAATATATGTGGGTGATATAAATAAAAGACAAAGAATTGCAATAGGTTTAAAATCCATTGGAGCAGATATAGCTTGTCTGCAAGAAACCCATGTCGAGGGGTCCCAAATACTTTATTAAAAACACTAGGATACAGAGTTATCACTGCTACAACTCAGACCAATAAAACTAAAGGGGTAGCTATCTTGGCACGGGGTGGTGGAATCCAGTTTGTGTGATGGTCAGCTGACAAATATGGCCGATGGGCCATCGCTGAATGCTATTATGATAAGGGGAATAAACTTACGGTCTGTTCTGTATATGGCTGTGTCACCGAAGATCCCGACCTCTTGAACTTTTTATCTAACGAATTAGCACACTGGCCTGTTCCGTTGATCGTCTGTAGTGACATTAATTTAAATCTCCCATCTAAGTGGTCTTCCGTACATAATTTTAGCTATCAGGGAAGGAAACCTAAAACATTTAGAGCCCTTAGGGATCTTTGTAACACTCACGCGATCTCCGACTGTTGGGAGATGAAATTCCCAACAAATCCTGGGTACACTTTTTTTTCACAGCCCCATCTTAAATTTGCAAGACTGGATTATTTTTTTGTGTCAGATGTCATCATATCCCACTGCTCGGTAGCTTGTCTACCAAGGGTCTTCTCCGATCATAATCCCCTAATTATCAACATAGAAACGGGGGAGCAACCGAGGGTCCGCAGCGATTGGACATTTGAAAGGGCTTTACTGACCAATGTAAAATACTGTAATCACATGGAAAATTGGATCCCAGATTTTCTAAAATATACCCTAGGGAGCGCCCCCCTGGAGGTGGTCTGGGATACACTAAAGGCCGGAGTAAGGGGAGAAACCCTCAGATTCTCGATTAAACACAATCAAGAAGCAAAACAAGAACTAATCAAACTACATGAAAATCTTGCTAGCAAAGAGGAAGACTTGATGATAGCTGTCCAGGGCGATACCAATATAGAAGGAGCAGTAAGAAATGTTGCAATTGCAAAAAATCTAATAACAGAAACACTCACCACAAAAACTATAATTAAAACCACCTTGAATAGAGAGAAAGTTTATGAATTCAATGAGCAGGTAGGACACCAATTGGCCGTCCGCACAAGACAACTGATTAGCGACAATACAATTATAAAAATTAGAGATCCCATTAAAGGCCTGACCTGTGATCCCAAAGAAATTAGTGATGCGTTCTATAGATATTATGAGGATCTATACACTGAGACTGGGAAGAGTCAATCTAAAATAGATGCATATTTGGACCTCGGTACAGGGATTCAATTACCCGAAGCCGATAAAGACAAACTTGCAGAAGTACCACAATGGATCGAAATTCTCCTCTCTATTAATAGCCTCCCAACCAGCAAAGCAATGGGCCTAGACGGAATTCCGGTGGAATTCTATGCAAGATTTAATAAAAACCTTAAAGAAATTCTAATTAAACTGGTAACTCAGGTATTTCAGGGTGGGCGAGCACCTGAATCCTGGAACCGGGCTAAGATCATTGTTTTTTCTAAAAAGAATAAAGATCCAACGGAATTAGGGGCTTACCGCCCCATCACCTTGATAAATAATGATGCAAAAATATACTCTAAACTTCTCGGTAGCCGACTTGCCCCGGTAATAGAAAAAATTATTTCTGTCAGGCAGCATGGATTCGTTCCTGGCAGATCCACCACCGACCACATCCAGAGAGTGATCACACTCTTTGACATAGCGGACGTAACGGGAGACCCTATGGCACTAATTCTTCTAGATGCCGAAAAGGCCTTTGATAGGGTCTCCTGAAAATATTTATGGACCGCTATGTCAAGGAGTGGGATCGGGGAGGCATTTATCAATGCGGTTCGCATGATGTACGTTAACCCAGAAGCCGTGGTTTCGATAAACGGTGAAAACTCCCCCACAATTACAGTATCAAGAGGAACAAGGCAGGGGTGTCCCTGCTCCCCTTTGCTATTTGCCATATTCATTGATCCGTTCATCCACAGATTAGAAATGAATACATCTATAATACCAATAAAGACTCCTAATGGTGAAACTAAGTCCCCGGCATATGCCGACGACATTGCTATCGTTACAGCCGATCCTAACAAATCAGTAGAGGCAATGGCACTAGAGGCAAATAATTTTGGTGAAATCTCGGGGTACAAATCGAACCAAACTAAAACTCAAATTATAATTAACAGCAAATGTAATCTTGTGGATGAAAGGGTAACGGATAAAGCAATGTATCTCGGCGTCAATCTCACTGCTAATTCAAATAATCTGGTAAAACTTGAAATGCATACTGTAAAATCTCTAGGTACTGTAGATTACCCAACCCTAAGGTCTGCGGAACATCAATGATGTCCATATTTTTACTAATATAAGAATTGGGTCTTTACAAAAGTGATCATGAGACAATATTATTGTAAAAACCAAGGTACTCAGTCATTTTTGTTTTTGCAAGCTGTAATTTGTACCCTACCTTCATATTATTTAATTACATACATTTGTACTAGAAAAGTAAAGTCCCGCCTGTCTGTTTTTTCAGATTTATTCTCTTGTAATTTGTTGCAATTGATTTTACGAATTAATATATCTAAAGCCACTGATTAGGGCCTTTATAGGTTTTTTGAGAAAAATGTATGTGAGTCCTATTTGAAGAAAAAATCCCTTGTAGGCACCATTACCTGTTATTTAGTCTTTACCCAAGCCTCCAAGGGTATATTGGGTTGCCCAATTTCATCAATATTATTAGTTTTACCCAACAGCACTATGCATAGAGGGTTATGTAGTTTTGCATTAACCATTAGAATTATAGGTGTATACATTATATTGTTAAAAGTGCTCTTAGCTACCAAGCCATGACAGACATGAATGACATTGAGCAAAAGGCAGGGGCATATGGGAGTATGTATGGGTTGGTCCAAATATACTATTTTTAGTGGCACTTTTTAATGTAACAGTGAGAAAGAGGAAAATCTCATTCAGGAACTCTGTGGTTGTGGCGAACATTTCAGAACGACCAAGCTTCTCTAATTCCCTCAAACTCTGCCTTGAAATTCATGTTATGAAGATCTGTGAATTGCTTGAAAATTCCTTTAAAGCTAGCTGTCTGTAAGCCTATTATTAAAAATATCACCAAAGCATAATTAGTAGTAGAGCAGGAGGCATGTGAAAAAATACTTTCAGAAACGGAGGTTTTGAAATGTGTTTCCTTGTATTTTACGATTATAATGCCATTTACCAGATTGTTAAAACCAACATGGTTGTTGGCTTTAATGTCAGCTTTTTATTGCCTCATTTTGTTTTGTCTTAAAGGACCAAGTAAACAATGTTTCAGTTTTTTTTCTTTTTTCCATTTTTGCGGGTAAAACCCCCAGGTAGGTCAGTGAGACTGCTGACCCCACCCTGTGACGAGTGTCACTGATGTACTCTAGGTTTAGGGCACTTTGGGGCTTAAAACTGAAGCTCCCAAGTCCAAGGTTATCAGTGAAGCTCCCCCTTTCCGTGATTGGGAGGACCTTCAAGCACTTTGCTGGGCCGAAGAGGTCACACCTACAGGGCTGTGGCATCTTCAGTCTGGCAAAGTTTAGCTCAGGTGCCAGGTCATTTAGCACAAGTACAATGCCTGACTTGAACATGAAGAGTGTCTTTGCTCAGCCAGACAGACACTCTTCATGTTTGGAAAAAGGTGAGATGGTGGGACCCCTCTGTCGTTGAGGATGGGGCTGGTTCGAACCACAGGGAAGGAGGTATGGTTCAAGGGGTGAGCCTCACCCAAACACCTGAATCGTTATCTAAAAAACCTTGATTCGGTTATAAATGCGCATTGGTGAACTGAACCGTTCTTGTGCCAGGGATGCTGAATATGTGCATGCTTTTGTAAGCAGTGCTCAACTTCTTAGGTAATAATTGTTTGGACAATGGGCAGTAATAAGGACAAAGTCATATAAATGTACTTTCTCTCTCGTATGTTTTTCATCAATTGGGCTGACGATGGAACAGTTAACCGTTCAAGGTTGCATGCATAATGTTTAATTTTAGTAATCTAAATTATGTCAGTTTGTTTGTTAAGTCGATTTATAAGCATTACTGTTAAAATAAATTGTAGATGACTATACCGATTGAATTTATTAACCTTAATCGAGATGCAAAATGTAATATATCACCAAATCCTTTATTTACATATATTAAGTGAACATTGTACACATGTAAGGTGTTGAATACAGGTGAAAAAGAGGTTTGTTGAAGGTATCCGAGTCCTCATATCAGGTTCAGGAAGTAATAGAAGGACATTTGAAATGTGTGAAAATATGTTAGAATGCTAAAATACTAAATCAGTGTCCTCATTATCTTGTGTTTGCTGAGGAATGCGTTTTCACTGTCACTTATTTGACGTTCCTCAGTTTTGGATATTTTAAATATAGTAGTTTTCTGTCAGTCCCTCATCAGACCACTTTCAAAACTTTTCAAGACCGTTTTTAGATCTCTCCTACACACCCCTATAGCAATCTGCTGTTGAAAAACCTATTGTGGACAACCCCAGTACTTAGAGTACTCTTTTAACCATCTGATTCCTCATGATTGGTTGGCTTTCTTGCCTGTCTCATTCTTTTGGTTCTTATTCATTAGCTTTCCTTCCAGTTGGACATATTTGTTATCTGTAGTGATGTTCTATTGTTTCTCCTAGCTGGGAATCTTTGCCATTGTTCATTCCCTGTTCCTTACTGATATAGCCACGGAAGCTGCCAGCTTTCTATTCTATGTAATGTGCCCTCAGAGGTCCTGTTTGTGCTGCATAAGTTTCTATATAAATAAAATACACATGGTTTTCTATAGCAAATATTGCCTGTATTGCTGCATGTTTCATCAGCACTGAGAGCTGATGATAACCGAACACGAGCAAATGTGTCACAAAACCAGATGTGTGGGTCCCATCACCCCTGGAGAGTTTATGACTGCCTGGTGAATGGACTAGATCAATATTATGGAGAGTAGGGGAAATGATTCCACTGTCTGAGGTCCCTCAATCATTTCTTCCCCTCCTGGCTCCTCCTCCTTCTGCACCAGTAAGTGCAGATCCCTCATCGTGGTATGGCCCACGCTTCTCAATGTGTGGCACTTGCATATTAGGGGGCATGGACACGTCTAATGGCAATTTATATGGAAGGTAATGGGGCATATCTAAAGTATGGCCAAGTAACTCCTTATAAAGTTCAGTCATGGAGTATTCATTCGGCTGCTAGGTATCCTTCTTCAAAAACCCTCATTGAGTCATCCAATGACCTTTGAGACAATAAGAATCTGGTTGTCGTTGTTGGTGGAAGAGCAATCCAAGACTGATTTTAAGGGGATGATATAAGTTAGGGGATCTATCAGGAAGACTTCCTAAAGTCTTTCTCTGGATTTTGTTACTGTTATCCTCACGAATCTGCATCTTAAAAATTCTCCGCTTTAATTTTTCGCTTTTGCAATTGAGCATTGGCCTTTTAACTTCTCCTTTCCCCAGAAACCTTACCCATTGTGGTCATTGGCACAAGGTTTGCAAATGCCCGGTTTTAACATACCCGTTCTGTAGTCCATTTGATTTGTTGCCGATGCGTAACTTCTGAGGTTTGTGTAAATCCCCCGTCCATTTTTGAGTTTTTGCTATTCTATTAACGACTTTCCGGATTGCTGGTGTTCATTTTAGCACACAACTTTCAATACTAGATTTGTACATCTTTTCATTGTACTGAGCAGTCAGTAGGCTGTTGCCGTTTTTTTTACCATTAGTTTCTGCAATTAAGACATGAAAACCGTTTGTCTAGCTCTCTTTGAGTAAATGGAATCAAGTTGAGTAATCTCAAAGTAGAGGAAAGTCTTTTAGGAAACCGATCCAGTAAAATTGACTGGACATTTTTGCCAAACATGTTTTATTGTCTTTGTTCCTTTTGCGTTCCCTAGCAGAGATGAGCATTTGACGGATTACGTTACTAAATTGTCTTAATGTTAAGATGCATGGAATGTGCAGATTTGACATAGATTTTATATTTATTGTTCAACTTGGAACAAGATTAGTCTGAACCATAGCACTCCACCAGGAGCTGTGCTCTGTGTGATAAGCGCTCCAACTGAACTGGTTGAACCCTGATACATACATTGTACAAAGAAGTCACATGTTCAATAGGAGACTACTGTCATGAATAAGGAAATGAAAACTATTAAAAACAACCTTCAAAATATATTCAAATGAGGCTGATATTCTCACAATGTTATTTAATCACATTGAAAAAATGCATTTATGCAAGGAACAAATCTTAGTTCACATATAAGGATAGCAACTTTAGAAATGGCAGTGCCTGAAAAAAGGTGGAGAGGGTGATTGAGAAGTGATAGTGAAAGATTATGAGTGATGGTGACAAATAATCACAAGCAATTCTAGCATATATTCTTCATATGCCTAATGGTCCAGTACAATTTTATCAAAGTACACGAAATGTTATGCATCAATGCCATAAAACACAGAACTACACAGTATATTCATTTACTGTTGAGTAAATTGGCAAATGTAGAAGTGTCGACGTTTCGACCCCTTATGATGTGTAGGTATGTCGAACCTTACTCGCGGGGGTCTTCCGCAGGACAAGTGAAAAGTGGTAAAAGATAAGATAAGCGACATCGCCCTCGGCTGCTCTATCCCAACTGAGCAAATGGAAAACAGGAGCTTAGCTGGAGGCACACTACTAATCCCCCAATACTTCTGCCTCAAATTATTATGGTAAAACAACTTGTGAAAAGATAATCAAGGGTTGTGATGGGGCACGGAGCAGAGGGTCTTCCCGTACATGGACTAGAACAGCTCTATAATCCTGCTTATGTTCATTGTCTATTGAAGGGGCAGGGACTATTTTGATAACCTTTGAAACTGAATGGGGTCGCTGTCAATAACCCAATCAGCTCAGTTAAGGGTTAGAGCAGGATTAATGTTAAAAACGATATACGAAACAGTAATGTGGGTCTGTCAACAAAGCCATCACTAAAATCTTCCACCTTACTGATTCACATGTCACTTCTGTCCTTTGCGGCAGCTCAGCTGCACTTCAGCTGTCTCAAGTTAGACAATAACAAATAAGGAGGAATTCGACTCCAGATATGGGTCTGTTCTATAGTCATGGCACTAATGGGCACAGTGATGTCTGTAGCTTTGGGCTAGCAAGCAGCTGGTGTAATGCTGGACGATGATAAACAGCAACCATAGTGCACATATTATAGCGATCAGAGGTAAATGAGGGCTGCCTAGCTAATGCGACTGATAAACCTACTGGCGCTGACTGCAGTTTAAAGTCGAGGTGATGCAGTTCGATGATTTTGTTGATTCACGGTATGTTATCTGCCTGGAAAATAAGGTCTCCTTAGATAAAAGATAAAGAATGTATCAAAAGATAACAGGTGAGACACTAAAGCCCACATTGATTTCATTAATAGCAATGCAGAGGAGGAAAAGTGTTGAAGCTATAGCTAATCCAAATGGAGGGGTAATAAACCTACAAACAAGTGTAAAATCACCATAGGAGAAGTTAAAAAAAAAAGAAAAGTGGGCACAAACCTCACTACTTGGAGGTAAAAAAGGCATGTGTATGAGGTGAACAAAAGGTGAAGAATACCCTAAAAAGTATGTAAATGGCCAACTAAACAATTAAGCTTAAACTCCTAAATGGGTCGATTGAGGAAAAAATATCTTTGTATGAAAACAAAAACCAAGATGAACTGGTAGGAGTGGATGATTGGTTGATACTGATATATTGCTCCAAGTACAATTATTGAGCATAATTTGATCTCATCTAGGAGCTCAATTTAGTCAAAGTGACAAATGTTGTGCTGATCTTGCCCCATAAAATGTAGTTTCAATGGTTACTCAAATGTATGGAGAAAAATAAAATGAGGTATTCACACAAGATCAGATGGACGAAAAGACAGTGTTTAAAGTAAGGAGCGTGTAGGTAATGTATCGATACAGCAGAAAGTTACAACACCCGCCACAAACTGACTAAAAGACAAATAGCAATGCAAGAATAAAGAATTTAACTTAGAAAGGACAATGACAGTCAAGGAAAGAAACAAAGTAGAACTTGGTTGATCAAAGGAGGTGTCGTGTTCCATAATTTTCACACCCAGATAAAGAATTGGTTCAGTTGAATATAAATAATGGGTGAGCCGTAAGCCCTGTGTGAGACCTTTTAGTATTATCTGAGTACCAAGTTCAAGACGTTTATTTCTGTTAAAGAACATTCATAAAATATTCTCTTCAACAACTGACACGTCATTTAAAACTAACAAATCCAATCAATCATCAAAGTTGACGCTGGTTTTATCCACATTATACAGAACACGGCCCATTGAATTATAAATGATGGGACTAAACACATTTTTAAACTCTCCGGGAACCAGCATGAAGTAAGGCACTAGTCACTCAGTAGTTTCAAAATGAATAACTCAATGTGGTAGTGGCATCCCTGGAATAGCACCTTTGCTGGAAAAGTGTATTCTTAACCCTCTGTTTAGCTCCCTTTTCAATTGTCTATGGGGTCACAAACCAGTCAGGCCTTCCTACCTCCACGTGTCCTCAATGTGTGTAAACCAGTGTATTTTTGGATGGACATCCAGACTCAAATAGTCTAAAACAATTTTACAATTCAACTACATTGCCATGTTGGCCCAGACAGAAACCCATAATAGTAGAGGTGGTAATCTCATAGCATCATCAAGATAACTCAAACTCAATTCTTCCTGGCGAAAAAAATGGGTATACTTTGTGGTAAAGTCAGATGTCATCTACAAAAACTTTTTTCCTTCTATAAATATCCAGCCCTGGTTCTATCAGACCTATCATCGCTTTTGATTCTGTGTCCCATTCCTCACTCATCAACAGGTTGACTGACATTCAGGCATTCATCTGGAAGTTGTCAACTGGCTAGCCAGTGGTCTCTGTATTGCTTTCTTCCAAACAGTCCACTACCACATCCAAGTCCTGCAGGGACCCGCAGGGTTGCTTACTCAGCTTCACCCTGTTCAACGATCATATGACTCTTCTGGTTTCATTAGTGTGATCTTGTAGTTTCAACTTTCCTTCATACTTGGGTGAAACACAAATTATCCTTAACCTCTCAGGCAACCCATCCTGTACACAAAACACCTCCAGATCATATATGTTGCTGTCTCCAACTGCATGACGGCAAAATTATTCAAATTGAATAGTCACAAAACATAGGTCATTTTATTTTCCAATGACACCTGTGCATGATGGTCAGCAGTGTAGTTCTAGGAACTAGGTACTCAGTATGTTCCTATATTTAGAAACCTAGGCATCTTATTTTACTAGAAACGTTCTTTATCTTCAAAAAGTTAATAAACTCCTAGCCATCTGGTTTTCCTTAAACAAAATGCTCATAGAGAGTTGTGATCCACAAGGAGTCAAATCTAGGCTTGATTATTGTATTCTTCTATACTTAAGGTGTTCTGTTCATCTTATTCAACCTTTGCAAACAGTTCGGAATTCCACTTCACATACTGGTTTAAGTCTAAACCCCTACATCTTAATTGGCCCCTCATCTCAAGAAACATGACTGTAGACAAGCGGCTCATTTTTGAATCTTTGTGCCCAGTTTCTAAAGCTTTGTACAACTCTGGCCCTTCCTTTCTCTCTGTTAGATTTATTCGTCATCAGCCCTCTATCCTCTTGAAATCCTTTTCGTTCAAAGTCCTGGTCATTCCCAGAATATGCTGCACTTGCAGTGGTGGCCATGCTTTCTTCCACCTAGCAGCAAAAGCCTGGGACACTCTTCCTTTGGACATCAAGCTCACACTCAATCTCACCCCTTTCAAAAAGAAACTCAAAATATTTCTCTTCATCTTTCCTTTCCTCTAAGTGCTCCCGTCAGTACCTGGACACGCACGCTGTGGCAACAGTCACACTTACAAATTGTTGTACTAATCCAACATAATGTTTCTGTAAATTGTACCCAGCCTAGTTTCAAAGATAAAGGCAGCCCCCTGTGATTGAATTAAACAAAGTCATCTTAAGCAAAATAAATGAGTCATCTGTGTGAGTTAGCAAAAGTAATACCAAGATATTAGACAGCCTGAACTTTGTGTAATGTGCAATTGTTAATGGCAAACATCCCGGTGCTTGTAGTCTTAGGATTCACAGCTAAACCGTGAGTCTTAGGTGGATATGCATCTAATTCAAGGTCGCCCATAATTGACACTTTAAGGTACAGTTATAATTTATAAAACTTTTAATGTTACATATGTGCTACAAATTAATTATTGGTGTTACACAAAGGATAATATTTGTCGATCTGCCAAACTGCATGTTGAATGGCATACAGGTAAAAAAAAAATATTTTGTTCTTTTGCCAAGCCACCCGTTTTCAGATTATATTTTAGTTTAGCCTGATTGTATTCTATTAAAAATGATCTTTGGGAATCCTCTTATCAAGTCTTTAAATCTTAACTGGTAGAAGGACCTTCCAGTGGTTTTGCATGTTTTCTGTTTTATTTATTTCCCATAATTCTGCACATTCTTTTTTTTTTTAAGTTTTAAAGCTTTATTGATTCAGCATGTTATAAAAACAGCAAGGTGACATCAGTAGAGACAATATAAATGAGAAAAATATGAAAGAAAAATGAATACTAAAACTACTGGTGGCACAAAGAGAAAATCCAAGCATTTTCTAATTTTAAAGGGGGGAAGGGGAGAAGGGAGGGGAAGAGGGGAAATAAAAAACTTTGTTAATAGCAATCATATGTATATATAAGTGTAAGCATAAACAATTATCGGCAAAGAAAAGCAAAAACAAATGCACAATGATTAAAAGCAGAAGTATCAATTATAACATGGGAAAAAGACCTAAACTGTGAAATTTAAAGAACGAAACTGCAGGCAGAAGTATATAGAAGTATATAGAGCTATATGTGTTCAAGGGGGTTTAAAATTGTCAGAGGAAAGTGTAGTATAACCTTTGTTGACAGACTGATCTAAATATAAAGTAAGTGGTAACCAATAAAGCTCAACATTGCGAAGAGGTTTAGAAGAGGAGGCAAAGGCAACATCAAGTCTGTGGGAATTACACAGGAGATTCCACCAACACCGAATGGAGAGATTTGTAAGTGACTTCCAGTTGGAGGCAATGTGTTGAAGTGCGTGGGCTAGCATGAGATCAAGGAGTCCCCTTGAATGTGAAGGGAGGTCCAGAGAGTCTGAAAGACTTCCTAGAAAGATAAGGGAATTGGAATAAGGAGCAGAGAGTGTGAAGATGCGTGAGATGCGAGACCAAACTTGTTTCCAAAAAACTTGAACAGAAGGACAGAGAAAGAAGAGGTGAAAAAGATCAGCTTCAGGTGTATTACAGGTCCAGCAGTTAGAGGTGGAAGGAGAAAGGAAACGAGATAGGGAAAGAGGAGAAAGGTAAAGTCTATGATAGAAGAAAAAAATTGATTGAGTGAGGGAGTCAGATCGAGAGGTCTTCAAGGTTTTAATCCATAATTTATCCCAGAGAGAGATAGACCAAGAACAAGCAAACTCCTTCTCCCAGGATAATTCTATCTTAGATTTGGGGCGATCGGGATTAGGGGCGGAAAAGAAGCGGTAGATAAGAGAGGCTTTAGGAACAGTGGAGAGTATGGAAAGAAGAGGGGAAGAAGGGGGAGGTGGATCTGAAGAAGGGAGAGAGTAATAGCGGTCAAGGATAATTTCCATAAGGAGATAATATTTCTGTGCAAATGAACGAGGGCAATGAAACTGCAACTGAAATTGTGGAAAGGAACAAGGTGAAGAACCATCAAAAAGATGATGAACCCAAATAATACCTTTCGACCTCCAAGAGGACCAGCAAATAGGTCTATTATGAAAAAGAATAAGCGAATTGTACCAAATGGGCAAAAGTAGAAAAGACTCACGAGAAACGGTCCGCGGGGAAAGCAAAGGTTTCAAGAGAGAAGAAGTGTGTTTGAATAGAGGAGGTATAACATAAGGAGATTTAGAAGTAAAGCGAAGAACCTCTTGAAATGAAAAGAGTAATAATAAAGAACGTTCAACATGAAGCCAAAGGGGAGAAAAAGGGGATTACCCTGACGATAACCATCGAGAAGCTTGACGAAGAGAAAAGGATTTGTGGTGAAGTTGAAAATCTGGAAAATTAATTCCTCCATTTGATTTGGGTTTGCGAAGAGACGATAGAGAAATACGAGAGTTTTTCTGTTTCCAAAGAAATTTTGATAGGACAGAATCAATGCGACGAAAGTAAATGGCTGGGATGTGAACAGGAAGCATAGAAAATAAATAAATCAAAATAGGTGCGATCATCATCTTGATAGAGTCAAGGCGACCCCACCAGGATAGGAAGAGAGGATTCCAGGAGGACAGCAATCGTTCAATTCTAGAGATGACTGCGCTCATATTAAGTTTGATAGAGGATGAGATAGAATTGGAAAAAAGAACTCCAAGATATTTTATCTTATTACTATTCCAAGCGAAGCCTGTGGAGGTAAAGAAGTGTGGGAGACAATATTTAGTCAATGGAAGAATTTCAGTCTTGTCAGAATTAATTTTATATCCTGAAACAAGAGAAAATTTCTCAAACTCAGCCAACAAAGAGGGGACAGAAGAAACTGGATCTGAGATAAACAAAAGAATATCGTCAGCATAAGCAGACCAGAGATCAAAGAATTATTACGAATAGAGGATAGAAAGGGTTCAAGAGCTAAGATAAAAAGTAGCGGGGAAAGGGGACATCCTTGACGAACCCCTCGTTGAAGTGTAAAAGATGAAGTGAGCTGACCATTTATGAGGACTGAAGCTTTGGGAGTAGAATAAATTAATGAAATAAACGAAATAAATTTGGGACCAAAACCATGCCATTTTAGGGAAGCAAGTAGGAAAGACCAATCGACTCTGTCAAAGGCTTTTTCAGCATCTACAGAAATAGCTGCCAGGGGATAGAAGAGAAGAGGCTTTATTTAAAACATTAAGGAAAAGTCTAGAGTTATCCGAGGTGAGAAGACCTTTAACAAATCCACATTGTTCCTTCCCAATGAAGGGGTCAAGACTTAGGGCTAACAGTTTAGCATAAAGTTTATAGTCAACATTAACAAAAAATATAGGACGGTAATTTTTGCAGAATTTAGGATTGCGACCTTCTTTAGGAATAAGGCAGATAGTGACATCTTGAAAGGAACCTTGAGCAAGACCATTGGAACAAAACGACTGAAAGAGAGAAAGAAGTTTGGGCAAGAGAAGATCAGAAAAGTGTAAATAAAATTCGACCGGAAAACCATCGGGACCTGGAGTTTTGCCTTTGGTAAGGGAAGACAGTGCAGTGGAAAGCTCATGTAAGGTAAAGTCAGTTTCGATGTCTGAGAAGTGAAGGTGGGATGTATCAGGTTGAGGTAAATTATCAAAATAGGATTGAAGAAGATTAGGTGAAGGGGGATTTTCGGGAGTATACAAAGATTTATAAAAAGATTGAAATTGGTCTAAAATATCTTTATCCGTGTGCAGGAGAACATTGGAAGGGGAATAGATGGAATCTATGAAAGTTTGTTCTTTCCGCGATTTAAGGTAATTAGCGAGTAATTTGCCTGACCTATTACGACCTCCATAATAGCGAGCGCTACTACGAAGAAGGAAGGAAGAGGCTGAATCAGTGGTGAGTTTGTTAAAGGCAATTTTAGCTTGAAGGAGCTCAGAGGGCATATCTTTGGGGGAGGAGGTATAAAACCGATGTTCCAAAGATTTAATATGTGCCAAAGCAACAGTACGCTTTTGTAGGAACTGCTTTTCCTTCTTGGAAACAAAGTCAAAAATAAACCCACGGGCTGTAGCTTTGAAAGAATCCCATAAAATATGGGGGGAGATATGAGGATCAGAGTTGAACTGAAAGAATTCAGTAGTAAAAGAGCGGAAAGAACTGGAGAAATTAGGGTCAGTTAGTAGGGAAGAATTGAAACGCCATCGAGATGACTGGGGAAGAGGAGGAAGGAGGTCAAAGTTTGTAACAATAGGAGCATGGTCAGAGATTACAATAGGTTCGATAGAGGAAGATAAGAGATTTTGGGATAAAGAAGAAGAGAGAAATATATAGTCTAGACAAGAGAAGGAGGCATGTGGGGGAGAGAAGAAAGAAAAATCTAAATTATCTGGGTTGGGTGAGTGAGTCCCCAAGAGTCTACAAGGTGGACCTGTGCAATAGTATCGAGGAACTGTTTATGAGATTTATGTGGGGTGAAACGGACGGAGGACTTACGATCTATAAAAGGGTCAACTATCTGATTACAATCACCACCTAGAAGGAAACAATCATCTTTATGTTGGATACATTTGGAAGTAATGATGGGCCAGAAGGAAGAATCGAAGTTCGTGGGGCCATAAACATTAAGCAAAGTAATCGGAATTGCATTAATAAGTAATTTGGCTAAAACCCAACGACCTTCATCATCTTTTTCCTCTAGCACAATCTTGCATTTGAGTCGTTTGTGGATCAAAATAGCAACTCCATTCTTTTTATGAAGGGCTGGAGAGAATAACACGGTACCAACCATTGTCTTTTCAACTTTAGAGATTCAACTTCAGATAGGTGGGTCTCTTGAATAAGAGCAATATCAGGAACATAAGAAGAAAGATGAGATAGTACTTTTTGCCGCTTAATAGGATTATTAAAACCTTTCACATTCCATGAAACAACTTTAAATATTAAAACAGAATAAACAATTCAACTTCGAAACGTGCAAAATTATACAGTAATAGTGAAAAACCAAGTATAAAAAAGCCGGAAATAAGAAAGTATGAAAAAAGAACAAGGGAAATGGGAAAAGAGGGGATAAAGGAAAGGAAGAAAAATTAGCGCGGGAAAAGGGAGAGAGAAGACAGTACAAATCCATAAGGATGACTGTAAAAAACATACCTGAAGTGAAATACAAATAAGGGGTATGGGGAAGTGGTGACGCGTAACAAGACGGAGCCGACCAGGAGCAGGGACAAGACCGCACCAAGACCTCACAGATTAACATAGGGATGAAACAGGATGAGGGGAATAATCGGTAAAGTACAATTCTGTAATAAAAAGGAAAGAAAAACATTAATAAGAGGGTCAAGTCTAACAAAATAATATAGAATATAGGGTATAAACAATATAAAAAACAACAAATAAGCGGGATATAAATCAGAAATAAACTGGAAACATCCTTTACAATGCAACTTTTACCACGCAGTGCTATTACAACGCAGGTTTTACAACGAAAACCATTACAACGCATTGCGCTGGGGGGCGCTCTAGGATAGGGAATACATTTAATTTACTATCCAACACCTTCCCTAGTGTCCACGGGGACTGGAGTTGGAATACTAAATTAAACTATTCACTATCCAGCACCCCAAAGCGCTATGCGTTGTAATGGTATGCGTTGTAAAAACCGCGTTGTAACAGCATGCGTGGTAAAAGCATGCGTTGTAACGTCATACATCCGAAATAAACATTACAATATACTAGGGAAAAATGAAGAAAGGTAGAGAGAACAAGAAGCACAAAACATGGAGTACATAGTTATAATAAGCAACAGAGCATCTGGAGATTAGAGGCAAGAAAATAGTAAAACCAGTTAGCCACTATTTGAAGGGGAGGATTCCATTCCATCACCATTCTGCAGAAGGATGAAATTACGAAGTTCACCAGGATCTTGAAAGGACCAAGTCTTATTTTGATGAGTCACTCTGAAGGTGCAGGGATGAAACAGTCCATAACGTGCTCCCATGGAGCGTAAGGAGGGGCGAAGGGAAAGAAATTCCTTACGCCGAGAGGCAGTAGCATTAGACACATCTTGAGTTAGAAAAACACGTTGACCTAGCCAGGATACTTGTCGTTTGGTTCTGGCTGCAGAAAGAATGGAAAGAAAATCTGTGAATTTCAAAAAAAGGATGATGACACCTCGAGGTTTTGAAGATGTAGTTGTACGTGGTCCAAGTCTGTGAGCCCTTTGGATGCTGATGGTTGTAGAAGGTGGCATGTCCAAAAGCTTTGGAAGGAAAGAGGTGAAAAAAGTGACTGGGTCATCCGCCTCGAGAGATTCTGGCAATCCATAAACGCGTAGGTTATTCCTTCTATTTCGATTTTCCAAATCCTCCGTATGATGTTGAAGTGAGAGAACAGTCTTTGCCAAAGAAGTGATGCGTTGTGTGTTGGATTGAACCTCAGGGATTTGTTGTTCAATTGAGGAAATGCGAGCATCCATGGTCTCCCACTTATCTTTTAAAAGTTGCATATCTTTACTTGTTTCCTCAACGAATGGGCGTAACGCCCGGATTTCTTCCAAAATCAAATCTATGGATGATGGAGAGGAAGGTGTATCCGGTGAAGGAGGATCTTGCTTTAATCGTTTGGAAGAAGACGCCGGAGGTGAAGATTTATTTAATGAGGCCTGCAATGTTTAGGAACATTGAGAAGTAGAAGTCGCCATCTTAAGAGTCTGTGAGGAAGCGAGCAAATCTGTAGGAGAATTTAAAGGAGTCTTCACAGACTTCACAGAGGAAGTGAAAATAAATTTAGGCTTGCGGAACTTGACCATATGAGAAAGTCCAGTATAATGATAGGACGAGACGAGGAGGATTATATTCAGCACTCCGTACAGCAAAAGTTAGTGAAGTAGAGTTACCAAAAGCAGGAATAGTAACAGTGCGCAGGACTCTACAAGGGTATTAAACTCTACTACGGAGATTACTAAAGTTCACTGAAAGACAAGACTGCCCTTGTGAAATGATGGAAGGTTCATAGCATAGAGGGACCATCCATGACATGTGAAATAATAGAAGGCGCAGAGTGGGTTAGAGAAATCATGGAATTCACAATTGTCAATTAGAGTAGAAATGCTGGGAGCCTCTTAATAAACAGGCACACTGTAAAAAGTTGAGAGAGGCAGTTGTAAAAAAATTATGTATCCAAAAGTAGGTTTATCATGAAGAATGCTTATTGAATGAACAGAGAAGCAAACGCTGTATACACCATTTATGCAAGCATCATTGTGGAAAGGCTGGAAGCATATCGAAATGTGATATGAAAAAGGCAGAAACGACGATAATGCTGTGAAGCCGTGAAGCCATGAGGAAAGGGCGTAGTGTTTAATGCGGCCGTATCGCGAATAAACGCGCTCAAATGGCGGCTCCCTGACAAGCAACAGTCGAATTCTGAATAAAAAGAAATAATTAGGCAAGGCGCATCATGGAGAACAGGAATCTGTTGAGCGCTTACCGCAGTGTCCGCAATATGTAGAGAGGAGAGAACGGAAAGACCAGCGTTGAAGGACTTGAGGCATAAAGAGGTCCGTTGGTGCTGCGGCGTAGACGAAATGGCGGCGGCTTCCCAAGGCGCGCGTTTCCAATACGTGACAGGCGCGTCGCGAATTATAATGAAAAAACGGCTCTTAGGGGTCTTGAAAAGGTCCAGGTGCTCACCGCCAATTCCGGTGCCAGATACTGCCAAGCCGGTACGAAAAAAGTTCCCTCACATCGGGAAAATTATTCAGAGGTGCTGTGATGCGGCGGAGCTCCGCAACTAGCCGGCCATCTTGCACGGCGTCCAAGCCACGCCCCCAATTCTGCACATTCTAATATAACAAACTATACCAATTACCTAACAATACCACACATAAAACATTAAAACTCAGTGTCAGTTAATAGAAACAAAAATCACATTCTTCACCTAATATGTTGCTGACTTGGGCATATCCCCTGCGTTGAATATTGAGCATGAATGCCAAATTGAATCACATGAATGATCGAATTGTCACCTGCTTGAACAGGAATACAAGCCAATTCAGAATCCTGATCTAATTTATTTTACCATGGATTGCGTAATTCTGTTTTCTTGCGAAACAGTAAATCTGAGTACTAAGTGTTGTGTATACTCCCTGCTAGTTTTAATGTCATCCCAGATATTTTGTAGATACTCCTTGATCCTAAACTTATTTAAATTCCGATATTCTTTGCCAATTTCCATTATCACTCTGGTATACCCCCTGATCGAATGAAAAGATGCACCCATAATGACTTTAATAAATTAGAGGCTAAGGCCTGTCTCAATTCGAATATTTCTAAAAAGACTTGAATTGGGAAGGCATACTCCCAGAATGTGCTCCCAAATGGTCCCACCATTGGGGGCAGGTACTGACTAATTCTGCATATCCTTTCGTTTATACAGATATAAATGTGCCACTGTAAACTTTCTTTAGTGCCAGTGGACCAAAATGCCCTTGGTTGTGGCCAAACCTGAGATGATTCATACAGTGTCTAGCATTCCTCCCTTATTTACAAGTTTCCATATCTGTTACACACATTTATGTACTCAATTAACTTCTATCTCCGACCCTATGAAATTGTGTCCTTCCACCACTCAAGAAATAGGTTTGCATATGATGGGGCTTCACAGGTCCCCTTCTTGATGTCTGAGACCTGAGCTAGTGCCCATCTCTGAGAATTAAGATGTTATGCATAAGAATAAATGTAAGCTTGTCAATCAGCAACTCATTAAGTTTCCACTTGCTTAATGCTTTCTTAACACACATCTTGCTGCTTCCAACCCATGAGCCTGCTGAATGCAAGTATATAAGGAACAAGTATCCAGTGTTTTTAAGGAAGATTGTGGTTTCCACTTCAAACCATCAAATGGGTGTAGTACATATCTGAACTGATTTCTACTACCTCCTTTTGAACAGCAGTAATGCATTCCATTGTGCCCACTTCTTGTTATAATTTACGCCAGGCTGCTACATTCTTCAAATCTCTCCTCTACACATTGCAGTAATGTGATACTTAAAAACATCAAAAAGCACAATATTATAAAACATTTGCTAAATATCAATGTACAAAATCTTGTCTTAAGATCTATTCTCTCAACATCTCTTTCAGTTACAACAGACTCCATCCTCTAACGTGCTGCTCGCGGCAATTTTCCTTCTTCACTCAAGTGTGCGTCCAGGCATCCTAGACGTCCCTAGAACCGCAGACCTTTCGTCAATACGCGGGCCACCCCTTAAGTCTTATACCGCGACCCTGCAGCTGAACCCGGAAGGTGGCTCAAAAAAGAAAAAGAAAAATAGTCTCTTGTCTGAAAGAGTGTAATTCACAAAAAAATTCAAATTTTATTTGTCCTTTTTAGACCTTAAGTTGTATCGTTCTTTACCAGGCACAGTTTGATCCTGAAAGAGTGTCTCTGGATGCGTAGTATCAAATCTCAAACACGGCGGCACAGCTTCTTGCAAGACTTCATTATCCGCACGTTCTGACTGAGTCCATTCCAGATGTGCATCGCTAAAAGGTACAAATCCTTTACACTCTCGGAATCGGCAACACCTTCCCGGACCCACTTATCGTACGGTAAGGTCAAAGGTATCTTCTTGCAATGGGTACCATGTACCCAGTTTTTCTTGCCGAACACCTGAATAGCAGTCCGAGTTGATAACAGGACTTGGTATGGACCGGTCCATCTTGGTTCCAAGTTCTTTGACCTTTGGAAATTCCTGGTTATAATCCAGTCGCCAGGTTGAATCGTGTGGCCTGCGTCTACAGAAACTGAAGGCAAAGTGTCATGAACCTGTTGGTGAAGAACACGCAATTTAGCAGTCAAATCATGTAAGTAGTTAACCAACATAGGGTACTCGAGATCACTGTACTTCTTAGGCCTCGGCACACCCCAGACATTCGCCGGGCGTCCAAAAACAATCTCGTATGGGCTAAGTACCACACGAGAATGTACTGTCGTTCTCGTGGACAAAAGTGCCAATGGTAAGGCATCGGGCCATGTAAGACCAGAGCTCGCTTGCACCTTGGCCAACTTCAGCTTCAGAGTGCCATTATAGCCCTCAACCAGGCCTGCTGACTGGGGGTGATTTGCAGCGTGAAATTTCTGTTTAATACCCAGACCCGCACATACTTTCTTCATAATCTGACCCACAAATTCACTTTCATTATCACTCCATACCATCCTCGGCAAGCCATATCTAGGAAAAATTCTTTGAGCAAAACCTTGGCTGTAGACAAGGCAGTATTATCCTTTAGGGGGTAGGCCTCTATCCATCTGGAAAAGGCACAAACCACCACAAGGACATACTTCAAGTTATTGTATCTTTCCATATGAATGTAGTGTATCTGCAGCACCTCGAACGGATACGTTGGAGGAGCAAAATGACCCGCTGGAGTTGGGGGTCCCTTTCCAGGATAATGCATCAAGCAAATCATGCAGTGTTTAACCAAATTCTCAGCACACTTAGGAATTCCACCATTCTGCCATACTGGAGCCGACAACTTACATATCCCTTTTGAACTAATGTGAGCCAGCCCATGAGCCATAGTAACCACCGGGAGCACATAAGCATCCGGCAACAAACATCGCCAGTGCTCTGACAACTCAACCCAACAGCCTGTTGAATCCAACATTCCCGTACTCTCTCTCCACATACTCAATTCTTTCTCAGTAGCTTCCGCCTGAATCATCTTCACACTTTCTGTTGTATCTTCACACATTCCTCCTTCCACAACCCATCTGGCAGGACCTGCAACATACATCCGACTCATCACATCTTTCGCTGTTTCTCTCGCTACTTCATCTGCAAACGCATTCCCTCGACCCACATCATCCGTAACCTTCTTATGCGCACTACACTTTACTATCACAATTTGGGTCGGCAAAGTAAGTGATTCAAGAAGTTCACTCACTAATTGTCCATGCTGAATTTTCGTACCATGGGAAGTAAGAAATCCTCTCTCTTTCCACAAACGACCAAAACTGTGAGCCACGCCAAATGCATATTGGCTATCAGTAAAAACATTCACTCTCTTTCCTTTTGACAACACACACGCTCTAGTCAATGCTATCAACTCCGCTGCCTGTGCTGAATTCTGTACAATACGTGCTGTTTCAACAATCATGTGCAAAGTTGTGACAGCATATGCTGCAGTCGTCTCTCCATTCGGAAGCATATAGGACGAATCATCTACCCATAGGGTACCATCAGGATTCGAAAGAGGAGTATCTTTCAGATCAACTCTACCCTTCGTTTACTCCTCTGTCCGGAGAAAACAGTCATGCTGTTCCTGAACATCTGTCTGTACAAAAATTGGCAACAATGTAGCTGGATTCAATGTGTTGCACCGCTTGATGTGCACATGACTAGCCAAAAGCGTCAACTCATAACCTGACAAACATGCACTGGTAAGATGTTGAGTCTTTGTTCTGTTCAATAGGGTATCCACTGCATGTGGAACCATCACAATCAATGTATTATCCAACACCAAACCAGCAGACTGTCGAATAGAAACAGCCGCTGCCGCTGTAGCTCTTAGACAACTAGGCAATGCCCTAGCTACCGGATCTAAAGTGGCTGAAAAATACGCACATGGGCGCTGCTTGTCTCCAAATTGTTGCGTCAACACTGACAACGCACAACCTTCTCTCTCGTGTACATAAAGTGTAAAAGGTTTACTATAGTCGGGGGTACCGAACACCGGAGCAGAACACAATGCATCACGCAATTCAGAAAAACTCTTCTGACATTCGTCAGACCAAGGAAGAGGGTGTGGTGTGTCCTTAAGAGTAAGTGCCAACAAAGGTTTCGCTAGCAAAGAAAAATTCGGAATCCACTGTCTACAATACGAGGTGATACCTAAGAAGGCACGCACCTCTCTCTGTGTGCATGGCACAGTCATTTGGGCAATCGCTTAAATACGCTCTGGGGTCAATCGTCTTCCCTCCTTCGACAAGAGATGACCTAAGTAGGTCACTTCTTGTCGGCAATACTGCAACTTCGAAGGTGACACTTTATGATGAAGGTCAGACAGGTTTTGCAACAAAGAGAGAGTAACCTCTTTACAAATCTCTTCATCATCAGCAGCAACCAATAGATCATCAACATACTGGATAAGAGTAGCACCAGAAGGCAATGCAAAAGTATCAAGCTACGTTTTCAAAGACTATAAATGGAGGGACTCTCACAATAACCTTGAGGAGCGCGTTTAAACCGGAAACTGCGGCCTCCTAAAGAGAAGCCAAAAATATCCCTACTTTCCTTAGCAATCGGAATACTGAAGAAAGCGTTCTTCAGATCAATAACAGAAAACCAAGCAGCTGAGGCAGGGATCATAGTCAATAAAGCGGTAATGTCTGGAACAACAGGAAACTGTGGCACAACAATCTTATTGACCTCTCGAAGGTCAATCACAAACCGATACACGGGTGGCTGAGAAGAGTCAGTACGCTTAAGGACAGGCAGAACAGGACTATTACACACATTGCCTCTCGTTTCTTCAACCACACCTTTCTCAACCAAATCATAGATAATCGCTAAAAGAGCTCTTTCGCCATCACTGGAAATTTTGTACTGTGGAGAAGTGTGGCTCACTGGTTAGAGGAGGCAGACCCGGACGCTGAGATCAGACCCGGGACCAGGGTTCAATTCCCGACGCGGCAGGGTATTGAGCCCAAAATGTCCACGGACTCGATAATTCTCGCTTCGGTGCCTACTGGAATCACAGGTTCACACTCTGCAACTCTGGGCAATAGCTTGCTTAATCTCCACTACGGCCCCCCACGGCGGGATGCCTGGCTTTCACCTTGGGGATACCCAGTAGGGGCTATCTCACAGGGAAAAACCAGGACGGGTTCCCAATGCAAAGCGCTTTGAGACCTGGCGGTGATATTGCGCTATATAAAAACCTATCCATCCATCCATCCATCCAGGAATGCGAGGTAATTTAGCATTTGACTTAAGAGTAACAACGTAAGATGGAATCTGCAAGAGACTAACATCATTAGGACCTGTAGCCCAAAGTGTATCAGGGAGAGAACGCAGTTCCAGTGGAAGGTGATCCTTAGACAGATACATCGGGGAAATCACTTTCTTACCCACTGTAAGATGTACTCCCAAAGGAGAACAATGTAATGTCGCATGCAATCTTTTCAATAAGTCCAAACCCAACAAATTCTCGCCACAGCCAGTCGTTAGAATAAGGGGAACCTCCAATTCACAAGGACCAATAGAAAGAGGCAAAGGACAAGAAACCGGGTTACGAACTGGGGTGCCAGAAAATCCTACCGAAACATTAGTCAAGCCAGACAAGGGTGCGCCAGGGAGTTTAGAGTGCATGATAGAACTCTTTGCTGCACCAGTATCCAAAAGAAAAGGTTCTGCCACACCTGATGTAATCACTTCAACATAAGGTCCACTCTGGTCTACCGGAACTGACACTACTCCGTCCCTTTGTCCATGGCTGCCCTAACTATCATTAAAACCAGCACTCTCACTTCCAACATAATAATCATCAGTGTAGTACTGAGCGGACTGAACGGTCGGAACATTCTGTTGGTCAAAATAATTTATAGAATTCTGAGGGGAAAAGGAACGTTCATTCTGGGGAAACGTACCACGTCCCCTACCCCTAGGTACTTGTTGGTGACCACCACGACCTCTCAGACCAGACATACCATTCGCACGCTGTAGCAAGATCGGGCAACTATTCTTGAAGTGACCTTCCTCTTTACAATAAGCACACTGATTAGGGCCTAGCGGGAGTCGCGAAGCAAAAGACTCAGGCTTCTGCAACAGTTTCTGAAACTGTGGGGGTTGCTGAAAGTGACGCTGATTAGGGCGAGGCGGATAAGCCTGCTGCAGAAGAGCTTTCGTTTTTAATTCTCTAGTCTTCTTCTCTAGTTTATCCTTCTCATCTTTATCTCTATTCTCACAGTATTGTGCAGTGGCCAATATCTGGGCTGAAGAAGAAACAGCCCATGAACTCTCAGAATCTTTTAACTTAGTACAAAGTTCAGGAAGTAAATTAAAAACAAACTTATCTACAAACAACCTCTGATCACCTTCTGTACTCATGTCCTGACCACTACGAGCAATGAATGTTTCCTCGAACCTAGTGAAGAAATCAGACACACTCTCATCTTTCTTTTGTTTGCATGCTGCTAACTTGTCCCAATTCACCCGCAAAGGAGGCATCATAGTTTTCATTAAATTAATAATCCTACCAGGTAGTTCTGCAACTAAGGGTTCAGGTTTGGCACCTCCTACCTGCCGACCATCTGCAGCAGTAATATTAACCCATGTATCTCCTAACTCTGGCGCGTGATCCTCATGACGGATCTTCGCCCACAAGGATTGAGGAACTACATTACCCATCAACATATCTATGTCAGCTAAATTCATAACACATGCATTAACTGTCTGAGACAACTCCTTGTAATAACTAGCAGGATTTTTACGGGGGTCAGGCAAGATCTGCTTAAGAGCCAGGACCTCAGCTCTCTTCCAAGTGACATGCACCCACACTCGCTGAAAATGAGCCGGTGCAGCCACAATACCATGAGCGGCATCAGCCACAACTGCTTCTCCCCATACAGGGGGGACCTCTCTCATAGGATACTGCTTCACTTTTCTCCTAACAGAAGGTTCAGGTTCGAACAATAACTGAGGTGGAAGTCTATACCTAAAAGTGAGTAATGTCTCTACCGCTTCCTCAACATCGGAACCCACTATCGTTCCTTTAGCAAATTCAGACTGAACATTAATCAATTCCAATGGAATTGAACCCAACTCATTATCTTCCCACTCCTGACGAAGGAAGGTACACAGGACATCAAAAACATACCTTTGTTTTGGTGCCTCCCACTGTAGGAAGATAAACATAACCACTTGTGGACCGTACTTGGAGGCATTCGAAACCCATCTACGAGCAAGGAGATCTAACACTGCCCGCTCTTCGGGACCAGGAAGCTTACGTTCAGAAACAGGGGTCATATTTAGTGACCCAAAGAAAGGAGACAAAAGACTAGTGACAGTCTCAGTCATTCGTTGCCGAGCAGAAGGAGAAGAAGTTGACATGAGGACAGGAGACAAAGTGTTTTGAGGCAAGAGAGACGTAGGGACAGAAATAAGAGAAGTCGAAGATAAAGAAGTGTAAGGGAAAGGAGTTTGAGGCAAGGCTGATGACAAAGCTGGCGGCCCTGGAGGGGGCTGCGCCGCGGAAGGAAAAACCACCTGTGAAGCAACAGGTGGTGGAACAACAACAGGGGGTTGAACGACAACAAGGGGTGCAACAACTGGAGGTAACGGAGGTGCAGTAGCACCCTGCACATAAGGGGGTGGTAATCTCAGTAAATGTGACATAAAATGATCCTTTTCAGGGTCTTCAGTCACATTTGAAAGGGGGGGGTGGCAAAGCCGGGTAACATTTGTCAATGGCCATGCAATGTTGTCTATCTGACACTTCAATCGCACTATCTTCTTCATCTTCCTTAAACTGCCTAGCAGCTTGCATTACCGAAATATTCCTTTCCTTCCTCTCTCTCTTAGCTTGCTTAATTTCTCGCTGTTTGGCTTCCTTACGCCAAAGGTGGAAAGAGTCAAACATCGCCGGCCGGGCTTTCTTCTTAAATAGCGCAACTTCTAGGTTATCTAAAACATCTGATTCAAAACTACCATGTGGGGGCCATCGTAAAACACCATCTTTCCTTGTATAACGGACCCATACTTCGGTAAAGGTAATGGGACCCACACCATGCTTTGAATAGAGCTCATAGGTTGGAGTTCCAACCGGAGGTATCAGATACGAGTCCTCCAATCGGGAATCCTTATTACAACTACAACAAAACCATTTCCTAATTTTGCCAATACCAGGCATCTTTAGCTCGCTAGTCTTGCTTCAAACTTCAAGGGGTTATCAAAAATTATACACTCTTAAATAATGAACCCCTCGGCTTCGACTATTGCAATGGCCGAATCAAAACCAAGAAACAAAACAAAGCTGTGGGAGCGACCCACTTATACTTAACCAAAATGTCTGTCACGCCACCAGAAGACCGTATAACGTCTCGCCTTACAAATCATCACAAGAGGGTCCAAGACAGGGCGACAGTCAGGGCAGCAGTCCTTCGCAGCCGTCGGAAAGGGGAAGCCTCGCAGAAAAAACCTTAGGTCCACGTCGACATGCAGGGGTCAATGAAGTGGCGGCCGTCCTCCAGAATTTCCTCACGGGGCTCCTCACAATCTTTGGGCTTGGACCAGTACCGCTGAAGTCGCCCCACGTTTGGCGCCAGTTGAAGAACCGGGGTTTAACCCAGCGGCGTCAGGGGCACACCTAAGATCTTCGAGTTCACCTGTCTTGGTATTCAAAGACACGGAATACTTCTGGATGGCGTCAGAGACCAAGTTTATTAGCTGCAGCTAGTAACAGTAATCCTAGAAATACATCACGGTGTAAATTCTTAGGAGACTGCTCATTTCACTAAGGCGAGACGTCTCCTTTTATACCCAATATTCACATTATAAATGTACACCCACTGCACAAAATTCTAGCCAATAAGATACATTTTCAAACAAAGCATCACATAGCAAAAACTCAATTTACAGTATCCCAACCCAAAAGTTAATTATTAGGAATGTCCCAAATTCAATCTCCACAAGTCGGACAAACCTATAATTGAAAGCATAACCCATGTAATGAAGAAACATAAAAAAAAAAACAGTAACAGATGCTGAACAAGATAAAGCACGTGCAAGGAAACTAAAAAGTTAACGATGTCCTGAACATTGATTGGCAATCTCAGATAAAGATCGATCAGGGAAATTGGCTTTGCGAGGTCAGTTTCAGGTGAAGAGGTCAGTTTCTTACAGTTCATTTCAGAGTTAAAGAGAAACCTAGGTAATGTATACATGAACTAAGAAGGCCAGGCCACTTCGTTCGCCAGGTTAATTTTACAGGCCTACGTGAGGGCAACACAAAATGGTGGCACAGTACAAAATGGAGTCAGAATCGAGAATTACAGAACCTCAACTGCTAATGTGACATCTGTCAGTTTTTACATCATGGTATTTTTGTATTGCTCAGAATTATTTGAACAAGCAGGGTCAGCATGTACCTTCTAGTTACGGGTATAAGTAGTTCACATATTTGTAACTGAAGAGTGAGTATCACAAGCCCAGCGATATTCAGTTATAGGTAAGTAACGTGTTATTTCTACAAACCTAGGTATTGGTAAACATGGTAGTCTGTTTTTACGTTTGTTTTATATTTTGTTCATTCCAAATTATGTATAGATGTCTATGTATATCCCCTTGCAGGACGCAGGCTGAGATGGCACACACCTGCCGTGGCACCATCAATCTTTCGACTGCCCACATTGACACAGAAGATTGCTGCAACATTGTGCTGTCCAATGGGGGCCGAACATACCATCTTAAAGCCAGTACTGAGGTGGAGAGGCAGCGATGGGTCACTGCCCTGGAGCTAGCCAAAGCGAAAGCCGTTCGAATGATGAACAACTTGTCAGGTACCATCCAGTGCCAATCACTCACTTGTAAAGACCTTTTATTTCAAAAGCTGTCGCTGTTGTGCAAACTAAGCATGTACATTTAGACTATATTCTAAAGTCTGCTAACAATCCAGTCTTTCTTTTCCTGTGAAATATTGTCTTACAGATATATATGTATAGTACTCAATCTTAATTAATGCAAGGAGCAATAATTGAAAAGTGTAAGGCATAATCATTTTGTGTTTTTGAGCTTGCAGAGCATCTTCGACTGAAATGCTATACAGACACTACATTTAGAACAGAATGTAAGGACTTAATATACACTCTGAATAGGGTAGACGGGACATCTGTCAATTATTGATGTATCTCCTGTATCCACCAAAATCTAAATTATCCTCTTAGATGTGAGGGAATAATGCTAATATACCTTTTGCAGTCCCTTGTCACCTGTCTCCACAAATTAGTTGTGTGTCGTGTAGTCTCAGGGCCTGCTTTAGGGCGGTGCAGACCAGTGCAGCCACACCTGGCGCTGACCTCAGGGGGCACTGTATAGAAATAACTTATGGTATTAAAAGCACCTGCTGCAGAATTCCTTGTACGTTCTGCAGTTTCCAGGCAGCAATTATAAATCTCAAGATAACCTTAACCAGTGCTTTAAAACAAATGGAATGTATGTGAGAGAGGGCTATGTGGAGATGAGCAGTACTGTTGGAGGTTGGGAGTGAAGGGAATCTGGTGAAGAGGTCATTGGCTGGGGGGAAGGAGTGGGGCAATAACAATTGTCGCACTGGATGCCACCAGGGCTAAAGCGGGCCTTGTGTATGCCCATGAGTACACTTTAAAGAGGGCAAGGGGAGCATACCTCAAACGCTTAATTTTCTTTTTTTTAAAGTCCTTTTCATTATGTATTCTGTGCGTGTTACATCATCCATAATAGGTCTCTTCATGTAAAAGGCTGAAATGTTTGAGGAGCACAAAATCGGAGTCAAGTGGGAGGATCATGTGCGAATGGAAAGATACCAGCAAACACAATACCTTGAATCTTGAGTAGTAGCAGACAGATTTGGGATCGTGAAGGTGTTTTGTACTTATTTCTTTTATTATACATGCGTAATGATAAACGGTAGAGTGGAGTGAAATGGTCAGCACAAGGCAAACTCGTGAGGGAGAGGTTTTGGAAGATTATGGACTAATTTGAGAAGTAGAATGTTGAACCGGTCCAGGAGCCACTGAGGTTTACCAAACTAGTCTGCTTGGTTGTCTGTAGAGAAGATGGAAGTGGATCTGGGTATGATAAATCAAATGCAAGGGTAACATCGAGGACTGGCACGGACCGTATCTGACAAGATGGTTGCAGTAGTTTAGCTGTTTTAGGATCTGGTCATTAATTAGGGTATTGCAGTAGAACGTTCGTTTTGGTGGATGTTGCTGATGTTTAGGAGGTGGTCGATTGCAGATGCAATTAAGGTTCTAGTGGTAGAGGTTTGATTTTTGTGTTGAAATAGATCCTTTTTAAGGCCGGAAGGGTGTGTAAAGTCAGGAAGGGTGAGTGAAGTCAGGAACGGTGGTGCCGGGAGGCAGGATGCATTTGGATACACTGGACAAGTGGTGGTAGATGGTGTCTGTTTTGGAAAAGCTAAGCCAGTATCCAGCAAAGGATCAGTCAGCCATACTCCTCATTGAAAGCATTGAACCTAGATGATCTGTTTGCCTCCTCACCTGAATACAAACTGGGGCATGTCCTGGTCAGTGAGTTTAGGGAAGTAGGTGTGAACCTGTTTTTCCCCCCAGCAATCTGTGTGATACCCAACTATAAACATATGATTTAATGACTGGGAGGCTGTGGGTCTAAATGCCAGAGTGAGAGAGAGGGTGTTAAAGATTTGAGGCGCAGAAAGGGTACTTGTGGGTAGAAATGCAGTATTATGAAAATCAAACAACAGCCTTGAAACCCTTTGAATCAATCCAAGAGAAATTCAATCTGCCACTTAAAATTTGTATTTTATTGTAACCCTGGTATAGAAGGTGTTAAGCTAGCCTCGTACCCCAAAACATTTCCACTTATCACAAATTAACAAGTGGTGGTGAAGTTCTTTCCTCCTCCACATTGACCTGCCTACAGAACCCTGAAGAATGAGACATGGCTCACATCACCCAATCCCTGGTACTCCTCTTTTGTCATGGATTCTCGTGTGCCCAAAGAAATGTAATCCTTCAGATTACCTGCGTGCCTTGGCTTTCATGGGATTCCCCTTTGCACGTGGCATACATGCACCACAATGTGCTGGGATTTACTAGGGACTTCCCTGGGCCTGGAGATTTTCACCAGGTCCTTTTTTTAGGTTGAGGCTTACCAGACAGGCAAAAACACCTTAGGGACATCCGGAAAGCTTCTCTGGCAATGCATTTTGCCCATGGCTTACTATTGGCCTTGTGTTTTGTAACCCAAATTTGCTTCATTTCTGTTTTGTGGCTTTTTGTTTTAGGCTGTCCAGTATGTCTTTGTCCCTCCTGTGGAGCACCACCTCTTTACTGCATTCTTCCACAAGTGTTTGCTTCCTTTAAATTTTGTTCTGATCATGGTACATTTGTGGTGCATTCAAAGATCGGGTCAAATGTTGGTCTGTGTCTTCCAAAGGAGCTTGGTGTTTACTTTCCTTTCCCTGACTTCAAAGTGAGAGGATTTATCTGACAATCATGCTGTGTTCTGTTCTGGAGGTGTGCTGGAGGAAAGCTGTATGTAGATATGTTTTTCTGGCACACAACAACATTTAATTGTCTATAAATGAACTGTGCAAATATTTCAGAATTAATCAGAAATAGGAAAGCGGTAATGAAGCATTTTTTTCTTTAATTCTGAGGTGTTTTGTAAAAAATATTTTAATATGATCAATACAAATCAATACACTGGGTGATGCCATTTCCACACATCATTTGTGCGTTGTATAGTTTTATCAGTAAAACTGTATGTCTGTGCAAATGTGATGGCCATTTCGTTTGAAAATGTGTTTTGTGTAATGGCAGTACGCTACCACACCCTCTACTACACTGCATACTACTCCCCTCTGTTCAATGCCACTCCAAGCCACTTTAGGCCACTCCCGACCCTCTACTGCACTTTAGGACACTCTACTCCACTCTGTGCCTCTCTGCACTACCAGGGGCGGTGGGTGACACTTCAAAGTGGTGGGGCGCAAAGTGATTAGCATACAGCACCGTAGCGAGCGAGCGAGCCCGAACCCCCAAAGGGTTGTTTGGGAAGATAACCCTCCCCAAGAAAATTTTGAAAAAAAAGAAGAAAAATCATGCATTTTCAAGCAAATTTGAGAAAGCAGGAAGGTTAATAAAGCAATTGTGAAAGTGCAGTTATTACATTAATAGATGGCATAACATAGGTAGCTGCTTATTCAGTATAACCACAGAATGACCATGCACGGTTCTACAGCATATTCTATAGCTGAACAAAACAAGTGGAACTACCCCTCCCTTAAACCATACAAAAGAGGATGAATGAACTAGTCAAATAACAAAAAAAAGTGGAGGAATAGGAAACATACATGGGCAAAAAAGCGAAATGACAGAGCAAAATTTACAGTGTGATAAAGAAACCTATAAAATTAATAAAATATCAGATATGCATGTAATAGCAACCCAGCAGTAGGCTGCTCTCCCTCCTAGAGAGGGTAGAAGAACTACAAAGGCTGGCTACAGAGCCATGAACACAGTTGGACGGCTCTCCAGAAGAACCAGTGCACAAATCTGGGGAGACCCTAAGATTATGTGGTTTTAATGCATTCACCGCCATGTATCTGCAGCAGAAATGCTCTGGGTCTGAGAGAAGCACTAGCTTTTAAGAGATTTTGTTTCTGCCGTCTCTTGCTCAGGAATGTGTGTGTTCTCTTGCTCTCTCCTCTGTGTGCTGCTTCCCCTTTAGTTTCCCCCACCTCGTCACTTTCATTGTTGCTTCCCTCTACTCGTCCATAGCTTCCTCCGCTCGTCCCCATCCTGCTCAACTTATTATAAAATATTTCACCCTTTCCACATTAGCCCCTAGCCATTTGTTGCCTGGCACACCTTCCCATGCCTTCTAACCCTTTCCCAACACTCCTCTTCCATTTTTTTCAAAGCTTTCAGTGCCTCCTGCACTATCTCTGAGTTTTTTTTGTTTTTATTTCCATTTCGAGGTTGCTGTGTGCGGGTGTGCCTGCACAACCAGGAGCCGGGGGCACTTAGGAATACTTTGGTAATACTTTAGCATATCCCATTAAAAGCGTACATCCATCCATCCCATTAAAAACCACATCCACTTTGGGAACTGATGCTTGTCACACAAGTCCTTTCAGCCAGTGAGAGATCAGTGGTCGTTCAATACTCAAGAGGTAAACTTGAGGCAAAGTTGGCAGGGTATGCTCAGACGTGAGTCCCTTGCTCACTTTGCCACTGGGGTCAAGCAAGCCCGGCTGAAGATGGCTGTAATGCCAGAAACCGGTCCTGGGAAGCTTGATTCGAGTCCAGGGAAGACATGGCTTGGCAGTTCGGGCTGGACTGTTCCCATGAGGCACAGGGTCAGACTGATTTGCATATGGCCATGTCTGAACTGGGGTGGCGGAGTGAGCTAAAGAACGGTGATGGATTAAACCCAGATCAGTTGACTGGGGGTGAGTGTTTGTATTGTCAACGCTCCGTCCATCACCACCTTTGGTTTTTCTTCATTAATGAAGGGAAGCATTTTTTAAATACAAAACACTCACAATTTAATGTTCACATGGAACCTGTGTTGCACAAACTACCTTTAGATGTATGTCCTGTTTTTTCATAACTCACATTATCAGAAAGACATGGGAGGTGTACTTTCTTAAAGAATGTGACTGGGCTGCAAGATGGCTACTAAATTCAAGAGACCTGTAATTTTCAAAATACACATGATTGTGTTTTGCCTCCTTTGGATCGTCTTACTCTCAAAAATAGCCAACAACTTTCAAAAGCAAGATCAAAGTCCTGAAATACTCTCCTAGACTGCAGTGGTTCTAAAATATCACTTCCAGCTGTGGGCCTCAGAAATATTCTTAAACCTGCTGGTTGATGTTTTATTACTGAGTCACCTGCTTTACTTCCTATGCCCTTATGGGACTCTAACAAGTCCAAGAGGCAGTCTGGCTCTCCACTCAGATCTCAGGCGTATGAAACATAGAGTTGAGTGATTGCAAGCGGCGTCCTGCACAGTTATTGCCTTACACTGACTTTTATCACAACAGCTAATTTTTTACACACTGAAGTAGTCAGACTTTCAAAAACTAGGCTCCCTTCCAATTTCAGTCTTAGCATTTTTCTCACAAACTGATTAATTCTGGAACTATGTTAGAAAACAGGTACAGCTGTCAATGACATCAAAGAGTAATTATTAAATGTATGGATATTCTCTCCAGGGCCACCTCAAAGGAATTTATACATGTTACTAATATGATGTGATCATTCAGTACAGCGAAATTGCAAAGGACTGTTGTGGACGTGGTAAATATCAAGATGTACAGACAACATGTCAACATTAATTAGAGACCCGTGGTTTTGTTTGGCAAAAAATAATGATAGTCTAGATTTTACTGTCTTAAAACTTTCTTCATGTCAGTGAAAGTTAATTCGTAAAAATACATTTCCCATTATCCCATTCTCTAAATTCACAATTCCAGATTCTGGCAAACACAGATCACAGCCTACATTTAGAGATATCAGCTTGCCCCATGTCAGTGAGTAGGCCTTGCCTTGATTTGAGTTTTAGTAGTTGTAACCTTGCACTTATAAATGTAAGATAACTAAAATTACATTCAAGTGTTTCAAAATGCAAAGTGAAGTAAACAGCCTTTCCTTGGTTTTTAATGTGCTCGCAAATCTATTGTGTTGCATTTATCCAGTTCATACCAAATACCAAAGCTGGGATCCGATTTAGAAACATTGTGGTTCTTGTCAAGCAGCATGTTAATCTAATTCTATTGTAATACAACGAGAATTTTCATAACTTCACGTATGATCAGGCAGGTAAGCCAGAACTACGTGCTCTACATTTATATTCCATTGCCACCTTCCTATTTTTTCTAACTATAAATCGACAACTCACTGGATATATTTCATAAATTTAACTGTAACAGCTCATTCTTGATTGACAATAATTCGTCTGTATTTCAGTTCTGTGACATTATTTTATATAACTGAAGCAAATTGTGGTTTTGATTTTCAAATGTTTTTTCTCTTCGCACTTTTCAAATGCAAAGCTCTCAGACAGCCTTTGGGCTAACTTCGGCGCTATACAAAAAAATAAATAAAAATAAACTGGTTAATCAGCACCATGGGCACTACTCACCGAGACCTCACGTTGTCACGATTGGTAACAGCAATTTTGTTTTCTTTGCATTCTGACACCTGCAGGAATGTAAAGAAAAAACAACACCGATCTGAAGGAGCTACACAGGCCTGATAGGGGAGAACTTGAGACGGCTGCAGCCTTAAATGCCCAAATCAGATTATCAATGCTAACGGTTTAACAGCGCAGGAATACGTGATCGGAGGTCTAGCTATTAAATGGGGAAATGACCCACTGAAATGACAGTCATCCGTCACTCACCACAGCAGAACAACACGTGCATTATGCAGTTTTCTATTACAGGAAAGCGGTTCAAGGCTTACTGGCAAATTTGGGATGGGGGGGGCTGGGAGTGGAGAGGAAAACAATCCGCATTCACGAGTCTTGTTCCTGACTTTCATTTTAACATTTGCTTCCTAAAAATGTGCTTCCTCAGGCCACAGCTAGGAATTTATCGGTGGTCTGTTTGAACTTTTTTATTTTTTTTAAGTTAACGAAAAAAAAAAGAATAAAAAAGCAGACAACTAAGAGCAGGAGCCGGTGACATTTGCAGGCCTGCTAACGAGAAGTGCACATGTCCTGAGCGGCTCTCATTGTGGAGCTGCCGGGCGCCGAGTTCGGCCAGGCCCGCAGTAATCGCTGCCAGATTCGCGCGGGAGGTCAGGGCCCGGGGGGGGGGGGGCGCGCCTTGTCAGTTTTATAAACACTGCAGTTTTTCCAGATGGCCACTGGCTCCAGCCTGAATGTCTGTCCCCACCAATGCTGTGCCCGTCTCCCCCCCATGCTTTAATGACCCCGGTCCGCATGCATTGTACTGAACAAACAGTGCCCATATCTTTCTGTACCTCTCAATCCCGTGCCTCACCACTCACCCTGTGACCCTCGCCAGCCGACAGACTCACCATATTCCAAGGAGCTCTTCGTCTCCTTCCACTCGGTGCGAGCCTGAGTTCCTCAGCATCTTAAGGCCGGAATCTGGAGCACACGACACGAAAGAGACGCCGACCCCGTCCGCGACAAAGCTCTTTCCTTGACAGGATGTCCCCCCCCCACGCGCGGCATCCAATGGGATGCTGCGCCAGTGGACCAGCCAATTCTGGCGCTGCTTGCAGCGCCAGGATTGGCTAGGGGGGCACATTTGCTGCTCGCCCTGTCGCCCCTTGTAAACCCGGGCTGTGGCAGGCGAACAAGGTCCCACTGGGGACCTTACAGTGCGGTGAGTGCGCATGCTTGGGCAAGTTGCAAACCAACTTGCACTTGCGCACTACGGTCTGCTGCAGCCTGAGTGTGTGGACTGTCTGTCATTCAAGCTGCAGCAGGCCACCCCCTTGCGCAATTCCCGGCGGCTGGTATTATGTTTTGTTTATCATGTACAGTCTGTCACAGTAGTTATTTTATGTAGATAGGATTGCGGCCGGCGGCCGCGATGCGGGTCTATGTGGCTGGTGGGGCTACGCCCCTACGCCCCAATGGACGCACAGCGGCTGTGCTCTACTCAATTCTATACTACTCCACTCTAGGACTGTCTGCTCCACTCTACGCCACTCTACTGTGTCTGTGCCTCACTCTATGACACACTATGCCACTTCACTCTAGGATACTGTACTCCACTCTACATCACTCTACGCCAATCCACTATATGACACTCTACTCCACTTAATGCAGCTTTACTACCTGCTACTCCATTCTACGACACTGTACTCCTCCCTGACACTTTGCAGCACTACGCTATGCCACTCTACTCTACACTCCTCCACTCTAATCTACTGCACTCTACGCCACTCTACTCCATTCTGCCACTCCTCTCCACGGCACTCCACTCTATACGCCTCCAATCTACTCCACTTTATGCAACTCTGCCATTTCACTCTCCTCCACTCTGACTCCCTACTCCACTCTGCCACTCCACTCTACGCCCATCCACTCTACGCACATCCGCTTTATGACCCTCCACTCTAGGACCCTCCACTCAACGACCCTCCACTCTACTCTACGACACTCAATGACACTCCACTCTACAACACTCCCCTCCACTCTCTGTGCCCCTCCACTCTCTGTGCCCCTCCACTCTATGACACTCCACGAGACTCTACTGTACTCTAACAGTTTACTCAACCACACTCAATGCCACTGTACTGGACTCTACACTACTCCACTCTACTGTATGATACTCTACTCCATTCTACTCCATTCTACTCCATTCTACAACACTCTGCTCCACCCTGTGCCACTCAACTTCACTCTTTGCCCCTCCTCTCTGTTCCCCTCAACCTTACAACACTCTACTCCACAACACCCTATTCCACTCTATGCCCCAACACTCTTTTAATCTCTGTCCCTCCACTATAGGCTTCTCCACTATATGCCCCCTACACTCTATGCCACTCTACAAACAGAACTCTACTTCACTCTGCAACTTTCCACAACACTCTATGCCACTCTGACACTCCACTCCACTTCCTTCTTCTCATCACTCCACAACACTGTATGCCACTCTGACTTTCCCCTCCACTCGCCTCCACTCTATGCGCCTCCACTCTATGCGAAATTATACCACTCTACGCCACTTCATCCACACCCCTCCACTCTGACACTGTACTCTAAGCCACTTTATGCAACGCTCCACTTTACGACCCTCCATGACACTCCACAACACTCCACTCTGCTCCGCTCCACTATACTACACGCTACGACCCCACCACTCTACAACCCTCCACTCTGATACTCTGCAACACTCCACTCCATCACACTTTAACACCACTCCACTCAACACCACTGTACTGCACGTTACGCCACTCCACTCTACGACACTCTACTGCACTCTACAATACACTACGCCACTATACTCTACTCCACTCAATGCCACTCCACTCTGACACTCTACTCCCCTCCACCCCACTCTACGCCACTCTAAACAATCTGTGCCACAACACTCTACTCCATTCTGTCCCTCCACACTACACTTCTCCACTATACACCCTTGCACTGTACGCCACTCTACATAACTCTACTCTCCAGCACTCTACAACTTTCCACCACACTCTATGCCAATCCGACACTCCAGTCCACTCTACATCACTCCCCTCTGCTCTTCGACTCTCCACTCTACTCCTCGGCATTCCATGACATTCCACAACACTCTATGGCACTCTAGGACTTTCAGTGCCACTCTATACCAGTCTATGCCACTGTAAGTGGAAATGTCTATGCCACTCTTATAACTCCACTTTATGCCACTCCACTCCACTCTACCCTATGCCACTCTCCTCTACGCCACTCTCCTCTACGCCATTAAATATAGCCAGGCTCAAGCAGCCTCACCGTTTTACAGCATGGCTAAAACACATTGACAAAGCCAATAGATCTTGCATAAGCGAGAACTATTGGCTTTGAAAATGCTGTTGTAAGTTGGCCCGCAGGGCCTTCAGGCAGAATATATATATATATATATACCGTCCCCCAGCACTACTCACCTGGGAGCCACTGATGCATCCTGGGCATTGGAGTCCGTTGATGCTCTCGGACCCTGAACACTATCACCTGAGGATCCTATGGCTGAGGGGCGGAGCTGACATTTGCACCTATCCAGTGCGGAGGGGTGCATTCTAAACTGCAGAGCGTGAGGACTTCCGTTTTCACCACCGCAGGCGCTTAAGAGGCCACACCGGCTGAAATGCATCCGCCATTAACTTGAATTAAAGAGTTTTGCCATTGAAATCCCCGCAGAGGCTCCTGCTTCTTTCCCTGAGAGGAGGCGATTACTTCATATATATATATATATTCACTGAAAAAACCATAGGTTATAGACCATATATAGTTAGGAACTAGCATTTAAAAAACCTTATTTTACTCACACAAAACCATTGAAATTCCATATATAGTTAGTTGCACTAACTATATATCGCGCACCCGCAATCCACTGCTGATCATGTCACATATTACATCATTCATGACATGGTTAGTGACATCACTGATGACATCACTGATGACATCTCAAATGACATCACTGATGAGATCACTGATGACATCATCCAGTGACTGTGTGTTTCTGTAAAGTTTAAATATGTTTTACATATTGAAGAATGAGTAGATGTATAAGTGTCTGGACGAAGGATTTAGTAGGTGCATGACTGAATGTATGAGTGAGTGATTAAATGTGTCTCACTGAGTGCATGGGTTAGTGACTAAACTGTCTTAATTTGTGCATCATTATGTCTGTTGTTCTGTAAACTGCTGCATGTGTTGATCAGTAGCTATATGATTAACTATATGGGTTATTGATTGATTGTCCAAGTATTTGTATAGGAGACTGAGTGTGTGTGTGGCTGGCTGGGAGGTGTGTGACTCTGTGCAGATCAATGTGTACTTGTATCAATGATTGTATAAGAAAGTAAGTATGTGTTAGTATATGTTTGAAAATGTAAGGTGCTCTATGTTTAACTGTATAGACAAGAAAATGGAAGTGTGATTGATTCTTTACAGGACTGACTAGGTGTGTGAGTAACTCCATGGATGAGTGGCAGAGTGTAAGTGTCTGTATAGGTGTATGAGTGCATATGATAGTGTTGTAAAGATGAGTGATTGTATGTATGAATGATTGTATGGGTGAATGAGTGAATGTGTGTGTAGACGTAGGAATCAGTGAGTACGTATGTAGTAACTAGTATTGGTGTGTCAATGGTTTCAAAAATTATACTCTGTATTTAACACTGGGTGAAACAGAGGTTATATTAAAACGTGAGGAGATGCATTGTATTGTCACATGAATGATATCATCAGTGATGTGGTCATTGATGTCAAATGAGATGTCATCAGTGATGTCATCAGTGATGTCACTGACCATGTCATGAATGATGTAATATGTGACATGATCAGCAGTGGATTGCGGGTGCGCGATATATAGTTAGTGCAACTAACTATATATGGAATTTCAATGGTTTTGTGTGAGTAAAATAAGGTTTTTTAAATGCTAGTTCCTAACTATATATGGTCTATAACCTATGGTTTTTTCAGTGAATTTTCAAGGTTTTGTAAATGCTAATTCCTAACTATATATGGTCTATAACCTATGGTTTTTTCAGTGAATTTCATTGGTTTTTTAACAGCTAATATCTGTAGCTGTAAAATGTATTCTTCTTTAAATCCAAAAATATATTTTATATGTTTATGAATAATTTTTTTTTTTAATATTTTTTTTTCTTCGTTCCCGCTTCGCGAATCGGGAAGCTTCCCGTTAGCTGACCTTGATGCCGCGAAATAGACCGCGAGCCGGTAAACGTTTCTTTACCGCAACTGCCGCGTTAGAAAACAACATCGTGACGCCTCCCGTCCGCATGACGTTTCGCGTTGTCGCGTGATACGTCATATGACGTGCTACGTTAGCGAACTCGTACGCTTACCGAGTCGCAAAGCACAGGTTTCTGGAAGCAAACCGGGAGGCCCTGCAAAGCGCGTAACGTAAACACAGCAGGTCATGTGACTTGGTAATAACACTTTTCATTGGTTCATTTCACTTTCGGTTTCCTAATGATGTAAGACTAGGTCATATGATCTAAAATGAACACTTTTCATTGGTTGAGAACTATTTTTTTTCCCAAATGGTGAAAATCCCTCCTTCTTTCCTCACTCTGACTTTCATCATTGTGAGAGAAAGACCCTTTGTTACCAGTGAGCAATGGCTTCTTTACTAGCTTCAGCTGGTGCTTCCCCACCACCTCCACCACATCCAAGGAAGAGTGGACCACCTGCTAAAGTTATAATTCAGCAAGAAGAGGAAGAAGAGGAACAGGACGACCTAGATAATCTCCCTATTATGGCCAGAAGATCTGTTGTACCGGAAGTAACGGGACCAGAGGGCAGGGAGATGGTGCCAAATATACAAACGAGATTTCGTGAAGTAAAACAAGTCTGCGTACATTGCAGTGGAATCATTTGCTACGCAGAAAGTAGCATCACTCTGATCAACAGAGCTATTAACAATCATGCTCATGTTTGTCCGAAACTCCCCAAACAATAAATTCTTTTTTTTGTTTTCTTCCTCCTGTTGAGCCCTTTACAATGAATCGTTTTCGTTGCCCCCTCCGAAAAAAAAACAAAAAAAATATAAAACTGTTCAGAAAAATTCAAAAAAAGTAAAAAAATGTTCAGAAAAATAATAAAAAAAATATAAAACAACAAAAACAATTTAAAAAAAAGTTCTTTTCAGAACTACCTCCCCGTTATAAAAAAATTGGTACAATATTTGCAACTGTGCCAACCTCTATTTCTCTTAGTTCGCTTCCCAGTTCGCTCCCCGGTACGCGAACCGGAAGCGAACCAAAAAAATTATTTTTTTAAAAAAGAACAGTAAGTATAAGGGAAGGAAACAGACAGTTATGTTAAAAGAAAGACAGCTATAGGGGAGTAAACTAGAGATACTATTACCCGTAATCCACTGCTGATGATGTCACATATTACATCATTCATGACATGCTCAGTGACATCATCAGCAGAGGATTGCGGGTAACAGTATCCCTAGTTTATTCCCTATAGCTGTGTTTCTTTTAACATAACTGTCTGTTTCCTTCCCTTATACTTACTGTTCTTTTAAAAAAAAATTTTTTAGATCTGTCAGAAACAGTGAAAGTAATGAAATATAAAAGACTACGTAGAATATGAGCATTGTATGCAACAACTTTGACACTGACAGAAGCCTCACCTTCTCCATGCCTCCTACACAGTTCTACATGTACATCATAAATGCAAACAGAACAGAATTAATTATACATGTTAAATGGTTTATTTTTGCTGTTCTCAGAATGTATCAAATTTCACTAAAACAGTGACTTGAAGGTATTCATCATATAACAGCGGGGAAAAAAAAACACAATCAAAATGATTGTGTTTAAAAAACCCATACATTACAAATCAGAATTCAGAACTCCTTAAAGTTAACTTACTTTCCATGACGGCCAAGGATGTCCTATGAACAGCTTACACTCTGTTGTGCTGTTATTACTTTCAACCCGCCACTTTCTGAAAGAAAACCTCCATCGTTTTCAAAAACATGTTACATACAATAAATGACTTCTCGCTCTCTACCACACGATTCCACAAGGCCAAATTGTGTCAGAGCCATGTATAACTCTTGGATTTCTTGTAAGCCAATCCCGTCTTTTCGCATTTCCGCAACTTTCAGAATTAAAATGTTGAAGATCATTTACACAATCCTGGACTAGTAATATCTTCCCCTTCTTGCTCAATCATGTTCTACATTTCCTATCACACTGATACTGCTTACTATGAAGCAGACTTACACTACCTTTATGACTAGTACAATTATTTAATTCTCTACATCACTTTTAATCACAAAGCAATGTAAAACAGTAGACAGCATTGCAGACTTACATTCCCTCTACTCCATGTTTTGATTCGCTGCTTCAATTAGCTTATAAAAAGAAATAGTTTTTCTGAACTCATTCAAAGTGCACGTATTTCTCAATAACGTCCAGTGTTATGGTAAAAAGTTATGTCTCTGTACTACACTTATCGTCAAGGCCAAATAGTGTAGGAGCCATGAGAACTTCTTGAAATTCCTCAGAGCACATCCCGAGATTCTTTCCCTAAAATTTTGGTTTTAAAAACACCAGGTAAGAGTTTTTAAGGTCATATGGCAATTTTTTTTTGAAAATTAAAACAGAATCATTGCAGAATGACCAGCCATTTCTACACTTTAAATAAGCTGTATAATGTCCTGATGTTATTGAAGGACCATCATGATATATAATTGCTACAGTTACAAAAGTCCTTCCTGATATTGACAACTGTGAAGCCACAAACTTTTTAATTAAAGTTGTCAATTTTGTTCCATCAGGCCTACATCGTTGGAACATTAAAATGACATACTGGCCATATGTTCGTATAAATAATGTGGACATCATTTCAGATTTACATTGGCTACACTCCATGTTGTGATCAGCTGCTTTTACTAGCTTATTAAAAGAGACTGATTTACTGTCTGGCAAAGTTAAATATATAAATCTTTCTGAGTCTACACTAGTAGTAGCTGATACCCTACAGTTCTCGCAGTCATGCTGCCATTGATAAGAAAGCCCAAACAGGTGATCTACATCTACACCTTCATCATGCAATACATCAAGCATATACATTAAAAACTCCTGACAATCTTGCTGACTATTTTGAGAGAATTGTGTTTGGCCTGAACATCTGTCTAACAGATTTCGAATTTCAGACACACTTTCTATGTTTGTTCTATCAGTGCTACATTTCTCTAACACAGAATTTAACAAACTGCAAAATCTTTGATCCGAATTGACCACAATCTGTTCTTTTAAAGTTTCTAGAGAAAAGACAACATTAACCACTACATTAGCATAGCAGTTGACACCAGAACTGTTTTCAAATTGAAAACCAACAACATCTTCAACAGAATCCTTTTTGTTTCTGCTTATAATTTCAGGTTCATCAACTTTTCGTCTTTTTGCTACAACCTCCCCAGTATTGGTCACATTTCTTCGTTTCCGGCCTACCACACGTTTCTCAAACAAAGGATACTGAGGCAAATGTGGCGCATACTCTCTTCTCAACCTATTGTATTCCTTAACACAATCTAGATCCGCACAAATGTTTGTGACATCACACTCAATCAAGTACAATCCCGATAAAGTCCTAACTCGTGACAATGCCACATATGCCATACCCTCCTTGAACACAGAACTGCCAATATTCACCAATGCACAGTCTACACTTAAACCTTGCGATTTATGGATTGTCACCGCATATGCCAAGCAAACAGGCAACTGCTTACGACGAACATATAAGTCTTTTACAAGCAAAAATCTAGCAGAACAACGAGCAATTAGCTGTACTTCCTCAATGCCATCAAATTTAATTTTTAAAAATTCAATTCCATCTCTATTTCTGTATTTCACAAAATCAACAACATTACCCATTGATCCATTTACCAGACCTCTTTCAACATGTAAATTCCTTCTTAAAATTATACGGCAGTTCAAGCACACATTCAGAGTCTTTTCAAAACCCGCAGTTTTAGATATACTCTTCTCTAATGAATCCAATTTTGTTTTCAGATTCTCAGACAAAATAATTGTTGATCCCATATGCTCTACTCTGTCAATAGCTTCCAATTTCACAATCTCTTGCTTTTCTAAATGCAACATTTTGTTGTTGAATTTGGCACATTCTGCAAGAGTTGGCATCAAACATATTCCAGATTTTTTCTCAGTAACTTTCTGAAAAATATTCTCAGGCACAACATCTTCGTCTGGATATAAATTTGTCAGTAATCGTGCATGTAAAGCTTCTTTCCCATGCTCGGTCACTTTTCCAATTCTAACATCTTGTAGAATAGTCTTGTAAACTTCATCCTTTGCCTGACGCATATTTTCATGCAGTTCAGCATAATTGAAGTTTAACCATATATTGACGTTGCCAATACTCCCTAAGCACTTCCTAGTATCTTCATGCGTGAGCATTTTGAACACAGGTTGCCCTTTCACTGGTGTCAGCTGCAGAAGATCTCCAAAAACAATGATGTGTTTGCCACCAAATAACACATCATACTCTGTTTTGAGAACTTCTTGCATTCTCAAATGCACAAAGGCAAGCATGACATTGGAAACCATGCTTACTTCGTCAATGATAAGAAGTTTCATTTTCCTCAAGACTCTTGAAACTTCAAAACAAGCATCTCCAGATAGCTTGTGATATTCTAATTTGTTGTCATGCTCCACTGGCAGCATCAGTAAACGATGTAAAGTAATCCCTTTAATGTTATGTGCTGCCAGTCCAGTTGGAGCGGTGACAACACAAGACAGCGATGACTCTGTCCTTTCCTGCAAATAACATGAAATTGCTTTAATAAGGAAACTTTTTCCAGTTCCCGCTTCTCCACTCACGTACAGTCGGACAGGCTTCAACGACGTACATGAGCACTCTTTTTTGTCATGACTTAATCCATGATCAATTTGCATGGTAAGTTCGTCATATATTTTCCTCTGCTCAACGTTGAGTTGTCTTTCCAACTCTTCTAAGTTAACCGCATCCTCCTGAGCATGTGCCATGGCTCTTTCCACTTCATTCATAGCAGTGGCAGCTTCATTTTCGATAAGAGGTCCTCCTAGTGGATCCTGACTCAATGAAGCAGAACTCTGACTGTCCTGAGAACTGTCTCTGGCAATCTCGGCTGCAATTGTTGCTTCCTGCTCAATTTCCACATTCAACATTTCTACATATTTGGGAAAAGCAGGACATTCTATGGTCTCCTTGGCAGCATTGAAAGAGTCTTCGTAACAGAGGAAATCTCCAAGCAGTTCCTCTTCTGCACGCCAAGGCTTAAAAAGTTGCAAAAGTGCTAAATAGAAAAACTCCTTTTTTTCAGGAGATTCGCCACTCAATTTTCGATGGTTTATCAAGTGGCATTTTCTTTGCTTGACCAGACATCCCTCACTTCCTATTACAGCATACACTCCTTTCTCAGTATCTTCTTTGATGTTCCTCTTGAATATGTAATTTTGCAGAACCTCATACAGACAAACATTCTCGAGGTGACTGCTTCGATTTGGATAATATGTATCCAACATGTTGCTCTTCAAAATGTCGGTACTGTTTGGCTCCTTTTCCGCCAAATACTCAATTTCCCGCACAGGTTTCAGAACTCGATTACGCGTTGCAGCAAGACCAACACTCGCCCAAACGATACTCCTGGACTTGGCATAGAGACTTGCTGAAGACAACCGGTCAGAACATTCGTAAGCTCCGATTTCTCGATGCGACAACATCTTCAGACTGAAACTGTACAACTTCTTGCTGAGGCTCTTTTCATGGGAAATGTCCTCCCACATATCCTTCAATTCTGTCTTCTCTTTTTTGGTGATGTAAGATGTCACATACCTAGCCACAGCCATACAGTTATCAGCCACAAACTGTATATCCATGTTAGCATTCCACATGGACAAAATCACCGGGTTGTAGTCGTTGATGTACTTAGACTCCTCGTTCCTCTTCAAATTGTATGTGTTTTTAGGTGATTTCTTCATCACATTATGTCGCAGCGAAGACATCAAACTGTTCACTCTTCCTTTAGAAATCACCGATCGTGGAAAGCCGAAACGACATTTGGTGTAGAACTTGTCTTTGTTCCGGAATTTACGACGACAGTACTTTCCACATCGATGGCTTTGGAAACGTAGAACTTTTTCTCTTAGGCTTTTTTTCTCCTTTGCGTTTGGAACAGCACACGTAGAATACTGTTCTATGAAACTCATCACTGAGTCGTCTGCATCCGTTCCAAATTTAGGTGCATCCTTGATCCACAGCAACATATGTATATGAGGAGCACCTCTTGCTTGGTACTCCTTCCTCCAGAAGAAATCCAACACCTCTCCAAGAGGTGGATTCTTCTTATTCATGATGAAAGACATCATACCTTCAAATCTATGATTGAAGTACCTACATACATTGACTGGATCCAAAGAGCACAGTTCTCCGGGTGTCTTGAATTCGATGTTTTCTACGTTAGCATTTGCCTCTCGTAGAAATTCAAGTAAGTCTTCCCAGCCATACTCAGCACAGCTCAAAGTGAGGAACCATGTGGGAGTTCCTAAGTTCCTCAGCATACATTTTAAATCACCATGACGACGGTACCAGTACTCATTAGTACCACGCTGACACGCCATGAGATTAATCAGGTGAGAATCCAAAATACTGTCTTGGACATTGACTTTATCCATAAAGTCACTTGCCGAGATGTTTTGCATGTGTATACCACTTTTCAAGATGTGGTTCACTGCATATGACAGTCCAGACAGATCGCTTTCAAACAGGAGATGAAACAAATAAGGAATGCATTGTCGAAACCTAGGATCTCCTGCATACAATCGCAAAGTCCGGTATTCAGAAGCAGGAATTGGATGAGGTCGCTCATCATATCTTCCTCCCTGACCTGTTGGAAAAAGCTGTGGGAAACACCGAGCTTCCAAACTTTCCTCCCAAACACTAATGGGACTCCCTTTCGCTTGTTTCATTTGAAACAACTCAATAGCATTCCCCATGACTTCCTTGGAATGCAAAGGATGAACACTATAATGTTCATATATTTCTTCACTAGTAGAGGGTTCTACTTTCTCAATTTGACCAGCACACAAATCGCTATCCTCTTCCTCACTTACTTCCTCTTCTGCAACATATACATTTTTATAGTATTTATTATATTTTTTCAAATACAAATGTTGCCCTTTTGACTTTCCTAACATCTACTAAATCTTGCCATATTTTCTTATTCTTTGTCGGAACCCCATTAACTAAGATAACCAGAGGTTCCTCTTCCACTTTTTCTACTCCAATTGTGTTAATGTTTTTCTTCAAATCTAGAGGCAAATAAACAACTCTTCCCTTTAATCCTCTCTGTAAATCTGATGGAGGCAATTTCCCTGTCTTTGGCTCCATTCTTACAATAGCCTGAAAGGGATGGATACTTTGAATCAAAATAGATTCATAAGTATTTAAATCCTTCAATTCAGAAGGAATTTCAACCAATTCCAGATTATTATGAACTGCTCTAGCAGGCATCTGGTTTTGATTTAATTTGTTACAACAATAAGTACACACACGTTGATCCAATCCCAAATCAAAACAATTTTCTACCATCAAGTATGTTGTAAAATCCTTCCATTCACTATTATTTTCCCTTTCACTTTTTCCATATAAATCCACTAACTTAGTCTGATTCTTATAATAAGTGCGTCGACAACACACACAAGTGAAATTTGGCCTCTCACTTGATTTCACCTCAAACGTCGCAATTTCCCTCTGGAAATTATCTGTACTGGAAACCTGTACACTATCTTCCACATTACTCTCTTCTTCTTGGTCAATTTCAACATTCTCCTCTTTACTTCCAAAGTAACAAAACTCAATTTCTTCACATATATTCTTCACATCTATTTCAGAACCATGCAAAAGAGCAGCGCATAATTGTTTAAGCATAATTGCTGGACTCTTAGCATAATACAACATTCTAACTAATTTCCTCACTTTATTATGATGCACTGCTAGCATCCTGAAATGATGAAAAACACTCTGGCATACTCTCCTGGAAAGACAAGCCAGTGAATGACCATGCAAACCTATCACTTCTCTCACTCTGCAAGGATCTAATTCTTGCAACAACTTCATTTTCTGCTTCAAACTTTTCTTACTAAATGACCGTATAAAATCACAAAGCAAATTGATGGAATCCTGTCGTACACTGCAAATACTACTACACTTCCAGGTGTACACAGGACCCTTAGGACGTCTCCCTAAAACCTCATTACCTAACACCTCTTCTATCTCTGTTCTCACAAGTTTTTCTTTTTCAACTGGACAACCATCTTTCACTTCATAAGCTCGACCACTGGTGTCAACTGCATGCACCAAATCATTATCCTGGAAATAACTCTCCTCATTAAAAAATGCCTCAGAGCTTGAACTATGCATCCATTCTCCAGAAAAAACTTCACAAAAATTACTACGATTAACTATTCTCTTCCATCTACTATTTCTTTTGAAATCATAAATTACCTTGTTTAGCTTCCTAATTCTATTGATTGTCAAAATAAATAACTTACGTTTAATTTCAAATGCCTGATCAATAACTTTCTCAACTATTTTTTTTCTCTTATAAAAAACCACTTTCTGCTGACCTTTCTTAATATTTTTTAACAAATTCCCAATTATCCTGTTGCGGAACATTCGTTTACGAATATCCCTAAACTGTTGTTTCCTTCTACTTTCATGCATAGAGTTATCTCTTACTCTAGCAGTAACATTTCTCATTGGCCTTTCCTTACCATTTGAATTCATTCTCCTTTTCTGGAGTGAAACATTTTCTGTAGTAATATTTTTTTTACTACACATATTTCTTATGACTGTTTTTCGACTCTTACCCGGTGCTTTCTTGGTGACTTGACAAATCTTTTTGTTAGAGGACTGCTGCAATATTCCATGCTCCTGCTGTCTTTGACGTTTTCCAGCCTTTCTTACTCTTTCTTTGCTAGGCATCCTAAAATCTTGAAATAATCTGCAGTTGAATCTGTGGTAAAATATAATAAAAAATGTTATTAACCACTATTACCCAACAGTAAATTAATAACAGTCATCAAAAACTTAACACACTACTTAAGTATATAATATACTGAAGCCTATCTCCAATTTTTCACTGAACAGGACTCATCTCTTCTTAACCTTGGATAAACCTCACCTACTCTGTGTCCCCTGCACATAATTAAATGTAAAGGGGCAGATTTATATTAACTAGCACATCCCCAGGGATGCACCAGTTAACGTGCACCGCTGCTCTGCCACCCACGGTGTGCCGCATTTACAATCAGATAGGACAAAGCTACATCAAAACCCTGCGCCTGCTTGAAGCAGGCATAGATCTTGACGCAGGTAGGCTGAAAGCTAAAGCAACAACTAAGTGTCGTGTGCAGAAGTTACAAAAAAGGAAAAATGGCGTTTAAACCAGTAATGAGACCATGCTAACGTAATACAGAGTAAAAATATCCAGGATCTACATCAGTTTGGGGTTCACGAACCTGGCAGGTACAAGGCACTGAGGCTTTCCACCGTGCATGTCTCATCCCAAAACATATGTTGTTTGTGAATGAAACAATTTCCCAGACCAAATGCTTTGGATTGGCTACTTCTAAAAAATTAAACACCCCTACTATCCCGGAGTTAGAGGAATACGATGGTTGGAGTAATTTTACTCGTTGTCTATTAAAGATTTACAGGCCCTACTCCGTAATTCTTCCTTTAACATTTCCAGTATAAATCCAAAAGGTTGACTGCTTTGGCAACGTGCCTTATCCACGGTTTAATAACGCTGCCTTTTGCTTTATATAAGTTTTCAAAATGTATGAAATATATACCAATAGGTCGTTATTAACCTTTAGGTAGTGGTTTTCTTCATCAAGTCTGGTCGCTTCCATACACATACAGATTTTCAAAGATGATCAAGAACTTTATGTGAATGGAGAGGAATGCACTGAGACGCCAGATCATTCACTAATGTGTAGGCACATACAGTTACACGGTTCATGCAACAAACACCGACCAAATATGGCTTGCGTGTTGCAAGGCACACCAGTTCCTGCTATCATCCCCACGTTCAAGTTCTTGGAAAATGGTAGTTATTTGATGCTCAATAATGAAGATTGTTCTGGGTTAATTAAAAGTATTCATTTTATCGTAACAGTAAATGAACGGGTTATTTGCTGCAGAAATGTTCTATTTCCTCCCACACATGAACATAGGGAGTTTTCAATCTGGCCACAAATACCAACCTTGGCAGCACATTTCAACGGCATGGCAAGAATAAGAGCTATTTTGTCTCAGAGAGAGGTGGCCTTGAGTTCGGCCCGTGAAACTTTCGTCCTTCACACAGCGAACACCCGTACAGAGCTGCAGACCCTTTTAAATACAGATTCGCCTTTCCATTTCAGCAAGATGGTTCAGACTATCTCTAACGCATCCTCCACAAAGAGCCTGGCGCACTTTTTTAAAGTTGTTACCAGTGGTCTCGTGACTTCATTTGAGAAAATCTTTAGAGTCATCCCTGCTTTCTTACATTCTATTTTTTCCACTCTGCTTCGTGGATTCCCATTTTTACTTGCATTACCAGCGGACGCTCTTGTGCTTTTTTACATTTTTAAATATGGATGTCCCTCCTGTGCAAGCTCCCGCCCTGCAGCTGCTGACACTGTTCCGCAATCGCATGCTAGAATATTATGGCACAATGCCGTTGGCGATATTAAGCACGGCATATGGATTATCTTTTCTATGCTGATGTGATTCCTTCAAATCTAAGACACTAAAGTATCGGCACGCCCTAAACCAACACAAAGAGACCTTCTTAGCAAATAATATATTATGTGTATTAGGGAGGGTGAGATATAAGCAGCCGCGGGCCGTGGAGGGAGTTACGGTGGGGCAGGGAGGCGGGGAGGGGGAGGGGCAGGGTGAAGCCCTCTCCACCCTGCCCCTCCCCCTCCCCGCCTCCCTGCCCACCGTAACTCCCTCCACGGCCCGCGGCTGCTTATAAGTGTTGCTAACTCTTATTCATTTACAGCATGTTAACATACTGTCACCATTCGCTTTTTATGTACTATTAACTATGCTGGTAATTTTGCTACTGATAATATGTGTACTTGTATAATCTAAGATACTACGCCTGAGAAGACGGCATTAGTAAATAAACATTTCAAATACACATGTGTTCTTCTTAACTCCATGTTCTCGTTTCTAAGAAATATATAACGACCGACTGTTCATGAGTTCCACGTATCCTGAGGTACTATAAGTTCATATTCTGGATTGTCTAAACATTGAGAGTTTGTTATATCCAATGTGTCACTGTACCTAGCTTGCTAAGGGGTTTTGATTACTAAGGTGAGTTTTGGGACACCCTAATTCGCCGAGGTTCCAATCCTCTGTCCACAGTTCTGTGTCAGAACAGAAACCCTGCGACAGGGGCACCCCTCAACCTTACTGGAGCTTCATCACACTTGCGATACAACTCCAGCAATGCGCCAACTTTACGGCACAAATACGTCACGCATCTGTGCTGTTTTTGCCCCATGATGCGCCGCATTGTAAATGCAGCACACCATAGGTGACGGAACAGCGGCACAGAATGACTAACACATCCCTAATGATGCGCCAGTCATCATAAATCTATCCCTATGCTTCTTATCTTGTTAGAGATAAACCGCCATATGTATCATCAAAGTTTTTTGCATTTCCTAAATAGCGAACTTTAAGAAATAAATAGCGATTCTTTACCATTCCTAGTTTGCGATGACCTATTTGCTAATTACAAATTACCCATTCATTTCCATGCAGCAGGAGGCCCATAGGAATGAAGGTACAATTTGCGATTAGCAATTACCTCATCGCAAATTACGAATTTTTCCGACGGTGCAGGGGTGTCTCAAGAACACCCTGCTGCACCCCTGAAAAAGAAATTTGGGGTCATATGGCGCACATAAATTTTGAAAACATTCCTTTACCTCAAAAACGATTTTCAACTCATAATTTGAAAACACTGCACATGGGGAAATGACTTAAAATGTCCTTAAGACACATAAAAGCATTTTTTGATTGCCTTTGCAGCATTTTCCGTCACCTTTAACATGCCTATGTAACGGAAACATTCAAAATCTAAATTTGCCATGCACAGGTGGGAGCATATTTACAAGCAATTTGCTCCACAGACAAACTTCTTACATTGAAATGGGAAAAATAACATCACAGACTCTCAATTACCTTATAAAGAAGCAGACACCATTATGTCCTTCTCATCAATATTAAAACCATTGCTTTTTCTCAAAAACGATTTACAAGTCATAATTTGAAAACACTCCACAGCTCCTATGCACATAAAAGCCCTGTCAGTACTAATACTTCACATTTTCTCCAATTACAATTTCTCAAAGAAACAAAATCTATTTGTGAAACACTTGAGACAAAGCAACATTTGAAAAACACAACTTTCTTCATAATTTTCTCCTTAAAGCACACTATTTTCTATCTAAATTAAAGAAATCTTTTCTCACCTTAGCAAATACTTTGAGTTTCAAAACAGTCTCAGAAACACACCAATTTGTCTTCAGCAGAGCAAAAGGTATTCACTCCAGAGTCTGCAGCTATCAAAAGCACAGAAATGCTGTAATTCCTCACACATATCTCTCATGTCACCCAATCAAAACTCTTCCCTCACTTTTTTTCAAAGCAAAACCCTTCCCCCCTCTGCCCCCTCTCTGCTTTTTCTGCATAGCAACCACCTCTTGCAAGACCTCTCACACAACAATGTTGCAATTGAACTCTGAACTCTCAGTGCACCTGCATATCCAGAGCATTCTTTCATTTAATGATTTTTTCTTCGCCACTCAAAATACATCTTTCAACGAACTCATCCATTCACACTAACTTTCTGTTTTCAGCAATCAAAATCCACCAATCACTCTTACTGCTTCATTAACACAGAAACTCCTCAGTTTTTTTCATTTTCAACTGCCATTTCATTGCCACACTTCATCTGACTGCAGCAGAACCTTCTCTCGCCATGTTTTCTGTCTGGATTGTTGGACATAGTTACATATATTGGGCTCAAAGGTACGCTGAAAACAGGAATTTACCTAACCTCAATTTACAAGATGTGGAAATTAAGTGGTTTGGCCACAGAGGATTAAAATGTCACCAATTGATACCATTGGTGAAAACCTTTATGCATTTGCCCAAACCTGACCTGTTAATTGTGCACTGTGGAGGTAATGATTTGGGCACTTTGACTGGGGTAGGTCTGGAAATGCTTTTAAAGGACACCTTTGAGCAATTGATGGCACTTTTTCCTCAGACTGCCTTGGTATATTCAAATATATGCCAAAGACAGAAATGGAGGTGGTCAAACCAATTTTGTCCACAAATTGAGAAGTCGAGGAAGCATGTAAACAAATCTGTTTCAGCTTACATGAGAGACCATGGAATGGGCTCCCTGTACAACAATAACTTGCGTTACTACATGCAAGATATCTACAGAGGAGATGGAGTTCACTTCTCAGATGAGGGCAACAGAGTTTTCACTCTGAATTTAAGAATGTGCATTGGTACCTACTTATAAGTACCTAAATGTACCATAAACCCAAAAGCTCTTCTCAGAGCTACCCTACATCTGATCACTCACAATTATTATTGTACTCTAACTTTTTTCACTAATTTTCAAGAAAGTACGCTCCCCAGAACGCTTCCCGGTTCGCGAACCGAGCGCACTCCACGCAAAAAAACTAAAAAAACGGTATATATTTTTTTGCCCTGCGAGAACCTTTCAAAGCCTCCACATCAAACCTAGGGGGTCAGGGACGATCTACTATGCCCCCTTATGGTCATTTGCCCCTTCGCTTTGGCCTCCTCTTGTCTCTCGATCCTACCGAGAGACAAGATGGCGGCCGCTACGGACTGTTTGGAATGTTTACAGACGCCGAAAAACCAATCAGCTTCGCAAACCTCCGTAACGCGAAAAGTACGCGAAGCGGAGCGCTGTTACAGATATATATCTTTTTTTGAACGTTAATTTCTCAAAATCCACTGGAGCACATATATTGAGACCTAGCAAAGGCACATCGGGCTACCAGTCCCTACAATTTTGCCAAGTTTCGTGCAAATCCATTCAGCCGTTCGATTATTATTATTATTTTTTTTTTTGCCCCGCGGGGCCCTTTTAAAACCTCCACATCAAACCTAGGGGGTCAGCGAGGATCTACTATTCCCCCTTATGGTCATTTGCCCCTTCGCTTTCGCCTCCTCTTGTCTCTCGATCCTACCGAGAGACAAGATGGCGGCCGCTACGGACTGTTTGGAATGTTGACAGACGCCGGAGAACCAATCAGCTTCGCTTCACAAAGCTCCGTTGCGCGAAAAGTACGCGTCCTGGGCCGCTGCCCGGTCCGCTGTTACAGATATATATCTTTTTTTAAACGTTAATTTCTCAAAATCCACTGGAGCACATATATTGAGACCTACAAAAGGCACATCGGGCTACCAGTCCCTACAATTTTGCCAAGTTTCGTGCAAATCCATTCAGCCGTTCGGGCTAAAAGTGAGGCCAACCGCCCTATGGAAATTAACATGGGAAAAACGCGTTTTGGGACCCCCCTTTTTTCTCGGCCCCCCCTTGACGAACCCCCCCCAAATTTTCAAAGGCTGCTCAGAAACAAAATGTGCCATTTTCCTGAAAATTTCAGCCAATTCCGTCCACAAACGGCAAAGTTATTAGACATAGAATTTTCAAAAAACCCATAGAGAAAAAATCCTAACTATATATACCTACTGGCGACCGCCAGTAGGTAATATATCAGCATGGTGCTGCTGGCAGTGCAGTACCTTCGCGCCGCTCTGTCACCCTGTTCGCACCATGATCCAGCCAGCTCTTTAATGATACGCAGCTGTAGCTAGAGATTATGAAATTATGAGTTGGTGGCGTGTTTAGCTCTGGGGATGTACCTACCCCCTCATCTAAAACAAAGCCTTTTAAATCTGCAAGTTAGAAGCTCCAATGCACTAGCTCAAGTATTTACTTGTGAAATGTTCAAATACCTTATTTGCAAGTGCAAAAGCACTTTTTTAATTGAGAAAAGTCTGTTTCTCACTTGTGTATGGATTTACTCCCACCGAGATGTTTGTGTACGTAAATCTGTGACCATAATGGAGGAAGGGCGTTACAGGGAAGGAATTCCCTACAACTTGGTGAACACCTACCCTCTTAAATGTTTGTGGGTATTGCTGTGGATTTCAGTTGTAAAACAGTGGTGAATTCCGATAGTGGGTACATTTATACCATGCATGGCCATAAAACTCTGCGTGCGCACGTGCTATTTTTCTGTGATTCAGACCCAATATAAAATAGAAGGTACACTGTAGCTTCATGTTTCGGACATTAACAGGCCAGCAGTCACACTGGGCGTTGATTGACTTCTTTGGTGTGTGCTGCCCTGTTTGTTTGGGCGTGACCTTTCAAGTGCCAAGACAATTAAAGTTGTCCTCACAACATAACCGAATCTTGCTCGCAGCCTCTTCATCTGGAAGCGTCGTGCAAAAAATCTATGGGTACATGTTGGGCATGTATACCGATGAGGGCAAACATTCACCATTCAAGTGCCTGTCAACCAGCATTTATCTTCCCTAGCCTTCCACTGATACAAATGTGCTTTTAAATAGAACCCCTTGCTTGATGCAAATCAGTACTCCCCTAGCATAAAAACAGTATGAAATACCATGCACGTGATATCTGTCATCTCTGAAGTCTGGAACACTCAACCTTGATGTGTGAATTTCCCACAGAAAGGAAAAGTGAAAGGTCAATCTCTATTGATAGGCTAAGACCAAGTTGATTCATTACCTCTGCAATAACTCTAGCATGCCACTTCAGGAAGGCAAATCATTGACTGCTCAGACAATAGTCATGTTATACACTTGGGTCCTACTTCCCACTACCCTATTCCCCCATACAGTGGATCCGATCCACTACATGCTCATGAGCTACCGGCCAATGGTAAGCAAAACAACCAGACCAGTCAGTGGTCGACTCGTTGGTGTGTTCCCACAAAGAGCACTCTGTCTCCACATGCACACATACCTGTGGTCTCCGCTTTAGCCCATCCTCAATTTGGCCCATTCACAGATAGTAGTTCTGTTTTTATCTGTAGCTTTTGAATTTCTGTTCTAGTTATGCAGTTGGAACAGAACCAGTTCTGTGGTAAGGTCAAGCTGTCGGATGAGGAAAAGGACTCTTCTCAGTACTATGAAGTGAAAGTGGATATATTCCTCATGACCATTGTGATTTGATGAGTTAAGGAAAACCCTGTATCAAACCCTGTACCAGGACTATGTGTTGAAAGCTGATATTACTCATGACCACTATGACTCGATGAGCGAAGGAAAGATCTGCATCAAACCATGTGCCAATCCACAAACCATGTTTTTGGTTTCCTCTGTTGACCAAACGAAAGGGACAATACTTCTGAGGATCTCAGTTTTAGTGTCATTCAGGTGCTGATTTCTCTCCTTTATCCAGTAGTAACTACGGGCCGGATTTATATCCTGGGGGGTGCCTGTGGGTCCACCATGGCAATGGAGTAAATTACTCTTTTATCCTGGTGGAAGGACTGCCTGCCAGATTTACAAATGACCACCTAGTTGGCAGACATTTATAAAAGCTTTGGTAGGAACAGGCTTCACAGCAGTTCCTGTCAATGCATTTTTAGTATTACCAGAAGGACGCAGCCCGGCAGTAAACAGTATTCCTATTTTTTTTTTTTATGAAAATTCCGAAACAGAAAAGAAAAAAGTTATGCCCCCCTCCCCATGGGACTCTTCTCCCATGGGCGGGGGAGCATTATAACAATTTAACTGTGCCTTACTGCCAGGTTTTACCTCTCTGGAAGAAACAGTAAAAACATGACTATATGTCCTCCCATCCAAATTGGGTGGGCAGACATGTAGCCATTTCTCCGAAAGGCCTTACTCCCCAGGGCCATCGGAAAGGTCTGGCCACAGTGGAGACAGAGGAATCTCCGCTGTTGCCAAACTGAAGCTCACTTCATTTAAATCTGGCAGACAAACTTTCACATTGGCAGTATGAATACCCTGTCACCATTGTTCAAAATACCATTACATAAAACAGACCAACAAAATACATAATGTGATTATTAAAATCAACTCCCTAAACTGCAAAAAAATAAAAATAAAGTAACTACAAGAAACAGTTAAAATTCATAGGATAGGCCTATCTACCTTTGACTAATAAAGAGCATTCAAAAAGTACCTAAAATATGTTCAACTTCCTTTACAGGCCTATTATTTAATATATTTAAATGTGAGTCTTACTTACGTTCTATCCGTAAGTTTTATTGTATTCCCTAGAAAAACATTTGATTGTGTCATAAAACAAGCTAGAGTTGTCTCCTTAGTCTTGGGTGACACCATCAACATTTTCGATTGCCACTGGTTGTGTCAACTTTTGGGGAGATTTGAACACTGCAGTAATTTGATAGTCTGTCCAAATCATACTGAGAGATTGAACCAGCTTTACTTTATGGACTACCCTATATTACATGCTTGTGTTAAACTTAAAGTACAATCTACTAACATCTGCGAAGAAGTTTCCTCCAGCTTTGTTCGGATTTGCTCTGTAGTCTTTTCATGCTTGCTAAATCTTTTTAGGACCATTTGATTACACCATTGTTTCCTGATTAATTTTTCACTGCTACAAGTTAATCAAGTACTAGTTTCTTGTCCAGAATGTCCCCAAGAAGCTGATATACCTCATCATCCAGATCCTTCATAATACTGTTAAGGAATGTTGATGTTGATTCGAGTTTCTGGAACACGGTCCTACTATGTGCGTGAAGACCTTTGCTAAATAGGTAATGAATTCCTGCTACACCTCAGCGCTGCTCCCCAGATGCACCTACTCTTTCTCTGAGACAATTTTGTAAGTTGGTTGTTGTAAGTCTAAGAAAAGACCAGATGAACCGTACAGAAAGTGCATCTTAGTCATACCTATAATCTTACATTTCTCCTTAAGCATATTGTGGGTTCCAAGATGGGGTTGACCGCTGAGTGACAGGGATGGTAAATGTTTGGCTTGTCTATTGCAAGTTTTACTAAAGCATTTTCTGCTTAATGGGACAGGTTCGCTGGTATAGGTTAATGGAGTTGATGTCTTTGTCCACACCATTCATCTGGTAGCCTTATTTCATGCCTTCATGGAAAGAATAACTTTGAAGGCTCTACCACCAGAGATGTAATACCCCTTAGTTGAAGATGTTTTGGAGTGGTCTCCTCACTGGTTTGCTTTGGGATCAAAGTTTTAGAATGCAAGGGCATGAACTCTTCCTCTATCAAGACTGAAGTGAAAGCAGTCGGTGCACTTCATAGCATTTCAAGAATTGACAGCAACGGCTGGAGTCCACTCTTCATGTTCTGCAGACACAACGCAAAAGAAGGCCGCACAAGCCCAAAAACCTGTCCTCCCATGGCCCTTCCCCAGGACTGAGGCTTATTAGCGTTGCAGTAACTATAGCTAAAAGCTGCTTGAAAATTTAAGTCACTGGCAGACACTGCCCAACACTTCTCTTTCGAATGGAGGACCTACATACTGCATCTTTCTTCAGCCATATCGTCTAACTTCCTCTCTAGACCTATGGGTTTATAAATCAACATTTGTCAGCGCAGACATCCAAGGAAGCCCAGCAGGAGATTCCCTGAACTTTTCCATACTTCGGAACCGTACATCTGTAACATGAAGCTGCTCATTCACCCTTTGTAGTAACATAGGTGTCTCAAAAATCAGTATGGTTCTGTGACATGCAGTTTTTTAAAAATTGATATTGCATTTATATAGTGCTCCATTCCACTGTACATGTATCGACAGGTAGCACCCTACTCCATGAGATCGTTACAGATGGAAGAAGTTTGTGTTTCTAAATCTAACCTTATTTGGAGAATAACTCTACTGGGGCCATGAACTCTATACTTACTGTGGAGTTTACAGTTTTAATTGCAGTGGACCATTACACCTAATAATTCACACTCCACTGAAAGCCAATAAAAGCATTAGAAATAATTACATTTTTCCACACCAGATCCCTCAAAAGTGGCCTTCACGGATGTAACAACAGTCAGACTACCTCATAGGCAGTTAGGGAGAGAACTTGGCAGGCCAGTGCCCCAAAGAAAAGTAGTGTATTGTATTAGTATTTTTAAAGGACTTTACAGAGTGTATGAATAATTGCTAGTGAGTACGAAGGAGTGAGTCAAGGAGTGTAGTGTGTTAGAATGAGTGATTAATTAGAGGTTGCGAGAGGGATTGAGGATGAGTCTGCGGTGTAACTATCAATGATGTAGCAAGTGCAGTTGCACCCAAACCCAGAATCAATGATTATGCATTAGTGTGTAAGTGAGAATGAGAACCAGGGAGTATGAGTACGTTTGTGTGTAACAGTGAATTGGAGAGAGCATGAGTGAGAAAGAGTAAGTGAAAATGTGTGTTTGAGTAACTGTGGGGGAAGAGAGTAAATGAGGGAGTGAGTATGAGTGAAGCAAATTTCAGGGGGAAAATGGAGCGAACTCCCGTCCGTCATTACGCCTCACCAGTGGCGGCTGGTGACATTTGAAAGTGGTGAGGCGTAAAATGATAATCATACTGCACCGTAGCGAGCGAGCGTAGCGAGTGAGCCCCAACCCCCTAAGGAGGGTTCGGGGTGATTTCCCCCCCCCCGAGAAAATTTTGAAAAAAGAGTGGACAAATGGTGCATTTTCAAGCCAATTTGAGAAAGCAGGAAGGTTAATAAAGCAATTGTGCAAGTGCAGTTATTACATTAATAAAGTGGTGTCATATAACATAGGTAGCTGCTTATTCAGCATATCCATAGAGCTTCATAACAGACTTTGAAACACAATGCATTGCTGAGTACCTCACAGATGTATTTTAATAACAAACAAATAAACAGGACGCAAACTAGCAGCATTCAAACAGAGTGTGACAGTATTTTTTAAATACATTGCCCAGTATTAATTTGTCCTTCTCCACACCGACTGACTGTTCAAGCCTGTGTCTGGCTTTGATGGTATTTTCGACTGACTGTTAGCCCATCTTATTAATATTCACTTGCTGTGTGTTGAACTTTCTAAGTTCATTCCCTAGAAAAGTAATCTACCAAGAGGCGAGTCTTGATTCGATCCGAAGTATCTCAACTCGTAAATCGCCAGATTATTTTTTCAATTAACAAACAGGTGAGTCAACGCACACAGGTTTAGGCTCAGCCTTCAGACAATTTTCCACAGCGCAGATACATTTTGTTCTTTTAACTGTCATAGCACACACGTGCACAAACACACACTTCTCCCTCACAAGCTATCAGTGTGGAAGTTATGGAGGAATAAGATAGAACTGTGTCGTCATTCAGCATGGGAAGAGCAAGACTTAAAATAAATAAATGTCTGGTATTTATTTCTAGCAAATGTGGCCGCCTTGGCAAGGAGTGGAACTCACAAACGCCTCATTTTCACCAATGGGCACTTGTACCTATTGGTACCGGCACATCTCGAAAAACGGAGAGCGTCAATTAAAGTGTAGAATTTACACTACGGCACTAGAGTCGGGCGGCAGCAGTCTGTTCTGCTTACAGTCTAATTAATTTGCACGGTACAAGGGCTTTAGCTATATGGTGCAATTTGCACCATATAGCTAAAGCACTTGACGGAACGCGCAGAGGCATCCATGTTGGGCTCTGGCATGCGCTGCGCTGAAATCAGCAGTCTCGGGCCCCTTTCCTCAAGATGTGGGTCCAAGCCACGACTGATAGCGCCAGGACGGTCAGCCAGCTCCCTCCATCTCAGGGTCAAATGTCAGTCCTTTGAAGGCTGATATTAACAGAGCAATTGAGCAAACGATACCCAGAGCCCCCGTCACAGCCCCGACACCCCAGTGAACCTTGTGATAAATGATGACGCATACATGCGCATGCACCTTGTCATATACACACATACACATCATTAAACTTGAACATCAGTGAATAACTATTGTTGTCAATGTGAAACACGACTGGCGAAAAATGCCTCAGCAAAGGCACCAGGACTGTGGTGAGACAGATTGGCTTTGCTAATGCTCGTTTCTTTTCCGCCCAGCACTCGGTGAGAGTGCAGTGTTTTCTTGTTCTCTCCCTCATCTGCGCTCCGTGCTTCCCTTCGCTCCGGCATTGCTGTTCTTCCCGGCCCACTCATCCTTGCATTCAGGAGGCCGGGCAGGTGCCATTTGCCATTGAACTATTCCGAACCGGTCTCTTTAATATGATTCCTCACATAGTTTATACTTTAATTTACCGCTGAAAGATTGCCATCTGTCATTATGGAACAATAAATTAAAAGGTTAAACAAAGAAAAATATGTGAGGCACGTCCTGATGATATTGTCTTATAAATAAGCACACGTATGCGTCCTCACATGCAGCAGATTTCGGTTTTTACTTGATGCTGTTTTAGATTGTCAGGCCATTTTTTTCTTTTTTTCTTTTCTTTTTGCTGATGCGGAACAGCCCTGGCTGCCTGGAGGCATCCGCGAGCCCACACCATAGGGTAATCATAATGCCATTGAAAGGCGAGACGTGCTTGCTTTCCCATTGTTTGTCACAAGTCACAACGGGCAGGTGAATGCGCCTCTGTATCGAGAGCCCTATTCATCTACAGCCTTCAGTCCTTTAGGGAATAAACGTTCATATTCTCTAGGTCACCCCATTTATAGACATCCGACCACGACTATCATAAATCGCATCTTGAATTCTTGATATTTACAGACTCTGGTAAAGTCCGACACAACATATGTTTGACAAGATGTTGTCATGTACAACCTGCAGGTCAAGGGTGATGTGAACTCAACTGTTATGGCGTTCTTGTCAAAGTAGCTAAAACACACTAGAAGAAAACGCTTTGGCTAAAAACTAATGCGTCTATGAACGTTGTGCCTATTCATATTGTACTCTACAGACACAGTGACAGTCAGACACGCACCTACCTGATGCGTCGTCGTCACAGTGTGTACTGTAGTGGTCTGTGGTCAGTATACTACTAATCAGACTCGCAGTATCTGTACACTCCGTCCTCGTCCTCAAGTCCACGTGCTCTCGTGTGCAGAGAGATGGGGTCGGATGATGAGGTGACTGGTGGGCCGGCCCGATTTGCCCAGCAACTGAAGAATGTCCAATCACTGAATGGCTTAACACTAAGCCATTGCAGTGATTGGGAATTGCCATGTTGGACGCTCCCACCCCCGCGGTGCAACACTAGACTGCTGCTGGCAACTTAAGGCAGGCAAGCACAAGAACTCAGCACTAGCCAAACCTGATTCTGCTCTCTTCAGAGGAGAGCTGCTCTCTAAAGAGTGCAGCGTCAGGATTGGTGTGAGCACGAAAAAAACGTTGCTCCTTTTTCAACCACTGGGGTCTGTGGCATCAGGCAAACACCGTACTCAGTGGTGCTTGCTTTTCAAATGCCACAGGCTTCAGTAGTTGAAGAAAGGCAGCCAGTCAAACACCAAATGCGCAGTGGTGCGACCGTGCGACAGTCAGTGTGAGTCAATGCAGGCTGTGTGTCACGTGATCGTGATTTTCATTTAATGACGTGGCACGGCGCCGCAGCGCGATGGAGCGCAGTTAAATTATTTTTAATAAACTAATCTGTGCGCGCTAAAATTGCCCCCAATTATTAGTGGGGCAACGCCCCACCGCCCATATGGTAAAACCGCCACTGCGCCTCACCACTTTCAAAGATCACCAGCTGCCACTGAGGCCAGTAGGTGGCAGTCACTGTCTTGTCCTACAATGGTATTGCCTTTGTTTGGGTGTGTTTCTGTTCTGTCCAGCTGATCCCTGATGGGATCATGGACCTAGATTTAATTATTAAGAGGCCCAATCCAGTGAGAGACATTTGGAAGTCTGAAATTGCTGCTTGGTTTTGCATTTACCAGATCTGATGAAGTAGAAGTTTAGCCAGCATGAGAATTACCAAGTTCTTGAACATGATGAATATGTTGTACCTCTTTTTGGCATTTTGTGATATGTGAAAAGAAGAGTATTTCTTGTGAAGGTATCACAGTCTGTCTGATGTGTGATTAGCTTGTATTTTTGGTGTGGTTATTTGCCTTCTTAAAGTGAGTGGTGGCTTGTTGGTGGGTGATAGCAGGTATCATGGTAGAGCTGCAGAAGCCATTATAAACATTGTGCTTGAGATGGTTGAGCTGTCTTTATTTTTAGACTTCTCCCATAACCCCTATACTGTTTCCTGTCACAACTGTAGAATACCTTTCTAGAGATGGGTCCTCCAATTTGCCCGATTTTTTAAAAGTCTGGATTTTCCCATATTCGCTGTATTACTCTTAGCGACAGAGATTGTCATAACTACATTATAATCTCTGTGGTACTCTTAGAAGCTCATCCCCCAATCCCTTATGTGCTGTATAGGTCAAGGGTTTTCTGCGTGATTGTGGGGGAATACATATGTCAACTTATATTTACTGACCCTTCTACTTGCTGCTCCCTCCTATGTGCTAGATTTCACTATTCCCCTTCTCTCTTTATAGTATTAAGAACTATGGGGGTGATCATGATGGTGGGCGAACTGCCAACGACATGCCGTTGCTGGTGGTCCACCCACCAGCAGCCCCTCAGTCTGACCACCAGAATACAGTACTAGCGGACGTCCCACAGTCTTCGGGGAAAAGACTATTGCCTCAGCCAGGATCAGTGATTCCAATGGGGCAGCGGTCGGATTCAGAGTCCCGAATGGTGGCCATCGAGATTACGATATCCCTTTCCGATAGCCTTTTAAAGGTGGAAAGACTGCCATAAAAAAGGCTGGCGAAAATTGAATTTTGGGCCCAAAACAGGGCCCCAGTCCACCGTGGGCCACCGTAAAGTGGCCCTGGGGCACATGTAGTGCCCCCACGTGTACCCCCATGCACCATATGCCATGCACCACATCGTGCATGGCACACGGTTCATGGACGTGCAGGAAGTGCTCCTTTCATGGCGATTGTGCTGCAGCCCTTTTCCTGGGCAGCAGCACAAGTTGCCGTGAAAAGGAGCACTATGCAATTACCACCCAGCGGTTGCATCGTAATGCGGCAGTCGGACCGCCGACTGCTTGTCAGGCAGTTTCCTGACTAGCGCGATAGTGGGTGGTTGTCTGACCACCCGCTATCGTAACGAGGGCCTATGTCGCAAAACAGGACTGATGACACAATATTTAAGTCCAGTGTCAGATCGATACGCTCTGGAGATAAGCATTAGCATATTGTGAGTACACCATTGTCTTCCTGTTACAAAAGGCTTTTCTGGATCCTGCATTTCATTTTTGGGAGGTAGTTGATGTGAGTCTTTTCTCCAAATAACGATTTTCTCAAAGTTTGTGCTATTGGTTTCTCAAGAGATTGGCATGGAATCGTCCACTGTTTCACCAGACTAAGGTCACTGTGTTTTAGTCTGACTTCACATTCATTGTTGATTAACATCTGCCCTATGCGTTCGCTTTTTGTGCCTAGATTTTGTGTGAACTGTGGGTTGGGATGATGGTTGCTGGCAGGCTCGATTGCTTTCAGAATGGGATACATGTCCTGTAACATAATGAAGCCTACCTATGTTGTTTGGATGTGTGGGGAGGTGGAGGTGGAAGACATGGCCTTGAGATACTATGGCCTGTTGGTAGTGGCATGCTTGGTCTAGACAGATATGGGTGAGTAAAGCAGCTGGGTTGTGGCTGGGTGTTGCGGTCTGCCTTTCCTAGCGCTTTTCTAATGGTGTATGCATTAGGATGTACATGAGATGCAGGTTAGGGGTGGTAGCATTCATCACTATCCCTTGCTGTGTATGACTCACATGAGGAGTGCAGCACTTTTTTCAGTAGCTGGTTATTGATCCTCAAATATACTCCTCAAGCATTGACCACCCCCACCTTCTCTTCCACTGGGTAGTCACAGATTATTTTCACATCTGATGTTAGTACACGTTGGACTTTGCCTTCTCTGCAGGCTGATCCTAAAACTTTTTGCCATAACCCTCCTGTTTTGAACCAGTTTTGTTGGCTTTTAGGCCTCTGTGGGCACTTTGCCACTGCTAATCTGTGCTAAGGTGCTTGTGCTTTCTCCTTTAGACATAGTAAAACTGCACCCAGTTGGCACATTTATTTTACTTGTAAGTCCCTAGTAAAGTGGTACTACATGTGCCCATGGCCTTTAAATTAGATGCTACTAGTAGTGGGACTGTAGCTCTTATTGTGCCACCACCTTTGGTAGGCCTTTTAAATATGTCTCAGGCCTGCCATTGCAGCCTATGTCTGCAGTTGTAGACTGCCATTTCAACCTGGCAAGATCAACCTATTGCCAGGCTTAAACCTTCCTTTATATACATATAAGCCACTCCTAGGGAAGGCCCTAAGAAACCCATACTGCAGGGCGCGTTGTATTTAAAATGTTTGACATGTACTTTTAGGTTTTACATATCCTGGTAGTGACAAATTCTGAAATTAATTTTTCACTATTGCAACATAATGCATGATAACATTGGGTTCCCTCATCACATTTAATAAGTTATACTTTCTGATTGGGAGCCCACAGGATAGTTATGTTTGGTGTCTGAGGTCTGAGAAATTGCGATGTAAAACTCTCTTTACTGGTAGAGTCAAATTTTAAGTCAAACTTCTGAAAATGCCACTTTCAGAAAGTTGCCATTATCTTGTCCTAACCATTTGATGCCTTTAGGCTGTTTCCTTAGTTACATTTCAATGTGTGGTTGACCCTTGTGTATTGCTCCCAGAAAGCATCACAATAGAGGATCTGGTGCTGGCACAATGGACCATCTCTGGCAGGATGGGGGACGAAGCTGTCACCTACCACACTTGTACTTCAAAGACACTGTTCCAGCTCAAATACAAAGGACTTCACACAAGCCTATTGTGCCCCCAGACAGACTGGGACCAGGGCAAGGAAGTTTCAGACACCTCTGTAGGGGAAAACTCTGGAAGCTTCTCCCACCTCAAAGTGGACATCAGGTATAAAACGGGGACCCACAGACCATTCTTTAGTGCACTCATGGTATGTGGATACTACAGACAAAAGACTCCCTGCTGCTTGAGGCCTCTTCTACTTGCTGTGTAGGAAGATTGGACCAGCACCTTTCATCCCAGGCTGAAGTGACTCTAAGGGTCAGCAGACTGACCTCCTGTCCTGAGCTACAGGGACACAACAAGCTCCAGACATCCCTCTGCAACTGCCCAGCTGACCTGCCTAAGTCCTGCTGACCTGCAGTGGAGTGAGTACCTGACCCCCAAGATGTGCCTCTCAGGTTCTGGACTCTTGGTGTGGCATCAGTAGAGCTCCTCCTTGAAGAAAAAGAGAGATCCCAACGTTTTGGGCTCTTTGCACCCGCCAACTCAAAGCTCAGATGAACCTGACTCTTTACCAGCAGCAATGTGAGATCTTCATTTTAAGCTACAGCATCACAGCCCACTGTGACCGCCAAAGTTATATACAGCAATGACCATCCGCGATGCTCAACCTGGTATCGTGCTACAGCAATGACCATCTGTGATGCTCACCTTTCTCCTCGTGGCCTCTTCCACCGCAAACTAGACTCTTCAGACTAGACATTAGAAGGTAACATTTTCAGCAAGACTAACCGGGTCCCTCTATCAGACCCACACTCCATCACGGCCGGCCTGAACTTGTGACTTTTTTGCATGTCCAGAAAACAGCTAGAGGTGCTTTGTACTTTTAGGCACATTACTTACTTGAAATCTTTGAAATTGCCTATATCCGGTTCTACTGATTGGATTTTTGTCATTTGGTTGTCAAATAATGTATTACATTTTACTCTGTTTTCTAGGTTGGTGTGGGATTTTTCTTGTGTTGTGTTTTCAATTTATTACTTTTTGTGTGCTGCATAAATACTTTAAACCAGTGGTTCTTAACCTTTTGATTTCTCTGAACTCCAACCTAATCATTACTGGACTGCAATGACCCCCCACTCAGTCACTTTGGAAAACCTTGGGACCCCCACTGAATAATTACTCGAATCCAGGGACCCCAGCCTCAGCATTGTCAAGAATTTGAACCACAATACAATACTTAAAAAATACAAAAACAAGCATACATCAAACACATTTACAAACGGTAAATTATGTTATTGAATTCACAAACAAAGATAAACAAATGTAAATTTGAATGGAATGTTGGAGCTTTTCTAAATTCAATTGAGGCCAGTCATCATCCATACCATATTGTGTTTGATTCAACTGCACTATTCCTATTAATGAATCTGAGTATACTACATAAATATTTATATTCCAATTTCAAATTCCTAAACATTTATAGAATGCTTTGAATTGTACGTTTTCCTTCTGTATTTATATACCCTTTATTAATCTATTAATATTATATAACTTTCTAAGCAGTCACAGACACCCTGAGCAGGATTCGCAGACCCCCAGGGGTCCCCTAACCACAGTTAAGAACCACTGCTTTACAGTTGCCTCAAAGTAAAGTCTGACTACTACCAAGCTAAGAGACTTAAGCAAAGGTTAAGTTAGTGACTTTGGGTAACTCTGACAAGGATTGTAGCTGGTGCTTGAGTAGGAATAGATTTCACCCCCTCTAGCCACATCCCAATTACTGACACTACAGCTTGCAGTAACAAGTTCTCAGCACGCCTTATTGTCAAGCACCATCGTTTTAGCTTTTGTGCATTATGTATCCATGCTCAATAGACTCCTAAATGCCAAAAACAATTATGTTGTGATGAATCATTATATGTTTTGTTGACCTGAATCTGTAGCTTTTCCATGGTGCAGTGTCGAGGACTGGATTTTGGATTGTTATAAATAAAGATGTGCAGAGATGAACCTCTGAAGTAAATACAGTGTTTTACATTTGAATATTCAGCTTATGCCCTTGATTGCAATTTGCAAATTGCATATCTTTCACGTGTAATGGCATATTCCACAAGTAATCAGTAGGGTTTGAATATTTAGCCCTCCACTTGGGAGGGTGGCAGCATTTCTGCAATGCTTTATAACTAGCAGCCCCAACTTATTTTACAAAGGTTGTGTCTCCCTGCAATGAGCAAATACAGTGTGTGTGCTGCTCTGAGCAAGAAGCGTTAGGTGGTGGTTCCTAGGAGTTGAATACATTCTTAAGAGATGAATTTCCTACAAAAACATTTTGAAATTGAATGCGATGGTAAAGCGCTGTGGCAGGAAAGGGTATGGGCCGTAATAACATTATAAAAAAGCATTTGCAATGCAATAGGTTTCTCACTTGCGAGTTTTTGATCTATTGGCATTGTAAATGACAATGACTTTTATTTATGTGTTAAAAAAAGCTGCAATAATGAAATGCATTGTCATTTACAATACCAATAGCTCAAAGTTTCTAAAAGGCAAGACATACTGCATTGCAAATGTGCGTTGTTTACAAGCGCCTCATGCGTTAATAGAGGCCATGCCCCTTTCTTTAGACAAACGTTGTCTAAAGAAAAGTCCACAGCCTCTATTAAAGTGAGAGTGTGGTATAGGGTGCTTTCACCAAAAAAAGCATTTGTTGGTCAAGTTAATAAACAAATGCTTTTTTTTTGTAAAAGTACCCTGTGAAAACACGCATGGCACACTGAATATGCTGAATGTTACAGGAAAGCATGTAGTGCTTGCAGTAGGAAAAAGTATTAAAGAAAATAGTGCTAACTGACTAAATAAGACGTACCGTGTAACAACTGAAGGGCCAGTCCTCATGGGAGGTTACAAAGGAAGACAAAGCGATACGAAGGAGGGACTAACAATCCTATTTACAAATCAGAAGCCGGCATTTACAAAGGACACAAGCTAATGACAAATATGGGCAGAGAGTGGGAGGGTCTTCAAGTCCACACTCCAATCCAGCATGGCTTGCAGATTTGCGTATGCGCTGCCCACTGTCGACCTAAAAATACAAAGTATTGGCAAAGACACTTGAGAGGGAGCCAGCAGGTGTATATATTTATTTATTTATTTATTTAATTACATTTTTATTTATAAAGTTTTGTTTAGGACGAACAAGATCCTGAAGGATATTAGAGCGCTTTACAAAAGGATGGAAGGAAGGACATTAATGCAATATCGACATCAATCAAGAATAAGAAAACAGGAATAATCACATAATTACAAGACAAATGAGTCAAGGAGAGTAATACAATAAACAGGTATATAGCAGGTTACGAAGGGGGGCACACTATGCGGTAAAGAAGAGCAGCATCAAAATGATGGTACAATGCTTGTGGGATCAGTGGCTTCAAGCAGGTGTGCCTAGCCCAATTAAGGTAAGAATGTATTCATTAGGAATCTTTTACATTCCAGTTTGAAAGCAGTCATTGAGGAGATTCTGCGTACTTCCAGTGTAAGAGAGTTCCATATCCTTGGGGCAGCGCCGGAGAAGGCTCAGTGACAAGTTATGTTTTTGCTAAGGATGAGTGGTTTCAAGAGGAAAGTGTTAGCGTTTCTTGAGGCTTTACCACCTCAGGATAATTCAAGCTTTTGTGCTAGTACCTGGGAGTTTTGAGATGCAGGGCTTTGTGCGTCAGAATGGCAATCTTTAACTGAATTTGAGCTTCGTAGGGCAACCATTTAAGAGATTTTAGGGCTGGGAAAATGTGCTAATTTTGTTTGGTCCCTGTAACAAGTCTAGCTGCAGCGTTCACTGATGCCCTTAGTGGAGCCAGGGTGTATTTGGGAAGACCACGGAGCGTAGCACTGCCGTAGTCTTGCCTCGGCAAGACAATCGATTGGAGCACCTGCTTGAAATCAGATTGTGGAAGGAATGGTTTGATATTTCTAAGAGTCCTCATCAAGGGATTGGCTCCCTTACACACATTGCTGATGTGATTTTTCATATTCAGATACTTGTCCAGGGTGATTCCAAGAGATTTGGCTGAGTCTATGATGGTAGGGGTGCAGTTGAAAGTAGTGAGGTGATTCAGCCAAAGGTCAGGATTGGGGATGTGGTTCAGAGGAGAGATGAGAAGGATTTCAGTTTTGGAGGTGTTATGCATGAGATGGTTCTCAGTTAACCAATTTTGAGTAGAGTTTAGGGTATGTTAGTGAGATGATGTTATCCGGGGAGGAGATTTTCAATTAAAGTTGTGTATTGTCCGCATACATATGGAAGAGAATGTTGTGGAATTTAGTGAGTTAGCTAATGGTTCCAAGAAAAGGTTGAAGAGGTTCGACAATAGGGCTGACCCTTGGGGGACATCCATGAGTACTGGAAAGGGCTGGGAGAGGGAGTGGTTTGCCTTGACTCCTTGTAATCTGTGGTGGAGGAAGGACGCGAACCATTGTAGCACCCGACCCTAGAAACCCATCCTGTTCTTCATAATGGATAGGAGGTTGTCATGATTAACTGTGTCGAATGCGGAGGAAAGGTCAAGGAGGATTAGGAGGCAGGAATCATTTTGGTCAAGCATTTTTAAAATGTCATTCATAACGTGAGTGAGAGCCGATTGAGTACTGTGCCCCTTCCGAAAGCCGGATTGATGCTGGTCTAGTCGTTGGAAGTTCTCTATGTGAGCACAAAGTTGGGATTGTACACATTTTTCTAGGAGTTCGGCTAGGCTGGGGATTTTGGAAATAGGGCGGAAGTTATTGAGGTCAGCTTTATCTGTGTTAGTTTTTTTTAGAATAGGTGACACCTGAGCTGCTTTTAGGCAGTAGGGGATTGTTCCTTGTGAGAGAGAAGCGTTTACAATCCTTGTCCAGGTGGGGATTAGTACATTCTTGATTTCTTTGAAGATGGCCGGGGGCAACGGGTCACTGAAGTGGTTAAAAGGGTTGATATTTTGAAGAATCTTGTTGATGTCTTTTTCACTGAATGGGGTAAAGGTGCCCCGTTACGTATTGTTCTTAATGTTCAGGCGGATAGGTTTACACTTTTTTAAGCAGTCAAGGGGTGGTGCGGACCCAGAGGATGGCAGGAGAGCCTTCTTAGAGGCGAGATCAATGGTGATGAGTCTTGCCTTCTCAGTGAACAAAGCAGCAAGTTTGTCGCAAGAGGGTGGGCTGCATCCAAAGTTAGAGTGGTTTGGACCTACCACTGATTGCGTGTGTTGTAAAGCTTTATTCGAGAAATTTTACTCATAAAAGCACAAATATACATTTACAATTCATTAAAATCCATTTTCATACATGTAAATACATTTAAAACGATTGTGCAAGCTTTAACAAACTCCTTTCCTTTACATTATTTAACAATATCAATTCGTATTGACAGTTAAAATCCGTCGCCTAATGGACCATGCCCACCCCAAATACTTTGCTATTCCAAGCACAATGGGCATATCAGTGGTTGTACGGATGATTCGTAGCCCCTCAACACCACTAGATACCCCAAGGTTTCTACAAACTGGGGTCAGCCATACTCTCCTTGGGATAGCATAGGCCTCACACGAGAAAAAAAAGTGGCCTATACTTTCTTTGCTTGCACCACACACCGGACAGCATGAGGTGTTCGAACTCCGCCATCTACCCGTTAAGGATCGCAAGGGAAGGGAGCCAGACCTTAGCTGGAAAAATAACTTCCTATCCATTGGGACAGTAATGCTGTCCCAATATTGTTCCAGTATAGGTCTCATTTTGATTTCCAAGAATCTCCCCCCCATTGTTTCGGATTTAGTATTCCTCCATAATCTTTCTTCTATGTAGTCCCAATATAGAGTCTTAATGGTGTTTTTACTTGGGAATACTTCCCCTGATGGATTATCCCAAAGATTAGGGAGCCCAAGCTCAGCCAAAGCGACCCTTAACTTCTTCAACCATGTTATTTTATGGAAGGTGTCTGTTTTGATTAGAGCTAAAAACCCGTCTGCGTAATGTCGAATCTCTGGGGTCGTCCATAGCCGTCTCCAGTAAAGAATAGGCCTTAATCTAGCTCGGTCACTAACAGATCTCCTCCCTAGATCAAGGCCAAGCGGGACTAATGGCGCACTCTGGGGGAGACCCGTAATTCCCCTTAAAAACCTATTCTCTGATGTTTGTAGGGCGGGGAGCCTCTCAAAACCCCACACTTCAGCCCCGTATAGGGCTGACCCTATAGCTTTAGCATCATAAACAAGAAGAACTGGTTTTATAGGTCTTGTTTTTGATTTAGCTTGCTCCACCCGAAGTGCCCCTGCAATCTGCTGGTGCCTCAGTACCGCTTTATCTATGTGGTGGGACCAACCTGGTTTACTAGATATCTCAACCCCAAGATAAGTAAAAACACTTACTACCTCGAGCTCGATGTTGTTCAGAGATATCCTTGGTCGGGGTCTACGCTTTTGGGAAAAAGCCATCAGTTTGATCTTTCCAACATTAACTTCAAGGCCATGCTCCCCACAGAAATCATCGAATATATTTAAAGCATGCTGCAATCCAACCGGTGTTTTTGACACAATTAAAGTGTCGTCAGCGAACATCAGGATCGGGATCCTGATGCCCGCTAGCGAAGGTGCATCTAAACTCGCATTCAGCATCCTACCCACAATTCCATTAATAAATAAGGAAAAGATTGCTGTTTGACCAATTTGAAAAGTTTCTTGGGGCGGTTAGCAGCTTGATCAAGTTGGTGTCCGAAGTAATCAGCTTTAGCGCTCTTGATTTGTTTGTTGTAGAGGCTTCTAACATCTCTAAGGAGTTTAAGTTGGTCCAAGGATGGTTTGGATTTCCAGGACCGTTCAGCTAGAGAGGAGTGTAGTGCTACAGTAGTCCATCATGCAGTTCATGGCAGCCACTAGAATATAGGTGGAAGGGTACATGCCAGTAAGCAATAGCATTAAGTGAGGAAGCCAAGGAGTGGTTGACGAAGCCTCCAGGAAATGGCTGAAATAGGCTGGTTAAAGAATGACAGTGGTTGAAAGGGTGGACCAAAAGCATTCTATGTGTATTGTTAGTAACAGGTCTGTTTAATAGCTAAGCTGTCAAAAATATTTAGAGGCCTTTTACATTTACCATTGCTTGTAAAGAAGGCCCATCCGCTTTGTCATTTTACTATTTGAATTGATTAAAGAAGCTGCTTTCGACGTTTGAAGAAAGTTAGATTCCAAGTTAAGCACCATCCCTGCAATCTTGTTATCTAGCCCACTTGAGACATACACCCATTGGTCTAGAAATTCAATTAACGTACTGGAAAAGGCCATGTTGCCGAATGACCTGTGTTACAAATAACCTGGGTCCCCTTGATCAAGACTGAGTCAGAAGTCCGAACATTTGAAATGTGTTTTATTGAACATGATGAGCAGGCAAACGCAGTTGTGTCCATTCGTTGAGGCTTTGAGGTAACTGTTCTTAGAAAAAAGGGGAGGGCATCTGGTACATGGCGGGGGTGAATTATACTGCTCGAAGCAGCGCATATTTGTCAGCAGCACACGAAACAACGGGGTCAAGGGGAGCGTGCGTCACAGAATATTGTACCATGTACACACGTGCCGCCTGGCTCTTACTATAATATGATTAGTTTATGGTAAAGCGTGGGCTCCGTTCCATTTGTGCACCACTGAGACCCTGGGCAATGCATTGCTACTTTCCTTCCATTAAAGGAACGATGTGTCCTCCTGTTGAAGCTGCAGCAGCCCACTTTGTTCTCTTTGTGAGGACAAGCGCCCCTATGCTGCAGCGAGTCCGGAACACCACTTGAAAAAAACAGCATTGACGAGCGACGATGCAAAGTAAACATTTATTTTTAAAAAAACAGAATAAAACAAGCAAGCGATGGCGCAAAGGAAACAAAAAAAATCCAGAATAAACGTGCGCCTGCATTCGCACAAGAAAATGGGGTCACGGGGAGCCAGCGCAACAGAATATTGTACTGTGTGCGCATGCACCGCCTGGCTCCTACTATGAATGATTAGTTTGCGGTGAAGCGTGGGCTCCGTTCCATTTGTGAACTACCGAGATCCAGGGCAATGCATTGCTACTTTCCTTCCATTAAAGGAACGGCGTATCCTCTTGTTGAAGCTGCAGCAGCCCACTTTGTTCTCCTTGTGAGGACAAGCGCTCCTATGCTGCAGCGAGCCCTGAATGTCACTTGAAAAAACAAGCACTGACGAGCGGTGGCGACGGTGCAAAGTAAACTTTTTTTTTTCAAAACAGCATAAGGCAAGCAAGCGATGCATGCAAAGTAAGCATTTTAAAAAAAAACAATAAAACAAGCATTGACAAGTGACGGCACAAAGTAAATATTTTTTTTAAAAGAGTTCTTCCACACAACAGTTGAAGAACGAAAGCGAAGGAAAACTGTACCGGTGCGCTACAGCCTTGAAGTGAAGTGACGTATCAGCAAAGCCAACCAGTTAGGAGGCAGCAAAGAAGGACAGTGGAGTGAACCAATGGTAAGTATGTGGAAAATTAGCAGGAGGGAAAAAAGTCAGATTATTGATGACAGCAGGTCTTGTAGACAGCGCATGTGCTGTAGCTTGACCTAAAAAACGATGAAAAATTGCCACCTACCTGCTGTAAATCGTTATGCAACCGACACTTTCAGAGTTGGCGCTCGTGCTAGAAAAATTAAAGGAGTTATACTCTCCACCGGTCTCTGAAAATTACACAGTGGAATAATTTAATGATACTCTTGAGCGCGGAGAAAGGCTGTGTTAGATGCTTCAGCGGGTAGAATAGATGATGCATTTAAAAGCCATGTTCTTTGCCCGCAGTTTGCTGGACATTGCCTTTGGTCTTGCACAGCAAGCTAGTAGGACATGGTGGATCATGTGCAGTTGCAACTTTCATAGTTTTGATTGTTTGCAGGCCTTCACCTCACAGTTCAGGTTTTTGGGAAGTTTCCACTGATCCTGTTACTCTCTAACATTCTTAAGCATTCTAATGTTCCCATTCGTGGAGATTTCAATATCTATTTCGAAATGCCGCGCATGCCCAACGCTGGCTGAACCTTCTCTTACCAATAACCTGCAGAATCTGTACCTTCATCAGTATGTTTCGGGACATACTCCTGCAACCTGGTACACCCTGTATGTCATTTTCACTTTAAGGGGCTCAAATTTACCTCTGACCAGTACGCATTCCCTTTTAGGGCTCTACTACCTATAAAGGACAAAACTGTCTCCATGATTAGCTCTATAACTCAGCACAGTGCTTCAGGGCTGCAACAGTGGTATGAAGTGCTATTCAACTGCTAGAATGCATTTGATACAATACTTGACAGCAAACAACACAAGCCTTCCCAGACTTGGTTGAAAACTGATCTCTGTGGGTCTTCCATATCACTCACACCATAAGTGTGGGTCCAGTAGGGGTAATCGATGCATTTTATTGAAATCACTTTTCTTAAAACCTTAGGAAGATCCATGGCATGTCACTGGAGGGAAGGCAGGGAGCCAAGGACATACAAAGCCTCCAATAGGAACAAGTAGGCATGGCTGCAGAAAGGAGAAAATTTATTTATTTATGAAATTTGTAAAGCGCAACAAATGCCCAAGGGCATCTTGGCGCTGTGAACGTGGCAGGAATGAGGGGAGAGTTATTGATTGAACAGCCAGGTTTTTATTTTTCTCCTGAAAGCTAACAGAGTGGGAATGGATCTAGTATCCAAATCAAGAGAGTTCCAACATTGGTAAAAGGCAGAAAAATAAGGAGAAAAGGTAAGGAGGCTATGGGAGCTTTGCTGTGATCCTGGAAAGGCTCACTAGGAATAAGTAGTATGGACAAAGGGATCCGAAGCAGTAGGATCTAAGGATGGAAAGCTAGTAAAACTGAAAAAGAAAAAACAGACTACGAATCAAAGTAAAGTGGAAGCAGCTCACGGTGCTGCAGATCACTACTACAGTAATTTCAAAAAGGGGGTGGTGATGGACAGAGTATCTGAGTTAATCAGAACACTCCTACCCAGTCAACAGATCAGGGCTTGATCCATCACCGTTTTTTAGCTCACTGCACCATCCCAGTTCAGAACCTGGCTATATGCAAATTAGTCTGTCCCTGGCCCAGTGCATCATGGGAACAGGGCAGACCAAACTACCAAGCCAATTCTTCACTGGAAAGGAAACAAGCTTCCGGGGACCGGTTTCTGGCATTACAGCCGTCTTCGGCCCGGCTTGCTTGAATCCTGATGGTGCAATGAGCAAGGGACTCATGTCTGAGCATACCCTTCCACACTCATGGTGGCGAAAATAATTTCAAAAAGGGGGTGGTGATGGACAGAGTATCTGAGTTAATCAGAACACTCCTACCCAGTCAACAGATCAGGGCTTGATCCATCACCGTTTTTTAGCTCACTGCACCATTCCAGTTCAGAACCTGGCTATATGCAAATTAGTCTGTCCCTGGCCCAGTGCATCATGGGAACAGGGCAGACCAAACTACCAAGCCAATTCTTCACTGGAAAGGAAACAAGCTTCCGGGGACCGGTTTCTGGCATTACAGCCGTCTTCGGCCCGGCTTGCTTGAATCCTGATGGTGCAATGAGCAAGGGACTCATGTCTGAGCATACCCTTCCACACTCATGGTGGCGAAAATAATTTCAAAAAGGGGGTGGTGATGGACAGAGTATCTGAGTTAATCAGAACACTCCTACCCAGTCAACAGATCAGGGCTTGATCCATCACCGTTTTTTAGCTCACTGCACCATCCCAGTTCAGAACCTCAGATCACTACAGTACATATGTGGAAAGGAATGGAAATAATGCATTGTAGGACTGGGAGAATCTCCAGTCAGCTACAGAGGCGCGGGAGACGTGCTCTGGCATCAGCAAAGCAGGAGTAGTCCAAGAAATATGCAATTAACTTCTGTGAGGTGGAAATTCATGCCGGTGGCAGGTTAGCCCAGCACTTTGTGACTCTGGGCAATAGCTTGCTTAAACTTCCCGTGGCCCCCCAGCGCCGGGACACCACTTTGGATGTAGCTGTGCGCTTTACAAATACTGGTATTTCATTTACAAATACTGGTATTTCATTTGAATAATAATTTAACAATGAGTTTTAGGAACTGGCGGCTTTTAAGGAGTTCCAAGAAGCGGCAAGCCCAGGGTGCAATATCATGACTGGTATATATAAGGCCAGTTATAGGTGTCAGGAAACCCATTCTCTTATAAGGCCTGGAAGACAGTTTCAGGCACTGAGGTACTAAAGGACGTATTACACTGTGGTTTCATGAATCCCCGGTAGGTGCATTCTGGCATCATTAGTCCATAAAATCAAATTTAAATTTGTCCTTCTCTTTAGGGTGATAAGAGCAGGGGGGAAGAGGCTATAGAAGGGTGTGTTTTTAAATGTTGTTTTATTCCAATTTCTCATCAGTAAATTTACAGACAACCAAAATAAAATTGTACCATATCATGCAACATACTTCACACACAGCGCAGATAGTAGTCTTCATTTGCATGCAAAGATCACTCCTTGCAATGATTTGTCCTAGTGCAGATAATGTACCTATGAATAGGGTGACCAACTGGCATTGGTACAAATGCAGGACGGTGAGTGTAAAAATTCAGGACAAAGGGTCAAAATTCAGGACACAAATTCGGGACAGGAGGCCAAAATTCAGGACAAAATTTCAGGACAATAGGTACGTTTTACAGACACATCAGAGGTCGCGCAATAGTATATAAGTAAGCCCAGCCATTTCCAAACATATTCAACCATTTGCAAACCTATCCATCATGTATCCTTCCATCTATCATTTCACTCATCCATCCCTTCATCCATCCCCTCATCCATCCTTTCACTCATCCTCCATTATCCATCCATCCATCCATCCACCCTTTCACCCTATCCATCTGTACACTTATCCATCCACTCTTCATCCCATCCATCCATTCACTCGTCCATTCAGCCATTTACCCTTTCACCAATCCAGCCATCCTTTCACTTACTAATCCTTCCACCCATCCACTATTTTAGTCATCCATCCATCCTCCCTTTCTCTCTCCATCGACCCTTTCACTTAGCCATCCTTCCTTCCTTCCATCCATCCATCCACCCATCCATCCATCTACTCATCCACTCATGAATCCATCCATTGACCCTATCACTCATCCATCTATAATTTCACTCCTTCACACATCTATTCATCCTTTTGTCCATCTACCCTCCCTTTCACTCACTCATCCATCCTTACATCCACCCTTTCACTCATATGTCCATTCATTGGAAGAGGTGTGGCGCTGCGGCTAGGGCGACTGACTCCGGAATCTGGGGATCACGGTTCGATCCCCGGCACCGGCGGCAGATCAGCCCAGCACCATGTGACTCTGGGCAATAGCTTGCTTAATCTTCCCGACGGCCCCCAGCGCCTAGAGACCCTAACGGGTGATTGTGCGCTTTACAAAGGTGGATTATTATTATTATTATTATTATTATTCATTCACCCTTGCACTTATCAATCCAGCAATCCATCCATCCTTTCACTCATCCACCTACCCACCCATCATCCACCCAACCATCCACCCACCCACCCACCATCCACCCACCCACTCATCCATCCTTTCACCCACCCACCATCCAATCCACTGATCCATCCTTTCACCCACCCACTATCCACCCACCCACTCATCCATCCATCCATCCTTTCACCCACCCACTCATCATCCATCCATCCTTTCCCCCACCGACTCTCCATCCATCCATCCTTTCACCCACCCATCATCCATCCGTCCTTCCCCTCATCATCCATCCATCCTTTTCCCTCATCATCCATCCATCCTTTTCCCTCATCATCCATCCATCCTTTTCCCTCATCATCCATCCATCCTTTTCCCTCATCATCCATCCATCCATCCTTCTACCCACCCACTCATCATCCATCCATCCTTCCCCTCATCATCCATCCATCCTTCCCCTCATCATCCATCCTTTCACCCAGCCCCTCATCATCCATCCATTCCCTCATCATCCATCCATCCATCCTTTCACCCACCCCCTCATCATCCATCCATCCACCCTTCCCCTCATCATCCATCCATCCACCCTTCCCCTCATCATCCATCCTTTCACCCACCCCCTCATCATCCATCCACCCATGCATCCATCCCCTCATCATCCATCCATCCATCCTTCCCCTCATCATCCATCCTTCCCCTCATCATCCATCCATCCATCCTTTCACCCACCCATCCATCCATCCATCCTTCCCCTCTATCCATCCCCTCATCATCCATCCATCCCCTCATCCATCCATCCATCCCCTCATCCATCCATCCATCCCCTCACCCATCCATCCATTCCCCTCACCTATCCATTCTTCCTTCCCCTCATCCATCCATCCCCTCATCCATCCATCCTTCCCCTCATCCATCCATCCATCCCCTCATCAATCCATCCTTCCCCTCATCCATCCTTCCTTTCATCCATCATCCATCCTTCCCCTCACCCATCCATCCATCCCATCCATTTATCCTTCCCCTCATCCATCCATCCTTCTCCTCATCCATCCATCCTTCCCCTCCATCCATCCATCCTTATCCTCATCCATCCATCCTTCCCCTCCATCCATCCATCCTTCCCCTCATCCATCCATCCTTCCCCTCCATCCATCCATCCTTCCCCTCCATCCATCCATCCATCCCCTCCATCAATCCATCCATCCTTCTCCTCATCCATCATCCTTCCCCTCATCCATATTTCCCCTCATCCTTCATCCAGCTACCCTTCCACCCATACATCCAGCTATTTACATTTTCTCTCCATCCTTCCCCTCACTCATCAATCCATCCATCCTCTCTCATTATCCATGTATTCAATCTTTCATTCATCCATTCACCCTTTCACTAATTCATCCAGCCATTCACCCATCCCTTCACTTACTTACTCGCCCACCTTTCCATATTAATTTTGAGCTGAGCCCTTTTGAGAAGAGGCCCATCAAGAACTTCACCCTCGCTGCAGGGGCCGTTCCAGGACTGGGGCAGAAGCCACCCAGGGCGGAGACAGGATCCACCACAGGGGGTGGACTGGAGCCACAACATGGGGGGGCAGGAGCCATCACAGGGGGGGGGACTGGAGCCACCACATGGGGGTACAGGACCCATCACTGAGGGGAGGGCAGGAGCCATCACAGGAGAGGGAACAGGATCTACCAGGGTGGGCACAGGGGTGGGCATTCAGTGTTCTAGTATCATCTTGGGCTCCTCGCCCCCTCCTGCACAAGACAACAAGAAGACAGGCTCTCTGTCCAAAATACCATCCCCCACTGTGATGTACAGTACTTACAGGAGATACTCTAAGAGAACTGATTGAACCGATAGTTCTCCATACTTTGTTAATCAGTGTGGGTGCGATTGTGCCATTTCTTTATTTTCTTACATTATAGACTGCATGTTTGAAGAACCGAGGTTTGCTTACAATTTAGTGACAGTAATTACGCTCAGAACCACGTGCTGCCTTGGTGTAATCAGGGGTGTAATCTGGCCGAGTCTCGGATGTTTGTGCCCTGGGTAGAAATGGAATGTGTGAGCCCCCCTCTAAATAGCAAAGACATGATGCATTCAGGGCTGTTTGCATGTGAATAGATGTCGCTGCTCCTGAACCTGCAGCCCCTCCCTCTCAGTCACCTTCGAAGCACCTCTTAACAGGTCATCAAGGGCTAGAGGTGGGAGGGTTGCCATCCCGCTGTGCCTCTCCAATGCTGCTGAGTATCTGAGAAGCTTTGGTGCAGCATCGGAGTGAAGAAGGGAGGTGGGTGCAAGCTGTGCCGGCTTTAGGGTGGGGCAAACGGTGCCCTGTTAAAATGACAGACAAATGGCGTCCGTTAAAGATTCCTTCACGGACAACGGACAGACGGCCGAAATTAAGTACTGTCCGTGAAATTTACGGACGGTTGGTCACCCTACCTATGAATAAGTTATTGGCTCTTCTCAATTCCTTCTGCAAGCAAGAATCTTCGATAAGGCAGCCATGGCCAGACATTGGGGCTCAGGGGCCACGCCCCCCCCTTTTGCCCCTCACGAACAGTGTCTGCCAGGCAGAAAAAAGGTCAGCCTGACACACTGTTAATTTTCAGGTCAGGCAGCCAGGAACCGGGCATGTGCTAAATGTGCAGGTTCCTGTCCGCCTGAGCTGAACTTTGCTGGGCTGAGGAAGTCACAGCGTGACCTCTTCAGTTCAGCAAAGGTCATGAGGCCCTCCCCTAAGTGACGAGGGGTAGCCTCACTGATTGCCTCTCACCTGGGTGCTTCAGTTTTATGCCCTGAAGTACCCAGGGTCGTGTGTTAATCAGTGGCACTTCATCACAGAGTGGGGTGGGATCAGCAGTCTCACTGATCCCATCCCATTCTGTGATGACGTTGGGACTGTTGCCTTCCCTCATTGGCTGACTCAGCCAACGAGGGAAGGCAGCAGTCCCAAGACTCATTGGACCTCCGAGGGAAGAGCTGCAGGTAAGTGTGTGTGTTTTTTAAAATAAATGTATGGTGCATGCGTGCATGTATGTATGAATGTTTAATGAGTGTTGTAAATGGATGTGCTTGTTTGCACGCGTGTGAAAGAATGGCTGTGAGTGTGTATGTGTGCGTGTGTGTCCCGGCCGCCCCCCTCCCTCCTAAACTTACAGGCAAATTAGAGGCTACTGTAGCAGTTCTGTATAGGTTTCTAATTAATAGTTACAGTATGTCAGTTCAGCCAGTCAATGTCTTTTAGTTGTGTTTCTCCTCTGCCCCAATGCTTTGCTAGAAGACGTTTGACCAACAGCAGGACTAGGGCGGCAAATTTTCTGTTGGTGCATGGCATGTCCTTTACCCACCCCTTAAGAGCCATTTGCGGTGTTACCTCAATTGGCAGCTAAGTATACGTTGGAGGGTGTGTGCCACCGTAATCAAAAATCTTTGAATATGCCTACATTCCCATGCAAGGTGCAGAAATCCCATACCAGAGCTCCACATCTATTGCATTAATTATCCATCCGCAGATCCCGTTTTCACAGTTTTGCCAGTGTGTAGTATATCAGTGTATATATCGAAGGTATATCAGTCGGAGTCAGCTGATAGGTTGTAGCACACCTTTCTAAGTGATAGCAGCACTCCCACATTTCATACAAAATGGCAGTGGCAGCTCCTCCCCAATGCGGAGGAGCGTCGCCCACCCCTTCCAGCAGTGTAAAAAAAAAAAAAACGATAATAAACCTGGGTTTATTAACATTTTAACTTGTTTCCTGGATTCTTGGGCGTGGAGCTAGGGGGGTAACAAGCACCCAGGTGAGTGGTATGCATGGTTATCAGTGCACGTGACGGTTTGGCTGGCCATCTCTGGCCATCTCAGGCCACCTCTGCGAAATGGGAACGTTAAGGTACATCTCTCGCCCCACTCTGCTAGAGACCATATGAACAGGCATCAACTCCTGCACCTCCTGCATTTCCCTGTAGTGCTTGGTAATGATTTGCCATGGGGACTGTATATACATAATAAGGGGTCGATTACAATGCCATCCAGAAAGGCTCCGAGCGGGATTCAGATTCGGCGAATCTGATTTGAAACCTAAGTTTCCGACCAAATCGGACACCTTTCTGTATGACTGATTATGATGCAAGGAAACCGTTCGGGCGGTCTGAATCGGTTCAGAACGGCATTCGGACATCCGATATGAGCCGATTCGTACAGCTCTATGGACACTGTTTCCAAATGAGCGATTTGATGCCCTTATTCGGCCAGCCGTTTCGATTCGGTTTGCCTGACATGAAATGGCTGTCAGAATCTGACTTCAGGCCCCCCTTCACCCTGAGGTCTCCGTTTGAGACCCATGGGGGTACACATGGGACCCACTTTTCCAACCATGTTCAGTGTGGCAGACACCATGGGGTACCCGTCACAGGGTGCATGGGTTTCCCCAACAACTCCATTTTTTAATGGGGGCCTGTGTTCTTGGTCGGAACACAGGCTCCCGTTGAAGCCAATGGGAATCAGATCGAACGATGTTGGGAAGCATCGTAATCGATCGGGCAGACTGGGAGAACCTGATTAGTTCAGAAAAGATTCCACAACAGAGATTGTAATCGCCCCTAAGTTGTAATGTTGGAAAGTTTGCTGGCTCACATTGAAAGTCTGTTTTGATTGGTTTGCTAATTGATTTTAGCCTGTGCTACAGAAATGTATTTAGTGAGATGATCTTGGCATGTGCTCCAAACGTATCTATTGTTGTGCATGTTCCTTCCTCATATAGGTCATCCCACCTGGCTCTTCCAAGTTTGCAAAGTTGCCTTTGTCTCTTACATCATAGGGAAATGTGGGTGGAGTGGCAGGATGAAATTGTGGAAGTACAGTTGGGAAGAGCTAGATGTCTTCCTAAGTCTGATCCATGCCATACCAGTACAGTGGACCATGTTAATCTCAACTGCCTGAGTGCTGTGACAGCATAGCAGTCTCAAGGAGCCAGGATGTGCCATGTCTCGCTCAATCCCTATATGAACTATGTATTTTCTGATGGTGGAACCTGTAATTCGTTATCTGTGTCTGCGCGCAAAGGTTAGAGTTCCGTGTGGGGGCGGGTTGCTCTATATCCGCCTCATTTATACAGTTGGGCAAGTGTGTCCCAGGACAGTGTAGGTTTATGCCCCCCTCCCCCGAGTCAGTCTGCTATAGAGCATCGTGAGTGTCTGAAGAAAACTTTTATAAATGTGATGGTTATGTTAACAAATTCATACAGTAACTTGTGGAGTGCAACCATTTTAATTGGGCCATCCTTCAACCATTGTAAGCAGCAGCTCCAGGCATCCGTCTATTTGATCTTCACCCTGACTAACTGCTTGGCCATAGTTGAACCTAATAATGTCATCTACAGCTGTGCTAATCCAGACTTGTAGGAATTTTATGGGGGGTTTGCACCATTTCAAGAGAACCTAAAGGTCAGCTCTAGGCACGCCTGGTTTGAGCAGAACAAACGCTGACTTTACCAGTTTATTGCAGTGCCTGTCATGCTCTGAAATCTAGGAACTTCCTAAGTATGGGGTTTATGGTGGTTTTGTGGCTCTTTTACATATAGTATTATATCATCTGCAGATGAGAGTATCAATAGGGGGTCTGTCTCTAAACCCCAAAGCATGCTGTGTGGTTCCGTCTCAATATAGCCGCTAATTGTTCTAGGTCTATAACGAAAAGAAGCAGCAACAAGGGACATCTGTATTGTGTTCCTCAGGCGATAGTATCTCAGATCTGTTTATTGACGTACAGCTTGGTCATTCGGGTGTTATAAATAACTATCAGGACTAATAATGATATGGGCAAGCCCATACAAGATAGGATTGTGAGCACATTGGGCCTCTCAACCCAGTCAAATGCTTTAGTAGCAGCTAAAAGAAAGTGCTGCAGCTCCCGTTCCAGTGTCAAATAGAAGGGCCATGGATTTCTGGCCCTGAGGTTAAATGCTCCTCTCACTGCCAGGCCCCCATAGACCGCACAGTTCCCACTGTAAACATAGGCCCCAGAGCAGGCCCTTGCCAGTGATCCAGCATTTCAGCAATTCAATACCCTACAGTCATTTTCACGATGGGTGAGTTTAAACCAAACTTAACAATCAGTTCATCATTGTTTATCCTTTTCATTTGGCGATGAAATCTTTATAAGTTAATCAGGGTTTGGCAAAATATTATTAGAATCACTAAATCACCATAGTATATATCTTTTTGCATCATTTAATCAATATCACTAATAATGACAAACTCATTTGTGAATTAAAATGCTTTATCCAAATAATATGACTGCTCATCAAGAACGGTAATTGCAAACACAACAGTGATGGACAGAATGTGGATCAATGTCACACATTCACCCCAGTCCAAAGATCTGGGCCCAAATCCATCGTTTTTCCACTCCACACCACCCTGGGTTAGACAATGGCGATATGCAAATCAGCGCTGACCCTGTGCCCCATGGGAACAATCCAGTCCGAACTACAAAAGCCATGTCCTTCCCAGAACGGAAACAAGCATCCGAGGACCGGCCCGGTTTTGAGGTAACACCTCTCATCAGCCCGGCTAGCTTGATTCCAGTGGTGTGGAGTGCCTGGGACTCACGTCTGAGCATCCCCAGTACACTTAGAGCGGTAATTGCAAACACAACAGTGATGGACAGAATGTGGATCAATGTCACACATTCACCCCAGTCCAAAGATCTGGGCCCAAATCCATCTTTTTTCCACTCCACACCACCCTGGGTTAGACAATGGCGATATGCAAATCAGCGCTGACCCTGTGCCCCATGGGAACAGTCCAGTCCGAACTACAAAATCCATGTCCTTCCCAGAACGGAAACAAGCATCCGAGGACCGGCCCGGTTTCGAGGTAACACCTCTCATCAGCCCGGCTAGCTTGATTCCAGTGGTGTGGTGTGCCTGAGACTCACGTCTGAGCATCCCCAGTACACTTAGAGCGGTAATTGCAAACACAACAGTGATGGACAGAATGTGGATCAATGTCACACATTCACCCCAGTCCAAAGATCTGGGCCCAAATCCATCGTTTTTCCACTCCACACCACCCTGGGTTAGACAATGGCGATATGCAAATCAGCGCTGACCCTGTGCCCCATGGAGTGGAAAAACGATGGATTTGGGCCCAGATCTTTGGACTGGGTGAATGTGTGACATTGATCCACATTCTGTCCATCATTGTTGTGTTTGCAATTACCGCTCTAAGTGTACTGGGGATGCTCAGACGTGAGTCCCAGGCACTCCACACCACTGGAATCAAGCTAGCCGGGCTGATGAGAGGTGTTACCTCGAAACCGGGCCGGTCCTCGGATGCTTGTTTCCGTTCTGGGAAGGACATGGCTTTTGTAGTTCGGACTGGACTGTTCCCATGGGGCACAGGGTCAGCGCTGATTTGCATATCGCCATTGTCTAACCCAGGGTGGTGTGGAGTGGAAAAACGATGGATTTGGGCCCAGATCTTTGGACTGGGGTGAATGTGTGACATTGATCCACATCCTGTCCATCATTGTTGTGTTTGCAATTACCGCTCTAAGTGTACTGGGGATGCTCAGACGTGAGTCCCAGGCACTCCACACCACTGGAATCAAGCTAGCCGGGCTGATGAGAGGTGTTACCTCGAAACCGGGCCGGTCCTCGGATGCTTGTTTCCGTTCTGGGAAGGACATGGCTTTTGTAGTTCGGACTGGACTGTTCCCATGGGGCACAGGGTCAGCGCTGATTTGCATATCGCCATTGTCTAACCCAGGGTGGTGTGGAGTGGAAAAACGATGGATTTGGGCCCAGATCTTTGGACTGGGGTGAATGTGTGACATTGATCCACATTCTGTCCATCATTGTTGTGTTTGCAATTACCGCTCTAAGTGTACTGGGGATGCTCAGACCTGAGTCCCAGGCACTCCACACCACTGGAATCAAGCTAGCCGGGCTGATGAGAGGTGTTACCTCGAAACCGGGCCGGTCCTCGGATGCTTGTTTCCGTTCTGGGAAGGACATGGCTTTTGTAGTTCGGACTGGACTGTTCCCATGGGGCACAGGGTCAGCGCTGATTTGCATATCGCCATTGTCTAACCCAGGGTGGTGTGGAGTGGAAAAACGATGGATTTGGGCCCAGATCTTTGGACTGGGGTGAATGTGTGACATTGATCCACATTCTGTCCATCATTGTTGTGTTTGCAATTACTGCTTATCAAGAACAACACAGCATGAATCATAGATCACCACATGAGTGAAACATTAGCAAATAAACAACAAATGCACATCTCAAGTGTCAGCACAATGAGTGAGTGAATAGGCGTAGAGACAAAAGAATAAAGAATAAGTCATTTGCAAATAAGTTATGCAAATTCAGAATATTATAGTAACCGATCGTACAATTTTCAAGAAATCCGAAAAGCTACCCTCTGGCCATGAGAGTAAGCTAGGCTCCTCAAAAGAGTTAAGGAGCAAAGTCAAAGAGTCAGGATCAGCAGAACATTTGCCAGCCCATAGAATTTAGGAAAACAGCAAAATAGCTCTCTCCTCTCGCAAAGTAAGAAACGCGCCTTTCCAAACCCTACCCCTTAGTAGTATTAGTTATTCCCCAAATTCAATAAAAGACCAAACCTCATTGTGTCATCTCACATAAATTCGCACTTTGTGATTGGTCAAAAACAAGGGGTGTTCAATCACACCACTCTTGATGTGCCTAACTTTATATTGTCCTATTGTTGTATCTTCACTTCCAGCATAGGAAACACTAGTATAGGGCTTCCGTGTTTGTACGTCTCTCCATCTTACTCAGGTAACGTTTATTATTTATAACAAATGTCCTCATGCTCTTTTTTCTTATCGCTTCCTTCTCTGCAGAGCTCTGCAGAGCCAAGGCCATCATCAGGAACTTGCGAAGGACACATCACAGTTTTCACTTTCTCCCCTTCTACATTTCTAATATCCCATGTTAACTCTAAAATGTCTCTCGACCTTTTCTGCAGGGCAGCAGACTATACTTCTAGGAAGGACAAATAAATGCATTAATTATCACTTTACAAAACTCTACTCTAACACTCCCAGCACGCGCTTGCACAGTTTTCATCTTTCCCCTTTAGTCTTGTTTTATTAGTTTCACCCGTCTTTTGATTAGTATTTAACACATTGAGGGGTTCAAACAGAGCAGGTTTTATTTTTTTCAAAAACCCTGCTCCATCACCAGTGAGAGGGTCTTCATTTCACTACTACATCATTAGCCTTTTTCCTACAACGGTAGGTAGCCAATTATCCATTTCCATGCCTATGCTGAGCAGCTCATCTGTGAGTTCTAATTCCCACTCAACCATTGAAGTCAGGTCCTTTCCTGGAGGAGGTGCCCAAGGTCATGAGCACAACATCCAGAGGACTGGTGTGGGCTACCTGACTTCAATTTTGTATCTAGGCTAATGAGAAGCCGTCACATTTTTTAGACGTCACATTCTCAATCACACTGTGTTTCAGGCGGGCAAATATATAATTGAAACACCTCAATTGAACAAAACGGTGGCCTTATTCTGCCAATCTTCAAGCAGACTAGATCACACCTACTCAATGGCTACAACAAGAATGGTCTACAAGTTTTCAAAAATATAATTTGGTAAATATTACCAGAAAACCTAAATACAGAGCACAGCAGTCTTTAATCACAGACTAAAATCCTATATCATTATGATCAAAAGAGTGCTTATTCTTCCCAATGCATGTTCAGCCAAATTAAACCTCCTGAGAGGAAGGCCAATCCCAGCTGAATTTGTATCCATCTACGGGATGCACTGTGAGCGATCTCCTTATTATTTTCAAAGGTAGTTCTACTGTTCATAGTACTTACTAGGTACAGGCCTGTTGTGTCTCTGTATGTGGGACCCGTGGTGTGACGTACTTCCTCCCAGTAACAGACAGAAAAGACTGACAGATTGTAGATTCGATTCACACTGCTTACTTATACTCATCCTGGCATCAGCAGGACTGAGCCACTTTTATATATCCTGAGGGACTTCTTACCACAACTTCTGACACGCCTACCTCAGGGCTTGCGCAAAACATCCACATTGTAGTCTTGGCTTACACATTTGACCCAACTGGACTAGCATCCCCAGTATTAATCCAATGTAAAAAGAGAGCCAAGACTTCATATATGGTGTGCTGCCAGCATCGTTCAAATTCTTATTCTTAACTGTTCGCTCAATGCTGTAGCAGCTGGTGTGCGGGCAGGATGATGGGGAGGGGAAATTTACAATGAAGCAAACATTTTTAAAAAGTAGGGAAAAAGAATTTACCTGCCGTCTGCTGCTCCAAGTACTCGCTGCAGTACAGGATCCCAGACTCCCATGGTTGAAAGCAGTGTCAGGATTGGCCTGAGCGATGAGAATTTGCCCTCTTAGAGAGACTGGGAGCCTGTGCTTACTGTCTCCAACAACGCAGCTGGGTTGGAGGCAGTTCAGTGCGCATGTCGGTTTAGCCGTCCTGAGATGGCCGGCCAAACTGACATTCGCACTGATAGCAGTCCCTTTACTCTTAGTGCAGATACCCCAGAGTTCTTTTTCTCAGTTGGCAATATTGCTGCGAACACACATTTGGGGCCAGATGTAGGTAAACGTGAAATACCGATTCCTTAATACCGAATTTTACTGATTCGGTATTAAGGAATCGTTATCTCCGATGTACGTAAACATTCGGTAACATTTACCGATTCTGTAAAAATCGGTAAAAAATACCGAATCGGAAGCAATCGGTAAAAAAAAATACCGGAACACCAATACCGATTCGTAATTACCGAATCCCTTACCGAATCTGTAAATACCGAATCGGTAATTCAACAATTCGGTTTTTGATGAATCAGCCAATCCTGTGCATCCCAATTACCTCCCAAACAGGAAGTGGCCACACCCAGACAGCTGCACTGAACCTGGAGCTGACTGTGAGGCAGGTAGCTGAGCTGAGGATCCAGGAGCAACACAGCTTCTCATCTTCAAAAAAAAGAACAACAAACCTTGGAAATGGCAAGCCAGGAGAGAGAGAGAGAAGGAGGGACCAGAAAGAAAAAGGAAGCTGGAGTTCAGCGAGAAGGAGCTGGAGGTACTAATCCAAGACATGAGCCAGGACCATGAGAAGCTTTTTGGGAAGCAGTCCTTCCATGTGCCTGAGTCTCAAAAGAGACAGATCTGGCTTGGGATCCAGAGCTAAATCAATTCAATTGGGGTCACCCAGCGCTCCATAGAGGACATTTAGGGCCATATGTATCATACTACCGTTTTGCGAATTCCAAATAGCGAATTTTAAGGAATCGCTATTTGGAATTCGCAAAACGGTATGTATGTACAAAATCGCTATTAAATAGCGATTCTTTACCATTCCTAATTTGCGATTAGCAAATTACTAATCGCAAATTACCCATTCATTTCTATGGGCCAGGAGGCCCATAGGAATGTAGGTGCAATTTGCGATTAGCAATTAGCTAATCGCAAATTAGGAATTTCTTCAAGGGTGCAGGGGTGTCTCAAGAACACCCTGCTGCACCCCTGAAAAAGACATTTGGGGGCATATGGCGCACATACATGCCCTAAGGGCATGTATGGGCGTCATATGGCACCTTTTGTTTTTTAGAAAAAAGCTTTTTGAAAAGAATTCGCAAATTACCACCAACTAGAAGTTGGTGGTAATTTGCGAATCCTTAATGGCATTTTTTGAATATTTTTTGTTTGATACATTGCATTTAAGGAATCGCACATTTTGCGATTCCTTAAGTGCAATCGCAAAATAAGGAATTGCAAATTTTGCTATTCCTTATTTTGCATCAAACATGTTTGATACATACCATTTGTCAAATTAGCATTCGCAAAGGCCGAAATTCGCAGAATTTCGGCCTTTGCGAATGCTAATTAGCTTGATACATATGGCCCTAAGAAAAGGTTGTACGACCGTAGGAAGACGGCGAAGGCAAGGATGGCGGATAGGCCGAGGCAGGCTGGCAAAACTGGTAGAGGGAAGAACACAGCACCTGCACCAACATCATTGGAACTCATGGTAGAGTCCACCCTCCAGCCGGAGAGTGTGAGTGGCGTGGGAGACGCAGACAGCTCTGCCTGAGCTGCCAGGAAACAAGGTAAGATGCATGCCCAGCATGCTGTGCTTCCCCCTCCCCAATCCCCATAGAGGCATAGGGGCTCCCACTCAATTTCATGTTTTACTCATTACCTGCAATGCATTGTGGGAAATGTAGTCTTAGGGAACAGATGTATTGGACAGTCAGCCTAGCAAAACCAATAGCATGTGAAAGAAATTAGCAAGCAGAGGACAGTCAGTGTGATTGGTAGGCATGGCCTTTAATGCAATGCATATGCAGACAGAGAAGTGAGTATATCTACATTCTGTCATTACAGGCGAGACATCTCGCAATGCAGCAGAGGGGAGCAGAGCGAAGGCACCCAGGCCAGAGGGGAGGCAACAGGAGGATGAGAGGTCGCCTGCAAGGCACACAACTACCGCACCACCACCAACTTCTCCTTCCCCACCATCACCACAGCACCAGACAAAGCCGCCATCTCCCCCAACTCTATCCCCAATGCCACAATCACCACCACCACCACCACAGTACAGTCAGGCAGGAGGCATGCCGTGGCCACCCTCCAGCAGATGGATGAGTCGGAGGAGGAGGGCACAAGGGGCCAACAGTCTCCAGTCGATGAGGTCAGCAACATGGAGAGGGCTGAGCCACCATCAGAGCGCGCCCACACATCCTCAAGACGCCGCAGGGCAAGGCCAGCCAGTCCTGAAGTCTCGCAACAGGTTGAAAATGTCTTCGCTGGACTGGAAGGCAACATGCTTAAGGTCCAGCGCCTGCAATGGAGAGAGATGCGGTCATTGCATAGAGAGGTGTCTCACATGAACAAGCACAGGCACCGAATTGAAAAGGGCATACGTGCAATGAGCAACAACATGTCTGAGGGCATGAGAGACATAGCGACGTCTGTGAGCAAGCTCTGCAGCCAGTTGGAGCAGGACCATCTTTGTAGGCGCAGAGAGAGGCAGAGACTTGACGCCTATACCAAGGCAGTGAACAGGCTGTCCACTGCTACCTCCCTGATGTGCAGACAGTCAATAGCCATGCAGGAGGAGATGGCACATTGTAGTAGGGATGTGGCTAGGGGGATGGTGTCAATGACCTCTGCACTGGAACTGCTGCAGAATGAGAAGGTGGCCACCATGGAAGCGGGGGGGGGGACAGTGAGGAGGCTACTAGCCGTGGTCGCATTACGCCTTCTCCCACCGAGAGCAGGAGGCGCAGCGAACCCCACAGCGCTGCCCAGAAACATACAGGCAGTGCAGACAGTGTGGCCAGGGAATGTGGAAATGCAGCGCGTGGGTGCAGGAAATAGATCCGACTAGGATTTGGGAATCATTTGATGGGTGATGTAACCCATGTCTGCATGGACACTGATTTTGGTCCTGGTGGTGTGCTAATTAAACTATAACACACACTACATAGAAGGGGGTCTGAGGGCTGGTTTAAAGACTCAGGACTAGATACACGCCTCTGCTTACAATAATTATACACAAAGAGTATCTAGGAGTCAGACAATAAAAGAGAAGAAAAGGAAAAAGAAAACGGCTCAGTTCATCAAAAACCCATGATAAAAAAGTAAGGATCAAATAACACCACGTGATATGTGTGTAATTAAAATGCACGTGATGACTGGGAAAAACCAAACCCAAGGGTAGGTGGAAATATTCCCATCAGTTGTCGATCTGTACCGCCACTTTTTCCATCATGTGGGATTCTCCTTACCCAGAAGCTAGTACAATCGCAGTCACCAGAATGTAAAAGAGACAGCGGAAGCAGGACGACTCTTATATCTACAGGATTGACAATGTAGATTAAAGAGTCTGTGTAAAAAGACAACTGACAAAAAGCAGTGCAAGAAAGGAAGTGAGTAGTGATAAACTAAAATTAGATGATACTGAGTAGAAGTGTGATTTTATTGATTTCTCTCAGCCCTCCAAGATTAAAAAACTACTTGAAAAACAACAGATTTGACAAAATATCTGTTTAGCGAATAATGGTCAACATGTTTCTGCATCAAAGGATAGTGCCAATGCATTCATCAGGACTGAGTTATTGCTACTGCTCTTCAATAAGTGAAAGAAATTTTTTTTAAAAAGGGAATTACGTCACCTGAGTTCCAGGTTAGGTACTCCACCACAATCTAAAATACCGAGATATCAATGAGAAAAAGATGAAAGGAGACAAAAATTTAAATGAAACATAATAAACTCATGTGTAGCTTATATATCATTTCAAGGGTGGACACATATTCATGTTGCGCCACTCACCCTGTATTTGTGGGGATGGCGCCTCACCTCACCTGGCTGCAGCTCATGCACTGAGGAGCACCGCTCTGTATCGAAAAAGAAAACTCTCTGTAAATGTTCCACTGTAAATGTGTCCAGAAAAGATGACCTAATGGTCAGAGGAATACTCATTCAGGGATATTTCTAAATAAATTTGTGCGACCACATGATGACGTTAGTAGCGTGGGGTTGTTCAGCATATTAAACGAAGCGTCACCCCTATACACACGATAAATGAGGTAGATGGTTTTTCGTGTTATTATCAAGACGTGAGAGTTCCTCTTTTTGCAAGACTGTTTCGAAAAACAAAAATGCGAAGCTTAATGTGCTTGCAAAGACAGATTCTCTAAAACTACGGTGAACCCTGCTGGACGAGATCTAGCATTACTCGGTATCTGTTAGAACCCTTGCGGCGCTTAGTTAGGATAATATCGGCCACATCACAACAACTTGTTAGTATTCTAAAAAAGCGGCAAAGTCTAGCATTGTACCGCTGGTATCTGATGGAACCGTGGCGGCACTTGGTTTAGCCAGTAAAACAGGATGTTCCCTTGGGTGTGGATAGATGAAGTGAGCCAAAGGGTCAAGAGAAAATAATTACAAATTACAAATTAAGTCAAGAATTCTTACAATTTATTGAGAATACAAAAAGGTTTTTTTTAAAACGAAGAGTGGACCAGAAGGATCCCACTCCACACAACTAAAACCATAAAAAAGTTTTTACATTCAATATTGGCCAGCAAGATTGAAACACAAAAGACAGAAAGGACTGTAAGACTTAGAATAATGCAATACTGATTGTATAATCGGACCCGTTTGTAAACACCTAAGCTATGTACACCATAATTTTGTCTATCAGCAAAAGATGTCGAGATCATGAATTATACTTGGTGTAGCGTTGACGCGTTTCGGTGGTATTTCAAAGTTCTATCCACCTTTATCAAGACAATGTTTTGATTTCTGTCAGGGTTCAGGGGTCGATATAATTGCCCTGAGAGTCCGTGTTAGGAAGATATTTTCAGATTCTATGTTATTCGGTATTTGTGTAGAAATTGTTAAAACCGCAAAACAAGTTGAAGCTGCCTATAGAGTGCTCCTGCTAATATAAGCTTTTGCGCATGAAGTATGGGCTATCCAGAATTGTTATGCTCCATGTTGTTTTGCTTCTTTTCTTTCTAATTTTAAAACCCAGAGGCGCCGAAGTCTTGTCCTAGCAGTGTCAGCGTTAGTTTCGCTATTTATCTGCAAAGGACTGCTCGCTTCTCTGTTTATATATAGCCTTAAGGTAGCAGAACCAGAGGCATACACTTCATGTCCTCCTGTTTAGTGATTCTTTTCCTGGTGTATCACGTAGGACTGCCTGCTTCTCTGGTTCCACGAGCAACTTGGTTTAGAACACGCTAGGAAATGGCCCTGCCTTTCTCCGAGTACAAGCAGCACCACTGCTTACCTCTCCGTCGGTGTCTCCCGGCGTTCCTCTGCGCTAACTGGGGAGGCACCGGGCGGTTCTCGGAATGACTATTTGTTGTTGAAACGCCCTTCCGCACATGTGACCCCGAGTAGGTTTTATGGGAATTGTAGTCCTCATTGCGACTACACGAAACTCAAAGACCAAGAATAAACACATTTTAACACAGCTCTGCGCATTCAAATTATTCTGATACCTAGTGGTAGGGATTTGGTAATTAATTAAAGGAACAGTGAGTATTTGGATGTCAGTATTCACAATATGGGGCAAAACTGATGTTCTATTTAAGTGCCGAGGCATTACAACCCAATATCCTGATCTGTGGTGTTATTCATTAGTACCCTCTATAGTGACATCCAGGGTATTGGTTCGTTAAGACCCTCTTTGTCACTATTGAGTTTATAAACCCATTTTTGTTCCTTTTTAAATAAAAACTTACTCACATCTGGACAATGGTCCGGAATCGTAGGTTGTTCCAACACAGTCCAAGTGAAATCATTTGGACCATGACCTGATTCTAAAAAGTGTGCTGTTAAGCGAGTTGCTTGTTTGCGACATCGCACTCGCACTGTACTTTTATGTTCGCAGATGCGCGTTTTTACTTTTCTTGTCGTCATCCCTACGTATCTTTTAGGACATGGGCATGTAATGAGATAGATGGTATTCTCACTATTGCAGTTCGTAAATTTTCGCTGTTGCCAAGGTCTATTGGTCCCAATGTTGATGGTTGTTGACTTGGTCGTTTGAGGACAGACAGAGCAGTTACCACAAAGGTGATGGCCTGCTACCGGGGGGAGATCCCATAGTGTTCCCACTTGTCTGCTTGTTTTATTCTTGGGCCTCGTATGTACGAGCTGATCTTTTATGTTCTGCCCTCTCTTGAAGCCAAATAGTGGCATAGGCAAGTTGTCACCACCGATGTTCAAAATGGACCAATGTTTTCTCACAATCTTTTGGACCTGGTTTGATTTGGTGTGAAAGGTGTTGACAAATGTTATCCTTCCAGTCTTCTCCTTTGGTACTGCCACTTCGAGAAAAGCGTCACGGTTGTTGTTAGACGCCCTTTTCTTGGACTGGCGTATAATTTTGTTAGGATATTTCTTCTCACGCAGTTGTTCAGTCAATTTTGCAGAATGTACCTCAAATGCCTCTTTCGTAGAGCAATTTCTTTTAACCCTTAAAAATTGACCAAAAGGCAAGTTGTTTCTTAGTGCTCTAGGGTGACAGCTTTCATAGCTTAAGAGCGCATTACGGGCCATGGGCTTTCTGTACAATTCTGAACTCAAACCATCCGCGGTAGCCGAGATGGTGAGATCCAAGAAAGGTAGTTGTGTTCTGCTGGATTCAACTGTGAATTTCAAATAGATATTGCATGAGTTCAACCATTGGTGGAACTCCATGAGGTCCAGTTCAGAACCCCGCCAAACCACAAAGATGTCATCTATGTATCGCTTCCAGACTCGGAGCGATACATAGTATGGGTTGCTGTGGGTGAGGACCTCGGTCTGTTCGAACACATGGACATAGAGATTCGCCAGACTCAGCGCAAAGACACTACCCATGCTGGTCCCAGATGTTTGTAGGTAGGTAGTGTCTTCGAATTTGAAATAGTTTTCTTTCATCGCCAAATCTGCCAAGGACATGATAAAAGAAACAGGTGTCACAGATTGCAAATCTCTACTTTGTAAGAGGTTACTGATAACTTCAAGTGTCTCTGTCTGTGGAATCGACGTGTAGAGCGATTCTACATCAAATGAGACGAGGAGATCAGTTGAAATATCGAACTCCATTTCAGGAAGAAACCGGAGGACATCCTTTGTGTCTTTGAGAAAAGTAGGCATTTCCCTCACCATTGGATTTAGGAAATAGTCTACGAAGGTGGATAATGGCTCGAGTACTGATCCGATACCAGAGATTATTGGTCTGCCCAGAGGGGGTCTCTGTGGTTTATGAACCTTTGGTAGGCAGTAAAAATACGGGATGGACGGATGAGCAGTTTGTAAATATTGGCCTTCTTGTGGAGTAATCCATCCTTCAGAGATAGCTTCTTCTACAAGTTGCCCTATCTTGATCTGTAACCTCTCTGTAGGATCTTCTTTCAGAGGGAGATATGATTTACGGTCCCGAAGCTGCCTCAGACACTCTGTTCGGTAGGATACGGTGTCCATCACAACAATAGCACCGCCTTTATCGGCAGGCTTTATTGTGATGTTCTCATTCGATGTTAAGGAATCTAGAGCCTGTTGTTCTCTTTTTGGTAAGTTGACATAAGTGTTTGTCGGTTTAGTCTTAAGCAGTTTATTTATGTCATTTTCAACTGCCTCTTCAAAAGTCTGAACCTTCGCCGGCAGACCAATCGTCGGGGGATTAAAAGTGGATGGTTTCTTCAGACCCGTGTTCTTATTCTCAGAATCCATTTCTGTATTGTTTTGTTTGGCAAAAAAATAGTGCAGCCTGATTTTTCTAAAGAACTTGGCTAATTCCACTCGTGCTGTGAAGGGGTCTCCAGTATTCGTAGCTACGAAACCTAGACCTCGATTTAAAAGGTCCTCTTCATCTCTCGTTAATGTGTAGGAACTTAGGTTTATCACGAGGCTATCTGATTTGTGCCGCTGCTCGTTGCTGCAGTCTCTTGTCGTATCTTTTTTCCATTCCTCAGGTCCATTGTGGCTAATTGACTCGGTGTCGCCCAGTGGACCTGTGGCTCTTGTCCCTGTCTTCTTCTGCCCCTGTTGTGTCTGGGGCCAACCCTAAAAAAGGAGGGACACCTGGGGCTTGTTGCATCTGTGGTGTGTAAAACGGAGGGGGCCCCATTTGTGGCGGAAAGGTTGGACCATACATCCATGGATTAGGCTGCCAGTACGGTTGGAATTGATTTTGATTGTGATTAGAAAAATTCCCTCTGCGACCTCTTCTGTTACCAGGCCCTCTGTTCGTGGTGGGCTTGTTGCTACTTTGTGATGTGTCCGAATCACTTGAGATCTCTTCTGAACTAGAGGTGGCATAAGTGGAACCTCATCGCCGCCCATTATGGTTAAATGTTGGCGCCACATATGTCTCACTAGTATAAGGGTATACTTTCTCCGTAGCGAATTTAGCAAAATCTTTTTTGAATTTTTCAAGCTTTGAAAATAAGATGGAATCTTTAAATTCACTGTTCTTTTGTTGCTGTTTTCTTGACCGCTCTTGAACAGTGTAGATTTGATTGTTGCTTTTATTTTACCCTCTAGAAGCTGTATTTCTACTAGTATCTTATCCGCGACTCTTTTTGCGGTTTTTATAATGAGGACTAGCCAGTCCCTTGTGCTAATTAAACACCATCACACAAATACAGTAACTGGCTCTGTCTCCTTACTCACTCAGAAATAGTTGCATGTTATCTTAGCCCGTCTGTGTCTCCCATCCTGTTCTGCTGCCACACCAGCTGCGCAGGGCTCTGCCTGGGGATTGTCCTCGCCCTCGTTCTCAGAGTCAGTTACTTCCACTGCTGTTCCTTTTTTTGTGGCAAGGTTATGTAGCATTGCACATGTAGCTATTATTTTGCAACATTTGATGGGGCTGTACTGACGTGCACCTCCACTTTTGTGGAGGCAACGGAACCTGGTTTTTAGTAGTCCAAAGGTGCGCTCAACCACGTTGCGTGTGCCCTTATGTGCTACATTGTATCTCCTCTCCCTTGGGGTGGATGGGTTCAGATATGGGGTGAGTAGGAAAGACCGGAGGGCATATGCGCTGTAACTAAATGTGAAAGAAAGTGCAATTAATGTGTCACCAATAGGTTAATCCAAGTTATACATCAGGGTGTGTGACATTGATTTACCTAGTAGGTATCCTTCTCCGAATTCACCAGCAGCCAGACGTGTGTAGATGCCACTGTTCCTGAATATGTACGAGTTGTGGGTACTCCCGGGAAATTTGGCAACAATGTCAGTGATGAAGTTTGCATCACATATCACCTGCACGTTTATGGAGTGAGTGGATTTGCGGTTGCGGTAAATGTATTCTGTTGCTGCTGGTGGGCAGATTGGTATGTGGGTTCCATCAATGCAGCCTATTACGTGTGGGAACTGTGCCTTTTGATAGAAATCCAGCTTGGTCTTCTGCAGCTCCTCTTGTGTGCTGGGAGAGGTTATGTAATGATGCATTCGGTCCATCATGGCGTCCAGGAAGGTGTTGAAAAAACGGGATGGGCAGCTCTGTGACACACCACCCACTGCGGCTATCACACCCTGGTAACTTCCAGATGCCAGGAGGTGTAGGCAACAGAGCACCTGTACATGGGTGGGTATTGCGTGCGCCCTTGGTGTCTGATGCTCATGATATGGTTTCAGGTCCCGGATCAGGTCAAGCATGGTGTGTGGGTGTAGCCTGTACCTGTCATGGATTTCAGGCTCAGTCAATTGGAACAGTGTGACACGCAATATGTACAAACGCTCTTCCCGTCTCCAGAACCTCACTCCTGCTGCTCTCAAACGTAGCCACCTTGCTATGAGGTAGAGGCCCGCCATTGTGTTCACACTGTTGCATTTTGGGGCTCTTTTTATGCACTGCACCTGATTACCACCTGCTCTGGATCAGTGGTAAATACCGATATGTTAATACCTATTTTGGTCAAATTCGGTATTACTTAATGTTGCTACATCGCATTTCGGAATTATTACCGATTTGTTATTTACCGATTCGGTATTGTTTGTTTCGGTGTTCACCAATCGGTAAATAAGGAATCGGTGACTGTTTCCCTTGGATTTACCGATTTGTTATTACCGAAGGCATTCGGTAATACGTACATCGCACTGGGCTAAATACCGGTCGGTAAAGCTGAATTTTACAGAATTTCAGCTTTACCGACCGGTATTTGGCCACCTACATCTGGCCCTTAGTCGAATAACCAAAACTACTCAATCCATTGTTTCTTGCTATTGACAGAGAAGCAAGGCACTGAGATCACACATCATCACCCTAGCCTGGGCAGGTAAGAGGCCCAGGGTCCGATGGAAAACCCTGTTATTGCCCTATGTGCAGGGATTTTGAGCTTTATTACTGGTGTGCTCAATTTCATTTTGCCCACTATTAGTTTTGCCCCTCCACATGTTGTCCATCTAGCGATAGAACTTGATACTACACTGTCTTCTCCAGTGGTTACAATGAATGGTCATTCACCCCACTGCTCCCGGGAAGAGATCAGCTTGGTTGTCAAAATGCAACTAGCTTGGAATAGGCTTCGTAGACGTTTAGTAAGTCCAATACTCTATGCCCCGGAACAATCTTTTACTCATTATCCATTAATTTAACTCACTCCAGAGGCTACAGAAATGCAGGGCTACACAAAAAGGGATATTGTTCCAAATGGCAATTTCTATATATTCCTTGGTTAACACAGATAGTGAGGACTGCTCAGCTCTAGATGGTTTCACATACTTCCGACTCCCAGACACTGTGGAAGGAGTGTTATCCATCCTTTACTCTGGACCCCAGTGCCTGGAAGATATTAACGTTGATCATCACTAATCTGTCAAACAAACACCTAGTGACCAAGCATTATTCTGCAATGCAAACTGAGGTCCTTATGCAGTACCCAGTGCCGTTTTGCAATGGGAGGCTGCTCTGGGATGTCATCTCAGGCAGGGAGTGGTCTTATTGCTGTGGTTAAACTGGGACTGTGGGCCACATGTTTGAAACAATTTTGTATTTGCAAATGGTGCGAATCAGTAATTTCGCCAGTTGCGAATGGCTTTTCAAGATGTATAAAATCCTTTGTAGTCGCAATTTTAGGTAATCGCAAAAATTGTGATTACCTTAAACTCTGACTACAAAACGCACATGTTCCAAGCATTTTCTAAATGTGAACTGTGCATTTAGGAAATGCAATTGGTAACAATGTGCACATTTTGAAAAATGCACAAAAATGCGTTTTTCAAAGTGCGATGTAGAGCACACATGCCCAAAGGGCATGTGTGCTCTTTACATGTGGACATTTATTTTGGGGAGTGCTTCAGGGGGGCTTGGGTCCCCACGCAACCTTGGGATTGCATAACCTAATTTGCGATTACCAATTAGGTACTCACAAATTAGGTAATGCAAAACCATTTGCAACTGTGTGCCTTTAAGCCCATAGGAACGAATGGAGTACTATTGCCTAATAGCGATTACCTAATTGCGATTTGCGGATTTTTAGGAATCGCTATTTTCATACATACCATTTTGCATTCCTTAAATAGCAATTACCAAAAATTCACAATTTAAGGAATGCAAAAGGGATTTTTGAAATATGTGGCCCTTGTGTTCTAATGGCAGGATTGGACTGATTCATTTTAAATCTCTGCACAGGTATACCTCCCCCCACTTAAACTGCTTAAGAGCAAATTACTGGCTGACTTCCTGTTGCACTAGATTTGATGCTCCAGACACTGATTGTATTTGTCTTTCTTGGTACTGTCCCCTGATTAGTAGCTATTGGAGCAAAGTGTTAGAGTCCCATTTGGGTATGACCAGGGTGGTTATGGAGGCATCTCCCAACCTGGCCCTTTAGGATGTACCATTAATTTGTCACTCGGGGTGCAACGGTTTACATCCATTGCAGGGGTGGCTCCTCTGCTATGGCAGAGGAGCGTTGCTCCACTGATTTTAAGCAGTGTGAAGAAGAGAAACATACAATTATAATAACTTTAAGTTATTATCATTTTATGCTTCACGACATGTCCTGCTGCTTTGCGGGTGGGTGGGTGGGGCTGCTCTGCTCACAGAGCATGGCAGTGAAGAGTGGTTTGCCCACTCCTAAGTGCGCAATGACTGTTTGGTCGGCTCTCTCGGGCCGCCCAAACCAGTAATGCACACTTCACTATTTCACAGCCTGCATGGAGAACATGCCCACCCCTCCAGTCCATAGCTGAGCTCTGTGTCACGGCGCTCAGACCAATCACAATGCTGCCTTACAGTGTTATGATTGGCTTATAGGAGGGAGCCTGACTGCCTGCTTCCTGTTCTTGTAGTCTGATACAGGAGAGCAGCAGCAGTGATGGGGACCAGCCTCAAGGTACGTTTTTTCTATTCTTTATTTTGCCCCCCATGCGACACCACCCGTGACATCAATACCCCCCTCCTGCTGCCCCTGATTCACGACCAACGCGCAGCGAGCCTTCCCTGGTGCCGCTGATCCATCGGCATATTGTTGGCAAAGGGAAGAGTGGCCTACATTTGGCGGAGAAACAAAGTCCCTACTGTAAAGGCATATGGCTGAACTATAGGATTTATTGTAATGAACTGTAACTTTATTAGTCCACAATCACACTAATAGACCAAGAAACGTCTGTGTCCCATTACAATCCAACTTGTTAAATCTAGACATAACAGCATATTGTTAGGAAGGTATCTGAAAGAACCGGGGCAGAGTGTGGCTCACTCTAAGCGACTGGACATCAACCCATGGATATCTTATCATTGGGATTTGGGAGATTGTGATTACTGTCTGTGCTGGGCAAATGTCATATCTGTCTCTCTGATTGCAGCCTGGTTGTGATTACTGTCTGTGCTGGGCTCACGTCATGTCTGTCTCTTCTGATTCCAACCTGGGCTAAACAAGATGATCTGACCTGATCTTTGTGTAGCTGCATGTATTAACTACCATCCATATCCCACTGTTTCGGAAATGAGTAACTGATTATACTCTCTGCATTCAGTCATATGGACACTTGGTATGTTTTGTTCTGTATGCATGTACACCTCGATGGTTTAAAACCTAATAAATAAATACATTAAAAAAGAAACGAGGACAGGCTGAAAATTGAAAGATGCTGTGACTGTCATGGGGTCGATTATGAATGGAAGGTGTTATTTCATCAGCAGGGACGAAGACTCAGCAAAGATGGAACAAAGTTGTTTATTGAAAGAAGTACACAGGACGACCCCAGTCACAGCTGTGATCGCGAACACCGCTCTCGTCAATATTCCGCGCAGGGAGCTCAGCTTCGAACGTTGGCCACTGTGACATTCTAATAACTGTCACAGTGGCGTAAACCAACAGAACACCAGGAGAGAGGGTGGGTGGCTAGGAACAGGATCCCCCCATGGTGGAGGATACCACACATCCCCCTCCTTTTCACATTTGAAGTACAGTGTAGGTAAAGTAAGAACAAATGTACAGACTATTTGTTGACATACTGTTCTAAGTACTTAGGACGGCAAATCTTCCTGCCACTTGCCCTGGGAAAAGAGTTAACAAATCTGCAACACCCCTGCTTAGGCCCCTCGTCTCTGCTCATGGTACTGCTCTTGTTCATAGAGGCGTTATTGGTGTTTACTGTGGGGACAGTGTATTTAACTACCCTCCCCAAGTTCCATATTTTCCCTTCTTGTGTCTTAACAGCACTATTAAACAATTTCGCAATTTTGGTGGGTTCAGTGTACTCGGACCAGTGTGCTCTGCCCGTGGGTGCTTTAATTTTGACTAGATCTCCCACCCAGAACTCCACCTCTTTGACTGCATGCCATTTGTCGAATCTAGTATTCCTCTCTAACATAGCCTTGCGTTCTCTGTCCTGCCACTGCGATTCCTTATTAATATCTGTCCACCCTTCATACCACTTCATCCACCCTGGAACTAATCTTGAGTTGGGTTTCCTTGCTTTAAGCAGCTCGAAAGGTGTCATATTAGTGGTTTTGGTGTTTGGTGTGATGTTAGTCTGTAGGCTTCAAGATGCTTCAAAACCTCTTTCCAACACAACCCGCTGGCCTTCGTTAGTTGGATGCCCTCCTTAACCGCATGCGTGCGGGCGGAATTCCGCTCGTACGCTGAGATTTTTAAAAGCGCATGTTACGTGACGAGGCTACCTCATGACGAGCCCAGCTCGTCATCAGCGTGGAAGGGGTTAATAGTCTTGTTGAAACGTTCAACCATCTCATTAGTCTCTGGGTGTTACAGTGCGCACCGTTTGTGTACAATTCCATTGCATTCTAGGAATTCTCTCATTTCATACGAGCAGTGCTGCACCCCATTATCTGTCAACAAACTGCTTGGCAATCCTTCCCTGATAAACACTTCTAGCAAGAAATCTATGACGACCCTGGTAGTGATTTCTGCCACAAATTTCACTTCTGGCCACCTGGAATAGAGGTCTATCAGCACTAATATGTAGGGTGTGTGATGTTCACCTCTCAGAGGACCTACGATGTCTAAAGCCACATCTACCCAGGGACCCACAGGTAGAGGCCTACAGTGCATAGGGTGCGTGGCTTTAGGACTTTGTCACTGGTGGAGCATGGCACACAGTCTCTTACTTTTCTCTCGATTTCCAAGTCCATCCCTGGCCACCAGTAGTCCAGCCACAGCCTTTGTTTGGTTTTGGTGACACCCGAATGTCCCTCGTGGGCTATGTTGACCAGGCTTTCTCTGACTTTTGCTGTTGATATCACGCTCCACGCTGGGTTCGCTGAGGCGCTGAAGAGTGCTTTGTTTCTTTTGCTTGCCCGGATTACTGCTTGCGGAACCCGCTGCGCGGGTCCCGCTTCGCTGAGGCCACCACCCATCAGCCTTACCGAAGGATCTTTGCCGGTAACTGCGGGGACCTGCAGGGCTGCGAGCGTGTTGTGGGCGCAGGACTTCAAGTCCCAGGAGCGCCCACAACTCCCAATTACCAACAGCTGGGACGCTCTCCCTGCAGGCTCCTCCCTTGGTTCTCCAACGCGGTAATAAGCCGCCTTTCTACCTGCACCGGTGGATTTCTCTGACTCTTGCTGTTGATATCACGCTCCACGCTGGGTTCGCTGAGGCGCTGAAGAGTGCTTTGTTTCTTTTGCTTGCCCGAATTACTGCTTGCGGAACCCGCTGCGTGGGTCCCGCTTCGCTGAGGCCACCACCCATCAGCCTTACCGAAGGATCTTTGCCGGTAACTGCGGGGACCTGCAGGGCTGCGAGCGTGTTGTGGGCGCAGGACTTCAAGTCCCAGGAGCGCCCACAACTCCCAATTACCAACAGCTGGGACGCTCTCCCTGCAGGCTCCTCCTCTTCCTTTTCCACTTTGGACAGTATATTAACAACCGCAGATTCCCGCGGCGCGGGAGCGCGCGGGAGGGCGCCGGGAGAAGCCTGGGACAAGGGCGGGACCGTCTGTGGCCGTCCGGGGACGTACAAGGACGGGACGGGCCACCTTATTTTTACCTTTAATTGATTTTCTATCTCAATCAATATGTCTAAGTTGCCATAGGATCCTTGGATTGAGTAATAACCGGCAACAGCGTGGAAAGGTATCTTCCGTCTACTTGCTTGACGACTATTTGAGCCGTTAACACATCATTCAACATCAGAGCGGTAACTATCATCTAAAATACCCATAAAACTGAATAAGGAAACTTTTATGGCCTTCAAAAAACTCAGATCTCGCACTATATTCATGAAGAGAATGGGCACCGAGGTAGCAATAAGGAAATCTTCCGACAAAATAATAAAACAAGGTCAGATAACTGGAACACCTGCAATTAGTAACTATTTCTTAGCCTTATCGCCAAAAAACCAAACCCAGTCTCCCGTTCAAGAAATTCCTGTAAAAATTGACAAAATTGAAATAACACCATCTAAAGAGGCTTCAGAGTTGCCTCTCCTGGACTTACAAACTACTCTAGTTTCAACTGTTTCGGGTCTCGAATTCAACCAGCAGATCTTATTTTCAACACAGGAATCTCAAATACCGATTCATGAGTCTTCACATCTAACAACTTTAACACCCATAAAACAAATAGGTAGCCTCTCTGACACCGAGGATCTTTTTCAAAATGACCTAAAGACGATGGAAAATATCTCAGATCTACAGCTAAATCCAGACAATCTACAAACCGGGTCCCAGGAGCAATCCTTAGATTATAAAACAGACCTGGATACATCATTGGATCCATTTCTTCCTAATAATATCAACTCAACTAATACTGCGACACCTATTTCAAAGGCTCTTTACACTTTACAGGAAATATTGGAATCGGTTCTCTCTTTCTTAGGTAACATCTTGGAAAATTCCGATCAAACTTTGGATGTTCAAATCGGTATTTTAAAATTTTTGGTAGAAGAAAAGAGGAAAAAAGATCTTGTCGATGTAACAAATAGCAAACAGATAATCGAGGCGAAGCAGGAGAATCACAAGACTTCTTCTTCCAATAATACTTTAACTTCCGAATCACAAAACAAATGTGACACTAGTACCCAAACATCCGTTCAAAAATTATTAGATCAATCAAATATAAAGATCCGGAAAAAGTCCAAGGATGTCCCAATATATTCCTTAAAGAAACTTTTCAGAGAGGAGCCTTCAACAACAGCTAAAGAGTACTCTATTTTCTCGGTTGCGAAAAAACACAATTTGCAAAAAGGTACCGATGAAGGAGAAGAAGGAACCTCCATTATACTTTTACCTGATGAAGTTGGAGATGATAAGATTTCCCAATTGAAACCTAACAAAGGAATAAAGGGAAAAAATAGAAATAGGAAACCGCTAAGAAGAATTAATAAAAAGAAATCCCGAAAGATCAAATTCAAAAATGTAATCACCCCTCAAAATAACCAGGAGGGTCAACATGATAAAATAATAGTCAATCATTCTTCGGTAGAGGCATTTAGCGATATAACAAATACACCATCAATAAAATTATTGAACCACAAAGCGCCTGAATATATACCTTCCAAAGTTACTGATAGAGCAGGTCAAACAAACAATGAAACAACTGAGATCAATAAGAAGTTGTCCCTCGGCGGCGACCGAACCGTGACTAATCATTTACAGTTTGAAGAACTTTTTCCAATTGACAATCTACCACTAAATCGAGGAAGGATAATTAATTTGCTACAGCAAATACATTCTTTACAAACTATCACTAGCAAAGAAATAGACTTGGTGACCTTCCCCATAAAAGAAAATCGTAAAATAGCGGAAGTAGTCTTCTGGTCATCAGTTCTTCCTGGGATTATCATAAAGGAAAAAGAAACATTACATAAATGTGGTTACGATGTTATTGAAATATTTCCACCAAAGAACATCAAAATTAAAAACAAATCTACCGGCCTCCAAGGTACTAACTTGAATATCCCAATTAACAACTGGTATACCAATATCTCCAACCATGTCGACTCAGGGCTAAGTTGTTCAAGGAAGGAAATCTTGAAAATTCAGGTAAATAACGGAGAAAGGAATGTGTGGAGCCAAGACCAAGAAGAAAATGAGGTCAGAAAAACAACAAAATCCTGGGCTTGGGTCTCAGAGACCATAAACAGTAATAAATTTGTGCATCAACAACAACGCAATGTTTAACAATGGTCTATTACCTCATGGAATATAGCCGGAAAAACAAACAATAAAATGAATACAGCATTGAAAAACTATCCTGATGTTTTAGCTATACAGGAAACATGGGCGATAAAATCCTTTAATCAGACGGGCTATTATGTTTATGATACTCCGGCTATAGCAACAAGCAGAGGACATGCTAAGGGTGGTTTGGCAATTTTATTGAGTGAGGAGCATTTATGGTCTCAAGAAGTTATTGAATCTAAATCCAACAACTTCCAATGTATCAAGGTTATACTGAAGCCTCATATTCTTGACCAAAAAAGGCTTTTTTACTTTTCAACGTGTACATCCCTCCAGGCACTAACCAGGACGTCACCTTTGTCGAAACCATAGATGCAATTACAAAGATAATTGAAGATCGAGCAAATACGTCATATCTAATCATGGGTGACGTGAATGGAAAAATCTCTAATGCCGAGATTGGTAAATGGGCAAAACTCTATGAAGATGAAACTCTGGATCTATCTATCCCAATATTCCCTAAAGGGAAAGTTTCTGATAAAAGAGGAAAACTGTTACTAGCATGTTTGCCAAATTTAAATGGGACAATTCTGAATGGTAACGTAGATGGTGATAGACCGGCGTCTTTCACAAGACGTGGATATGGATCCTTATCAATTATTGATTACTTAATATGTGGTATGGAGCTAGTGGATACAGTCTTACACTTGAACATTAACTTTACAGATGACAGCGACCATGCTCTTTTATACTTAAACACTGGATGGTCGGTAAAGTCTTCCTCGTCGAACCCAATTATGTACCATAAAAGCAATATTGAAATTGACAATAAACGGAGGCGAATCCACTGGAATTCAGCGACCTTAGATTACATTAATGAAACGATCTCACAAAATCACCTCTTAACTAGTATACACTCTGAAGATCAAATAACAAACTTTGAATGTATTATGACCAATCTTAAAAGATCTCTCTTAAACAGGATAAAACAAGATAAAAAGAGAAATTACAAGATGGCCAACGAAAATACAATTAGGAGGAAGCTCAATAAACTCATTCGAGGGCAATACTTGAACTTTTCACCTGTTATACAGCAAGAAATAAATAAACTAAAAAATCAATTAAGAAGAGATAAGAATAGCCAAAAAAGAACGTTGCAGGATAAAAATTGGGTGGATATTCAAGAGGCGGCAAAAAAATATAACCAAAGAAAATACTGGTCTTTGATTGCCAAAATGACTGGAACAAAAAAGAAACTGCATGCTATACCAGTCCCACCGCAGGAATGGGAAATTTATCTAACTGACCTATACAAAGAAAATACAATTGAATCAGACAGAAATGATACTGATATCGCTTTGGAAACCAAATTAATTTCGATAGAAAAAACTACAGCATTTTCTATAGAAACACATATTAGAAAAGCTAGGAGTACTGCAGCGTCGGGCCCTGATCAAATACCCATTAAGGTTCTGCAGTCACATCCAAAAGAATGGAGCCAGATGTTATCACCACTTTTTAATTATATCTTCTGCACTAGGAGATTACCAAAGTCGTGGCAGGGAAGCACTATAATTCCAATACACAAAAAGGGGAGCCATAATATCGCTGGTAACTACCGCCAAATTGCGTTGATGGACGCTACAGGAAAAATCTTCGCTGCGGAGGTATTGGATAGACTAAAAGACTGGTGCTTCGCGCAGGGTATAATACCGAAGTACCAAGCCGGCTTTCGTCCCAATCATTCAGTCACTGATAACATTTCAATTCTCCAGACTATTTTAGACAAATACATCGGGCAGAAATCACAACCAGTGTACGCTGCGTTTATTGACTATTCCACCGCGTTCGATCGCGTAGATAGACCTACACTATGTTAATGTTAATGTTAATGTTAATAGGTATTTGTAAGCGCTCGTACGCCCGGGGGCTTTATGGCGCTGTAGGAAGGAGCTAGCGCAGGGTCACAGGGGAGGGGGAGCAGCTCAACAGTGCGCCTGAGTGAAAAGCCAGGTTTTCAAGGAATGTCTAAAACTGAGGATGTTGTCATTCAGTTTTAGATGGAGGGGAAGGGAGTTCCAAAAACCAGCTGCAAGAAGGTCAAAGCAGCTGCCTCCAAGACGCTTCCTCTTGTAAGATGGAACAGTCAGAAGAGATTTATGAATAGAACGGAGATTGCGTGAGGGAGTATATCTCTTAAACATGTCTCTGATGAAAAGAGGGCCAGAGTCATGCAGAGATTTGAATACAATGCACCCTGTTTTAAACGCCACACGCTGCTCCACAGGCAGCCAGTGTAGCTGTTTCAGGCCGGATCTTACAGACTGCCCCTTCGAGAGGTTCAGGAGGAGTCTGGCGGCCTGATTCTGAACCAGCTGAAGGCGTTTGAGCTCTCCAGCTTGAATGCCAAGGTAAAGACTGTTGGAGAAGTCAAGTCTGGACAGAACCAGGGAGATGACTATCTGAGTGAGAGCGGCCGGGGAGAAGAAGCTGGCAATTTTCTTGATTTTCTTCAGCTGGAAGAAACTAGCTGAGACAACTGCACCGACTTGTTTTTTGAGGGAGAGGTCTTCGCTGATATGTATTCCCAGACTCTTGACCGAACATGACTTAGATGGAGGAGTTCCCATACAGGAAGGCCAGAAGCTGGGGTTCCAGCTGAGGGCGCTCAGTCCCGGCAAGACCAATTCGGTCTTGCCAGGGTTAAGCTTCAGATGACTGCAGTTCATCCATTTTAAAATGTGGGACATAGTGTTTTGAAATTCAACCACAGCATCCTTGGTGTTTAGAGGGAAAATCAACTGCAGATCGTCTGCATAGTTGAATATCGTTACTTTGGCCCTCCTAAGGGAGTGCAAAAGGGGGCGTAGATATAAATTAAAAAGCAGGGGTGATAACGAAGAGCCCTGCGGGACTCCACAAGTAGAAGAAATGGTGGGGGCAGTGAAAGGTCCTAGTCTGACAGCCTGAGTGCGCCCAGTAATAAATGAGCGGATCCAGCTCAATGCCATGCCCCTGAGACCTGCCTGCTCGACACGGTCGACCAAGATGTTATAGTCGACCGTGTCGAAAGCGGCTGAGAGGTCCAGCAGCACCAGAGCCTGATGTATTCCCTCATCCGCATTCCGTCTCAGAGTATTCTGCACCGAGAGGATGACCGCCTCGGTGGAATGACATGGGCGGAAACCAGCCTGATTCGGTGCAAAATACTCTGATTCTTCCAAAAACTTGGAGATGCTGTTACAGACATGAGCCTCCAAAAGTTTGGCACAGTAAGGCAGCAGGGATATGGGCCTATAATTTTGCAGGTCCTGCGGATTAGCGCCTACTTTTTTTAACAATGGAATAAGAAGGGCTTTTTTAAAATTTTCAGGGACTTTACCCTGAGAGAGCGTGCCATTCAGTAAAGAGAGTATACCCTCCGGTTTACTGGCTCCCACTTCTTTCAGGATAAAAGGGGGGCAGATGTCGTCAGGAGAACCTGATGTAACTTTGGCGAGGAGTTTGAGCAGCGTGGTGCTGTCAACAGGGGGAAGCGAACTCAAGGTCGCAGTGTTGTGAAAATTGTCAGTTAGTAAAAGCGGGGACTGAGTAATAGGGATGCTTTGTTTGATAGCATTGATTTTATCCGAAAAAAAAGAATTTAGCGAGTTACACAGCTCCTGAGTAGGGGCTACCGGGAGAGACGTTCTATCACTAGCACTCAAGTTCTCAACGATGTTAAACAACTCTTTGGATTTGTTGTGAGCATTAAGGATCTTTTTAGAGAAGTAGTCAGTTTTATGTTCCTGAAGCAGTTTTTGATAATCCTTTCGTGTCTTGCAATAGTTAACTCTGTCTATTTCTAAATAGTCTGTTCGCCACTTGCGCTCCATCTGACGAACTCCAAGTTTAAGACTTTTCAAAAGAGGTGTAAACCACCTATGAGCGTCATTGGGGCGAGAGCGGGGAAAGTTGGTGCAAGGAGCATAGACATCGGCTGCCTGAAGTAGCCACCTCGAAAATGCTGCTTCCATTTCTTCAGTGTCCTGATCTAAAAGAGGACAAGAAGATCTTAAAGTGCCAATAAAAGCCGAGGTATCAACATTCTTCCAGATTCTAGTTTTGCCTCCTGTCTGAATAGGAGGTTTCCTGTTATTTTCAAAGGTCAAGGTGAATTTGATCATGAAGTGATCCGACCAGATACAAGGCAAGATGGAGTTAATGGCCAGAGGGATGTTCTGAGACCAAATTTGGTCAAGGCTATGACCTTTTATATGAGTAGGGAGGTGGATCTGCTGAGTGAGGTTCATATCTAGAAGGACATCTTTCAGTGCAGCTGCCTGGGTACCTAACTCCGCCGAGTCCAACCAAAGATTAAGATCACCTAGCAGCACTATTTTTTTATGTGAAATTATTAAGGGGGCAAGCTGTTCTGCTAAAGCAGCCGCAAAACTGGGCATATTTTGAGGGGGGTGGTAAATGAGGATCATAAGTAGAGTGCCGCAATTGTTATCCAGTTTGATGATCAGGTTATCTGAACATATAAGGTTCAAAGATGGTAGAAGGGAGACATTATGAGACTTGCGTATGATCACGGCGACCCCCCCGCCCCTTTTGTCAGCGGGTCTATCCACATGCAGAATGTAATAATCTGAAGGGACCGCTGCCAAAATATCGGGTAGGGAGTCAGCATTCAGCCAAGTCTCAGTAAGGAATAAAATATCAGGCTGCTCAGTTTGAAGAAAAAGAAAAATGTCCAAATGGTGCTTAACCATGGACCTGGTGTTGAGGTATGAGCATTTGAGGATAGTTTTAGGGTTAGAAGGGGGTGGAAAACAATCGGGGAGGCTAGGCAGTGGAGTTTTAGCGATGGTAAACTCTGGTCTCAGGATACCATAGGTGGCAGCACGTTTCAAAACATAAGCAGGGAGGACGGGTCCCATGCTAGTAGAGGGTCTAAGTGACAATAACTCAGTTGAGGAGTATTTCCGTATTTGACCAGGGGTTGTGGCCCCGCGCCCCGTCCGGCCGCGGACGGGCGCAGACGGGCTTGACTTTGGCTCGACTTCGGCGCGCTTCCGGCGCGCCCGTTGCGCCAGCCCGCTGCGCTGTTTGGTTGGATGACACATGATATAGGGAGGAGGAGGGTGGGAGGCCGGCCCGACTTGAGCGCTGACCTCGCCTTCCTCACCCAAGATGGCGCCCACCGCCGAGTGAAATATCAAACAAAGCGGGTTGAGGCTCAAAATATAAGAGGTAAGGGTGTATAGAGTGTCAGTGTGCCTGCCAATTCAATTCCCCTTTCTAAAACAGCCCCCAGAATATAAATGAGATAAAATTCATAAAACACTTAAAAGCGCTCCAAATTAATTTTTTAAAAGGCTATAAGCAGTGCGCAAAGGTTCGTGCTTTCTCCTATCTCCTCAGCAGCTCGCAGCCCCAGTACCCTCGCTAGGGAGAGCTACTGTAGGGCAGGGAGCGCTGGGCAGGGCGCACCTAAATACTGTGGGAGGGCGGGAGGCCGGCCCGACTTGAGCGCTGACCTCACCTTCCTCACCCAAGATGGCGCCCACCGCCGAGTGAAATATCAAACAAAGCGGGTTGAGGCTCAAAATATAAGAGGTAAGGGTGTATAGAGTGTCAGTGTGCCTGCCAATTCAATTCCCCTTTCTAAAACAGCCCCCAGAATATAAATGCGATAAAATTCATAAAACACTTAAAAGCGCTCCAAATTAATTTTTTAAAAGGCTATAAGCAGTGCGCAAAGGTTCGTGCTTTCTCCTATCTCCTCAGCAGCTCGCAGCCCCAGTACCCTCGCTATGGAAAAAATTGAGAAGACTGGGGATTTCCGAAAATTTACTGCAAATTATAATTAAGCTCCATACTAACACTTGGTCCCAGGTACAAATGGGAAGTGAAAAAGGACTGACTAAACCAATTAAAACTTCGAATGGTCTTAAACAAGGGTGCCTTCTCGCACCAATTTTATTTTCATTATATCTGAGTGATCTGCCGTCCCATCTGCAACAATGCTCTAGTCTGCCGCCAAAGATTGCTTTACAGAGCATCCACGCTTTGTTATATGCAGATGACATAGTAATGCTGGACCTTACACCTTTTGGTCTTCAAAAATTACTGGACTCTTTAAATGTTTATTCTAAGGATTATTTTTTAATCCAAACCTAACAAAAACCAAAGTGGTAGCTTTTTCAGGTAGGAAAAAAAGTGTCAAATACTGTTGGAATCTTGATGGGATCAGAGTAGAGGAAGTAGAAGAATATACTTACCTCGGCAGGATTTTCACAAAGAACTTACAAAACTTAAAACAAATAAATAACCTAAAGAGAAAATCAGAAATACATGCCGGGGCACTCTCTAGATTGTATACTGCTACCGGAAATAGGCACTTCTCCTCATTACTTAAAGTGTACAGAGCAAAAATACCCCCGGTTTTATCTTATGCAACAGAGCACATACCAACAAAGCAATGGTCCTATATGGACATAACCGAAGGAAAGATCTTGAAAAAAATACTAAAGGTTTCTAGATCAACATCTGTACAAGCTCTCAGACTGGAATTTGCATTAACAAGCTCCTATGCTACAGCCGTGGCAAATGTCATCAGATGGGCTTACAATATTCTGCATGCAAAGGAAGGAACATTGAGATTTTTGTTAAAGACCGAGACATTCAATGCAGATTCTTTAAAACTTAATTTTTTCAGGAATATGTCAGAGGCATTTAAAATTGCTAATCTTACCAAAGACATTTTGCTCTCTTGGTCAAAATCCCAGTTGAAACTCTTTTTGAAATGTTTTACACCAAGATTGAGCTATGATCTCGATTTCATATATTGTAGTAAGTTATCTACATATAAAACTTTTATCGAGACATTGGAATATAAGCAAATGCGGCCATATTTGGGGTTTTGCCTTTCACACGGAGCCAGAAGGGCCATAACTATGTTGCGCTTAGGCATCCTACCTGTATCTACCTTTACCTCCAGATGGTCACTAGCAGATTCCCCGACATGTAACCTCTGCCAAGGAGGTGATCAGGACATTGTGCATATTTTATTTGTCTGTCCCCATCCAAATGTAGTTAAAGCACGGGCAAGATATCTTGACCCAATATATCGGAAATGTAAAATTACTACAGTAAATAATTTGTTATCATTAGGTAAACAACCACCTAATGAATGGGTCTGTTATAATCTCTATAAATTTCTAAAGTCTTTTTTAATACTATACTAATTTTTATGATTTTCTTCATGTAAATTGTTTTTAAGTTTGTGGTCCTCATTTGAGTACCAAAGCAAATAAAAATCCTTTGACTTGACTTGACTTGACTTGACCAGGCTTTCTCTCAACATCTCAGGGGGGGACTAGCCTCGTGCCCCTGAACAAACAACTGTATGGCCTTAGGGTCTCTTCCTTCTTGTCTTGGTCTGCCCAGCTGTTCTTGGTATTTTCACAAACTCTCTGCAGGAGATCATTGGCACTCATAGCTTCCTTCCACCGTTTCTCATCAATGGCACCCTGGGTGATGGCGCACACGTTTTCCGCCTGCATCTCTTTGTCCGACTCATTTTCCACCTCTACTTCGACAGCTACGTCGTGATTTTCACTCACCATGCAAGAGAAGCAATCAGTAGCAAAATTCTTCACCCCAGGTACATATTCCACATCGAATGTGTATTCTTGCAGACCTACAACCCATCGCCTGATACTGCTTGATATTGCGTCGAGCCCCTTCTTGCTAAAGACTTCGACTAGGGGCTTATGGTCTGTCCTCAGGTGGAATTTCAGTCCCCATACAAAGTCTCTGAATTTATTTATTGCCCAATGTGCTGCTAAAGCTTCTTTCTCAATCACTGAGTAGTTTGACTCAGTGTTTCATAGGGAGCGCGATGCGAACGCTATCGTCTCTTCCCCACTTTCCGCTATTTGCATCAGGACTGCCCCAGGGCCTTTGGAACTAGCATCGGTGGTCAGCATGGTTTTCCTGCCCGGAACAAAGGATTTGACGTTGGGTGCGTCAGCTAGCACCCTCTTGGTGTCTTCGAACTCCTTTTAGCGCTCTGAACCCCACTCGAATGTTACTCCTTTCTTCAGTAGGTTACGGATGGCATAAGTGCATCCGGCAATGTTCTGCACAAACTTGCTGCAAAATTCTACCATGCCCATAAAGGATTTAATTACATCCCTACTTTTTGGTGCTGTGAGTTTGTTGATGGGGTTTTGCAGATCGTCCTTGGGGCGGATGCCGTCCGTCGTCACTTTTTGTCCCAGGAACTACAACTCTCCACACCCAATCTTGCACTTTTCTCTCTTCGTCATGAGCCCCTGTTCTTGGAACCTTTTTAGGACTTGTCTGAGTCTTAGTTCATGCTGTGTGACATCTTCTCCGAAGATCAACACGTCGTCTTGGTAGCACATGACTCCAGGTATTCCACTAAGGAGGTTGCTCATGATCCTCTGGAAGACCGCGGCAGCAGTCACTAGACCAAACGGCATGCTCTTGAATTTATAAGCCCCCATGGGCATAATAAATGCCGTGAGTTCTTGTGAATTGGGGTGGAGTCTGACCTGGTAGTAGGCAGATGTTAGGTCAAGTGTTAAGAAAACCTTTGCCCCCGCTAACCTGCTCATCATCTGAGTAATGTTCGGTAGGGGGTACTTATTAACTATGACCTCCTTGTTCAGAGCCCTTAAGTCAATGCATAGGCGTACCGCTCCATCCCCCTTCCTGGCTGCGACAATGGGTGCCAACCACTCGGTACCCTCTACGGGTTCGATCACCCCCAACCCACATAATTTCTCTAGTTCATCTCTCACCACTTCCTGTATTGCAATGGGAAGATTCCTGACCTTAGCTGTGACGGGTTTACAATTCTGTGGGCATAGTGATTTAGGCATCCTAATTTGTCCGTGAATTCATCCTTGAATTCTTCCTCTATCCCTTCTAGTGTTCTACCCACTTCTTGTATCAGTATTTGGGGGTTCTTGTTGGCATTGAGGTATACTCCCAAATCTTTCTGTGCTTGCCAACCCAGGATGTTATGTGCTTTCCTAGACACATACATTTTAGCAACTGCAAGTCTGTGTTTATAGGCTACCATGCCCCAGAAGTAACCTTTAATTTGTATGAGTTGCCCACCATAGCCTCTCGGTCTCACATCCATTCTCTGCAGAGACAATTTTCCCTTGGAGATTTTCTCAAAATCTTCTGCAGATATTATAGTCAGTTTAGAGCATGAGTCAAACATTGCTTCAATTGTTGTCTCCTCCACCGCTATGAAGTCTTTAGGATTTCTGACAGACTCACTCTTAACTTGTAATACAATTTCAACACATGCGAGGGTGGTGTCACCCCTGAATGGTTTTCTGTAGTGTAGAGTGCTTCTACAACATTGTCTGAAATTGTCTTCACCCACACTTATTGCATGTGGCCTTCAATGCAGGACACTCCTTGTCATTTGCTAAATGTCCCGGTTTTCTTTCCACACCTATAACAACTTCCCTTGAAGCTCCAAGTGCCTTTACTCTCTTTTTGTTCTTTCTTCTGAGACTTGACTGCCAGTACATTCTCACTTTCAACCGAGACTTCATTCACTTTAGCCTTAACTTTGCAATCCTGCTTTATCTCACTCACACATTCCACCATGCGTTCTACTTGTTTAGCCACAATGAGTATGGGGCCGGTCATCTTTCAACCGCAACTCTTCCCCTTACATTAAATTTTACACTTTAACAGGAATTGATCACGTATCCGTTCTTCACATGCGCCCCCCAAATTTGCATGTGGCAGCTAATTTCCTTAACTCTGATAAAAATTCTTCCACCCTTTGCCCTTCTTTCTGCCCTCTCTTTCCAAAATGGTAGCGTTCAATTATTGTGCTAATTTTTGGCAAGAAATGGATATCCAATTTTTTAGGATGATTTCGTACTCATTCAACCCTCTCGCGTCATTAACATTCAACTCAGGCAGATGTTCCAATATTTCTTAGGACAGGTTCCCCTGGGATGGATAGGAAAAAAGGTGTAGGAGTAACATTCTGCATGATGTCTACAGGATAATATAGATGGTTAATGGGAATACAGTGTACAACACAAAAGAATCAATATTCTTGAAGTTTAAACTCACAACTGCACAGCTTCTTGCCCTCCAGAACTTTCCCACCCTTTATACCGTACAATTGTGTGTAGGAAACTGAGGGAGCTGCTGACATGGGAGAATGAACAGTTATTCCCAATCTGTCCAGGTGTGATGAGAAAATCAAACCTCTTAGAACAGAGTGGTGAAAGAATAGTTCTAACCACTAGGTGTCAGCAACTGCTTGAGAAACGGTTGTCCGTACAAGTCACTTTTCTTCTCACAAACCATTCGTCGTATGTAAAGTTTACAATTTTATAGTCTATTTGTTGTGGACAGAACAATAAACGAGGGCTGTACTCTTCCTGGATCGCCCTCCTGGATTTGTGACTTTCTTAAAACATGTTTGCTTACACACTACCAAAATCCACTCTCGCGTGACCCCGGCTCCTTTCTTTTCTTCACCGAGCAGGAGATGCCTGTGAGGAAATTGATGTTGAGTGAATGGTGAGAGGAAGCGCTGTCCCTATCAGCGTGACAGGCTTTGGACTTCTGGGGACAGTGGCTGCATGCAAAACTTCCCTATGCCTAGGGGCTGTGCCATTCAGCGTGACCGGCGATGCTCTGAAGCATATGATAAAGTCTCCTCAGCTGAATGTGTTTTCTTCTACATCGGACGCGCCACACACCTGACAGGATGACGTCTCATGAGGGGCTTGGGATGCGAATCTCCCCACCACCAACTCTAGCTGTGCGAGTTAGCATGACTAGCATGTGGACAACCTGCTATTGCTGTCCCTTGGCAGTGTTTCCACACAAAAACACGGCAGGTGTCACTCACCACGCCGGCTTCTCCCCAACAAGTGACAGCCTGGGCGAGTAAAATGTACTTTATCTACCATAGACAATTGGCAATTACATATTTCCCTGGCCCAACAAAGTTGCTCGCAGCGTCGCTACCTCATAGATATCGAGAGTAAATGGTACCCCCCTTCCTCCATTCAAAACTGCACTGGAACACCTCCCAAGAGCCAAAACAACCCTTGTTAGACTGGTGGAGTGTTTTTGAGGGAACACACCCGGTGGTGTGATGCACACCCCCCTGACCTCCAGCTGTTATAATCTTTCGATCTGACACGGAAAGTGGATCTGGCAGTCTGATGGATAGCAGTCCCCACCGGCAAATTAATTACAACTTCACTCAAGATTTACAAGGTGTCTTCCGCTTCAGACAGATCGTGATTATTAAAGTTCCTTAACCCGGTCGATTTCCCTTAATGTATTCGGGAGCTGTTCCTTATTGTACTCACGATTCCTGTCAGTCACCCTTCAGCATACTTGTTTAACCTGTTGAGGTTCCTCTCACATGTACTTCTGGTAGTTCTGTTTCCACGTTACTCAATTCCAGTGTAGAAAAGTGGTTATTTCATCAGCTGGGACGAAGACTCAGCAAAGATGGAACAAAGTTGTTTATTGAAAGAAGTGCACAGGACGACCCCAGCCACAGCTGTGATTGCGAACACTGCTCTCGTAAATACTCCGCGCAGGGAGCTCAACTTCGAGCGTTGGCCACTATGACATTTTATTAACTGTCACAGTGGCCTAAACCAACAGAACACCAGGGGCGTAACAAACGCCCCCGCAGGCCCCGCAGTGCGGGGGGGGCCCACTCTCCTCAGTTAATGTAGGGGGCCCCGGCCCCCCTCAGCTCTTCTGATAGCTGTGAGAGGCTTGCGATGAAGCAAGCCTCTCTCCCTCTGAAGCAGGTGCAGGCTGTCTGCAGCCTGCTCTGAGCCCTTCGCCCCTCGCCCCACACCCCCTCCCTCTGACTGAAGTGAAACAAAGTACAACATTGTTTCTCTCCAGTCAGAGCAGGAGGTAGGCCCGGAACAAGGGTGGGGGGCCCAGAGACAGCAGTCGCCACTGCTCCTCTGAGGCAGCACAGATCAGGGACCCTGACAAAGAGGGGGTGGCTGGGGGCCCCAGAGAGCAGGAGGCAGCACAGAGCAGGGACCCTGACAAGGAGAGGGGGGACTGGGGGCCCCAGAGTGCAGGAGGCAGCAGAGAGCAGGGACCCTGACAAGGAGAGAGAGGGGGGGCTGGGGGCCCCAGAGAGCAGGAGGCAGCACAGAGCAGGGACCCTGACAAGGAGAGGGGGGGCTGGGGGCCCCAGAGAGCAGGAGGCAGCACAGAGCACTGCTTGGGACCCTGACAAGGACGGGGGCTGGGGGCCCCAGAGTGAGAGGATTCAGAAAAGGGGGTGGTGATGAACAGAGTGTCTGAATTAAGCAGACCACTCTTACCCAGTCCAAAGATCAGGGCTTGATCCATCACCGTTTTTTAGCTCACTGCACCATCCCAGCTCAGAACCTGGCTACATGCAAATTAGTCTATTCCTGTCCCAGTGCATGATGGGAACAGGGCAAACCAAACTACCAAGCCAATTCTTATACTGGGAAGGAAACAAGTTTTCGGGGACCGATTTCTGGCATTTCAGCCGTCGTCAGCCCGGCTTGCTTGAATCCTGATGGTGCAATGAGCAAGGGACTCACATCTGAGTATACCCTTCCAGGCTTATGGTGGACAAAATGATTCAGAAAAGGGGGTGGTGATGAACAGAGTGTCTGAATTAAGCAGACCACTCTTACCCAGTCCAAAGATCAGGGCTTGATCCATCACCGTTTTTTAGCTCACTGCACCATCCCAGCTCAGAACCTGGCTACATGCAAATTAGTCTATTCCTGTCCCAGTGCATGATGGGAACAGGGCAAACCAAACTACCAAGCCAATTCTTATACTGGGAAGGAAACAAGCTTCCGGGGACCGATTTCTGGCATTTCAGCCGTCGTCAGCCCGGCTTGCTTGAATCCTGATGGTGCAATGAGCAAGGGACTCACATCTGAATATACCCTTCCACGCTTATGGTGGACAAAATGATTCAGAAAAGGGGGTGGTGATGAACAGAGTGTCTGAATTAAGCAGACCACTCTTACCCAGTCCAAAGATCAGGGCTTGATCCATCACCGTTTTTTAGCTCACTGCACCATCCCAGCTCAGAACCTGGCTACATGCAAATTAGTCTATTCCTGTCCCAGTGCATGATGGGAACAGGGCAAACCAAACTACCAAGCCAATTCTTATACTGGGAAGGAAACAAGCTTCCGGGGACCGATTTCTGGCATTTCAGCCGTCGTCAGCCCGGCTTGCTTGAATCCTGATGGTGCAATGAGCAAGGGACTCACATCTGAGTATACCCTTCCACGCTTATGGTGGACAAAATGATTCAGAAAAGGGGGTGGTGATGAACAGAGTGTCTGAATTAAGCAGACCACTCTTACCCAGTCCAAAGATCAGGGCTTGATCCATCACCGTTTTTTTTCATCACCACCCCCTTTTCTGAATCATTTTGTCCACCATAAGCGTGGAAGGGTATACTCAGACATGAGTCCCTTGCTCACTGCTCCATCAGGATTCAAGCAAGCCGGGCAGACGACGCCTGGAATGGCAGAAACCGGTCCCCAGAAGCTTGTCTCCTTTCTGGTGAAGAATTGGCTTGGTAGTTTGGTCTGCCCTGTTCCCATGATGCACTGGGCCAGGGACAGACTAATTTGCATATAGCCAGGTTCTGAGCTGGGATGGGGCAGTGAGCTAAATAACGGTGATGGATCAAGCCCTGATCTTTGGACTGGGTAAGAGTGGTCTGCTTAATTCAGACACTCTGTTCATCACCACCCCCTTTTCTGAATCATTTTGTCCACCATAAGCGTGGAAGGGTATACTCAGACATGAGTCCCTTGCTCACTGCTCCATCAGGATTCAAGCAAGCCGGGCCGACGACGCCTGGAATGGCAGAAACCGGTCCCCGGAAGCTTGTCTCCTTTCTGGTGAAGAATTGGCTTGGTAGTTTGGTCTGCCCTGTTCCCATGATGCACTGGGCCAGGGACAGACTAATTTGCATATAGCCAGGTTCTGAGCTGGGATGGGGCAGTGAGCTAAATAACGGTGATGGATCAAGCCCTGATCTTTGGACTGGGTAAGAGTGGTCTGCTTAATTCAGACACTCTGTTCATCACCACCCCCTTTTCTGAACCACCCCCTTTTCTGAACCAGAGAGAGAGGAGGCAGCACAGAGCACTGCTCGGGACCCTGATAAGGATGGGGGCTGGGGGGCCCAGAGAGAGAGGAGGCAGCACAGAGCACTGCTCAGGACCCTGACAAGGACGGGGATGCCTGGGGCCCCCAGAGAGAGAGGAGGCAGCACAGAGCACTGCTCAGGACCCTGGCAAGGACGGGGGGGGGCCCAGAGAGCAGGAGGTAGCACAGAGCACTGCTCAAGACCCTGACAAGGACGGGAGGGCCTAGGGGCCCCAGAGAGAAAGGAGGCAGCACAGAGCACTGCTCGAGACCCTGACAAGAACGGGAGCACTCTTGTTAGAAGCACCATGTGGACGTCCGCAGGGGGAGGTAAGGGGGGGGCCGAGAAGGGTGCAAGGCAGAGGGGAGAAGGGTGCAAGGTAGAGAGGAGAAGGGTGCAAGGCAGAGAGGAGATGGGTGCAAGGCGGAGAGGAGATGGGTGCAATGCGGAGGGGAGAAGGGTGCAAGGCAGAGGGGAGAAGGGTGCAGGGCAGAGAGAAGAAGGGTGCAAGGCAGAGAGGAGAAGGGTGCAAGGCAGAGGGGAGATGGGTGCAAGGCAGAGGGGAGAAGGGTGCAAGGCAGAGGGGAGAAGGGTACAAGGTAGAGAGGAGAAGGGTGCAAGGCGGAGAGGAAATGGGTGCAAGGCGGAGAGGAAATGGGTGCAAGGCGGAGAGGAGATGGATGCAAGGCGGAGGAGAGAAAGGTGCAAGGTAGAGGGGAGAAGGGTGCAAGGCAGAGAGGAGAAGGGTGCAAGGCAGAGGGGAGAAGGGTGCAAGGTAGAAAAGGGTGCAAGGTGGAGGGGGAGAAGGGTGCAAGGGGGAGGGGGAGAAGGGTGCAAGGGAGAGGGCGAGAAGGGTGCAAGGCAGAGGGGAGAAGAGTGCAAGGTGGATCGTGATGAAGTAAAAAATGTGCCCTCCGCCATGGAAACATTTCTGCGGACGCCCATGGCAACGCACACTACTTTATGAGAGAGAGTGGAGTGAGAGAGAGAGTGGAGTGGAGAGAGAGAGAGTGGAGAGAGAGAGAGTGGAGAGAGAGAGAGTGGAGAGAGAGAGAGAGAGAGAGAGAGAGAGAGAGAGAGAGTGGAGAGAGAGTGGAGAGAGAGTGGAGAGAGAGTGGAGAGAGAGTGGGGAGAGAGTGGGGAGAGAGTAGAGAGAGTGGAGAGAGAGTGGAGAGACAGTGGAGTGGAGAGAGAGCGGAGAGAGAGATAGTGGAGAGAGTGGAGAGAGAGAGAGAGTGGAGAGAGAGTGAAGAGAGAGAGTGGAGAGAGAGAGAGTGGAGAGAGTGGAAAGATAGAGTAGAGAGAGTGGAGAGAGAGAGAGAGAGAGAGAGTGGAGAGAGAGAGAGAGGTGGAGAGAGAGAGAGGAGAGAGAGAGAGTGGAGAGAGAGAGAGTGGAGAGAGAGAGAGAGATAGGAGAGAGAGAGAGTGGAGAGAGAGAGAGTAGAGAGAGAGAGTAGAGAGAGAGAGAGTGGAGAGAGAGAGTGGAGAGAGAGAGTGGAGAGAGAGAGAGGAGAGAGAGAGAGAGAGAGAGTGGAGAGGGAGAGAGTGGAGAGAGTGGAGAGGGAGAGAGTGGAGAGGGAGAGAGTGGAGAGGGAGAGAGTGGAGAGGGAGAGAGTGGAGAGGGAGAGAGTGGAGAGAGAGAGAGTGGAGAGAGAGAGTGGAGAGAGAGGAGATAGTGGAGAGAGAGGAGATAGTGGAGAGAGAGGAGATAGTGGAGAGAGTGGAGAGAGTGGAGAAAGAGAGAGAGGAGATAGTGGAGAGAGAGGAGATAGTGGAGAGAGTGGAGAGAGTGGAGAAAGAGAGAGTGGAGAGAGAGAGGAGAGAGAGAGGAGAGAGAGTGTGGAGAGAGAGAGAGTAGAGAGAGAGAGTAGAGAGAGAGAGTGGAGAGAGAGAGGAGAGAGAGAGAGAGAGAGAGAGTGGAGAGGGAGAGAGTGTAGAGGGAGAGAGTGTAGAGGGAGAGAGTGTAGAGGGAGAGAGTGTAGAGGGAGAGAGTGTAGAGGGAGAGAGTGTAGAGGGAGAGAGTGGAGAGGGAGAGAGTGGAGAGGGAGAGAGTGGAGAGGGAGAGAGTGGAGAGGGAGAGAGTGGAGAGAGAGAGAGTGGAGAGAGAGAGTGGAGAGAGAGGAGATAGTGGAGAGAGTGGAGAGTGGAGAGAGAGAGAGTGGAGAGAGTGGAGAGAGAGAGGGGAGAGAGAGAGAGAGAGTGTGGAGAGAGAGTGTGGAGAGAGAGAGAGAGAGAGAGAGAAAATGAGAGTAGAGAGAGAGTAGAGAGAGAGTAGAGAGAGAGTAGAAAGAGAGTAGAGAGAGTGGAGAGAGAGAGACTGGAGAGCAAGAGAGTGGAGAGAGAGAGTGGAAAGAGAGAGTGAGAGAGATTAGAGAGGGAGGAGAGAGAGGGAGAGGAGAGAGAGAGGGAGAGAGTGGAGAGAGAGAGGAGAGAGGGAGAGGAGAGAATAGAGAGAGTAGAGAGAGAGTAGAAAGAGAGTAGAGAGAGTGGAGAGAGAGAGACTGGAGAGCAAGAGAGTGGAGAGAGAGAGTGGAAGAGAGAGTGGAGAGAGATTAGAGAGGGAGGAGAGAGAGGGAGAGGAGAGAGAGAGGAGAGAGTGGAGAGAGAGAGGAGAGAGTGGAGAGGGAGAGAATAGAGAGAGTAGAGAGAGAGTAGAGAGAGTAGAAATAGAGTAGAGAGAGTGGAGAGAGAGAAGGGAGAGTATGCAGAGAGAGGGGAGAGAGAGTAGAGAGAGTGAGAGACAGTGGAGAGACAGTGGAGTGAGAGCCAGTGGAGAGAGAGAGTGGAGAGAGAGTGGAGAGAGAGAGAGTGGAGAGACAGTAGAGAGAGAGGGGGAGAGTGGAGAGAGAGAGAGCGGAGAGAGAGAGAGTGGAGAGAGAGGAGATAGTGGAGAGAGAGGAGAGAGTGGAGAGAGAGAGAGTGGAGATAGTGGAGAGAGAGAGGAGAGAGAGAGAGAGAGAGAGAGAGTGAGAGAGAGAGAGAGAGAGAGGAGAGAGTGGAGAGTGAGAGAATAGATAGAGTAGAGAGAGAGTAGAGAGAGAGTAGAGAGAGAGTAGAAAGAGAGTAGAGAGAGTGGAGAGAGAGACTGGAGAGCAAGAGAGTGGAGAGAGAGAGTGGAAAGAGAGAGTGGAGAGAGAGTAGAGAGGGAGGAGAGAGAGGGAGAGGAGGGAGAGAGTGGAGAGAGAGGAGAGAGTGGAGAGTGAGAGAATAGAGAGAGAAGAGAGAGAGTAGAGAGAGAGAGTAGAAAGAGAGTAGAGAGTGGAGAGAGAGTAGAGAGAGAAAAGGGAGAGTAGAGAGAGAGAGAAGGGAGAGAGAGGGGAGAGAGAGTAGAGAGAGTGAGAGACAGTGGAGAGAGAGCCAGTGGAGAGAGAGAGTGGAGAGAAAGAGAGAGTGAAGAGACAGTAGAGAGAGAGGGGGAGAGTGGAGAGAGAGAGAGAGAGAGCGAGAGAGAGAGAGAGAAGAGAGAGAGAGAGTGGAGAGAGAGAGTGAGAGAGAGGAGAGAGATTGGAGAGAGATTGGAGAGAGAGTGGAGGGAGAGTGGAGGGAGAGTGGAGGGAGAGTGGAGAGAGAGTGGAGAGAGAGGAGAGAGTAGAGAGAGTGGAGAGAGAGTAGAGAGAGTGGAGAGAGAGTAGAGAGAGTGGAGAGAGAATAGAGAGAGAGAAGGGAGAGAGAGTAGAGAGAGTGGGAGGCAGTGGAGAGAGAGACAGTGGAGAGAGAGACAGTGGAGAGAGAGTGGAGAGAGAGTGGAGCGAGACTGGAGAGAGAGTAGAGAGAGTGAGAGAGTGAGAGAGTGGAGAGAGAGTAGAGAGAGAGACAGTGGAGGGAGAGACAGTTGCGAGAGAGACAGTGGAGATAGAGTGGACAGAGTTGAGAGAGAGATAGAGTAGAGAGAGAGTAGTGACTGACTGACTCAGAGTCTGAATACTGACTGACGGAGAGACTGACTGGCTGAGAAACTGACAGAGAGAGAGCAACTGACTGACTGAGAGAGACTGACTGACTGACTGACAGACTGACAGACTGACTGAGAGAGACTGAATGACAGAGAGAGAGAGACTGACTGACTGAAAGAGAGAGACTGACTCATTGAAAGAGAGACTGACTCATTGAGAGAGAGAGACTGTGATGGAATTGGGGTCACTGTGTGTATGAAGCTATGCAATGCCTCTTAAGATTGCTATTGTCTACTAATAAAAATGTATTATCAAAATGTGCTCTTTGTAGTTACATCTGCTTTTGAAATACTGCATTGTCACTTTTTCTAATGTTTTAAAACAGAAACGAGAAGGAGCAGTGGGTGCACTTTTGTCAAAACTGAACGATGAGTGGGCCCGATGTTATATATCATGACAGGAGTCTGCATCAGGAAACCCACCTAAAATTGGGCAAACTTCCCTGGCGTACTGATGGCAGGGACCACCACCTCCTATGATAGCCTGCTGGCAGACTAAGCCCAACCTTTAACTCCACCACCCAGTGTTACTTATAACGGCTGTATTGGTGACAGTGGCGTAACAATCGCCCCGCATCCCCTGCAGTATGGCGGGTCGCTGGCCTGAGAGCTCTAGATTGGCACGGAGGATGGGAAGGGGTCCCCCTCCATGTAGTTTGCCGGGGGGGCCCCCTCACGTTTCGTTACGCCACTGCAGAACACCAGGAGAGCGGGTGGGTGGCTAGGAACAGAATCCCCCCGTGGCAGAGGGTATCACAGAAGGGAGCACCATTTTATGGCTCACTGTCCATGGTGACTTTAGCAGTGGAAATTCACTTTAGGCAACCACGGTGCACACAACAGATCCACAGATGTTTACGTATGCAATCCAAGTGCTGATGCTATGAGTACAAATGATTGTGCTGCACTATGTGCAAAAAATCCAAATCTTCAAGACAACTATTGCTTTGTTCTTCACCTGCCATTCATGCTATAGAAGGCCAATGTGAGTGGGACTTTTTCACCAATGTGCATGATATAATGACCTGCGCCTTTTGCCTATGGTTCATGCCATGATGGTGGGCAATGCTAACATGTTTGCAAGTTTTGTGGCTGTGCTCTGGAAGGGCATGGTCAGTTTTACTAGAACAGATGTGCTACATCCCTAACTGTGCCTACTGTGGTTTCATATGCAGTCTCCCCCGGGATGTCTAGGATTGCCCCTGGTAGGAATCAACGAAGAGTGCAGTAGGTCTACCAGTGGAATATCCCTTGAACTTTTACCAATTTCTCGGACTCCTCATCTTCCTATAACCTGGCCCTGCACAGGATAAACCAGTGTTCTACCATTGGCTCTCAGTTTGGCAACTGGCAGTTTGATCCCCAGACGGAAGTGAACCATCCAACTATAATTTGTCCCAATATATGACCGCCCCACAGGTGGGTCTGCTGTAATTCCACCGATTCACAGGAGTATTCTGTAAAAGCTGGTGATACCAGGGACCTTTTGCAAGAAAAGCTGGTGATAACTTGCAGTCTTTAACTGAAATCACAGAAGAGTAAATATTGTGCATCTAATTAAGACTCTGGGCAGAGATGCATTGTGCTAGAGATCTCCACTCTTAGTGCACATTCTAAGATTCCTAGCCCAGCTTGTTCTAATTGTGAAATGCTTCATGTGCAGAAGGCATATGTGGTGGTGAAGAAAAAACCGTCTTGAAACCAGATTAACATAAGGCAAAAAGGTCTGAAGGAGACCTAAACAATACACAAATGTAGAACTTGCACATTGCTTATATTTCCCTGGTTCTTAAAGGTGAAGAAACATGCACATGTATACACAAGTGTAAACATATAGGGCCACATATATCAAACAATTTTGCATTCGCAAACGGTGCAAATTTTTTAATTTCGCCCATTTGTGAATGCAAAATAGCCTTTCAAGATGTATGAAAGGCTTTGTAGGTGCAATTTTAGGTAATCGCAAAAGATGCGATTACCTAAAATTGCGACTCCCTTTGCACATGTACTAGGCATTTTATCCCCTTCCCCGTGGGGCTAATTCCCCCGCTGTGCTGGGGGGAGGGGGGCGCGCGCAGCGCCCCAGTACTCGTGATGAGCTCAGCTCGTCACGCAGCACGGTGGCACTGTGCTCATGACGAGCTTCTTAGAACGCCCAGCACAGCGCGGCGCAACGGTCATGACGAGCTCAGCTCGTCATGAGCACAGCGCGACCCTGCCTCATGACGAGCTGAGCTCGTCATGAGCACAGATGAGGTTAAAGATGCAAACTGTATTTAGGAAATGCTATTACCATCGACTCCAAGTCGATGGTAACCATGTGCAAATTTTGAAAAATGCTTTTTTCAATGTGACATGTAGCGCCATGTGTGCACTTTACATGTGCAAATTTGTTTTGGAGGCATCTTCAGGGCGGCCTTAGGCCCCTGAGCATCCTTGGTATTGGATTACCTAATTTGCGATTACCAATTATGTAATTGCAAATTAGGTAATGCAAAACCATTCACACCTATCGAACTTTAGGCCCATAGGAACGAATGGAGTAGCATAATCTAATAGCGATTACCTAATTGCCATTGCAAATCTTTAGGAATCGCTATCAGGTAATTGTTATTTTCTTACATACCATTTTGTATTCCTTAAATTGCGATTTCCTAAAATTTGCTATTCAAGGAATGCAAAATGGATTTTTGATACATGTGGCCTATAGTTACGTTGCTTCCAGAAAGTCAGAGGGATGTCTACAATTTCAAACATAGACTAAAGAGTACTTCCTCACCTGTGGACCCATTTTTATTTGTCTTCATAGCCATGCTAGTCCGTAGCGACCTTCATTTGCGCTTGCACGTTGGAACCTCTGACCTGCTGGATTGGAATGGTGCAAACCTGCATGGACACCATGGAGACCCTTGCCAGTTCTATGGACGTAATATTGCATCCCCTTATATGCCTGGGAGCGTCCTGAGGCTGTGGTCTTTCTGCTAGCACCAGCACTTTGCGGGCTAACCCCAGTTAGAGCCAGGGACATCTTAAGGATTTTGGGGGCCCTGGGCCAAAAGTATTTTAGGGCCCCTGTTCAGAACAACTATGAACTTAAGATTCAATTTGAGCTCTTTCATGGCCTCTTTAGCCAGGTTACTGACAGTGTACAGGCACACTCGTCCCAATTCTATATATGTTTCCATCTAATATTCAGGGATACTGGCGTGTGTTTTCAACACTAACACAGCAGCAGCGCACTAATATTACTGCAAATAATCTCTGTGACATCCTCTCGTTTCTCAAATGTGATGTTCTGTTTTGATCCAACAAACGTTTTTATATGGATATTGCATTAAACATAAAGACGACATTTCTAGGCAAAATGTCTGTAACAAACTTTCACACATCATCCACATTAAAAGTAATTTAAAGCAAAACAGTATTTTAAATCATCTGTTTAAGAATTATTCAAGGTTCTCAAGGCAAGACTCTCTGCAAAACAGAGCTGGCTCTATCAGGGGGGCTGAACGGCTGGCACCCTGGGCCAGAGCCCACTCTGCCCATGCCTTAAAACGTCTCTGCATTGATTGGCATTTCAAGCTACTGCACATTATTTATCTCTTAACTAACTGTGTCTCAGTTTCTAAACCCAGTTCACTAATCTAAGCCTTCACGACTTGTCCTTTCTACCTCCTGAGTGTACAGCACAAAGAGGTCGTTAGCATTTAAGTATGTAACTGCGCCTCCGTGACCAGTCCGTCGGGTCCAGAGATAATGACAGTACTTGTCACACCGTTTGCATAATGCTGCTGAGTGTACTAGGCATGGAAAACACTCTAACCCGAGTTTAACTTGCACCTATATACCCAGGTCTCTGTGAGTGTGAGTGACAAGGTAAACTGCAAGACACCATCATGAAAGACAAAAAAGATTACATGCAGCGGTGATAATGTCAACATACTTTGTTACACATAAATGACACCGAAGACGTTACATATGAAGTAACAAGATTTAAACCCTCAAAGATAAATGTAACTTGATGAGAGCACATGAACGGTAGCTGAACCTCTCCCTGACCTCCTCTCAAATCCATTTTCCTCATTCCAAGCCAGCCCCGGAGAAAGCCATGAGAGAAAAAGTTAGGACTCCCTGCCATAGCTCTGGCTATCTTGATCTGGTTAAGAATAGAGGGTAAGTATGCCGCACCGGTGGACACTCCCTCTTCGACATAATGGATGAATCAGTGGCCAGTAATTCTTTCCACCATGTGCTCCTGGTATGGCCATGGAAAGCTGAGGTTACTTCCCCACCTGTGTCCCTTTCTAACCTGTCATGTCAAGGTATTGACTTCAAAGCGTTCCCAGCCGCAGCCTCCTTCGAGAAGCATCACAAGCAGGCATCTAACAGGCTAGAGTGTCTCAATGCCTGTTATCACTTCTGTGTAATCTTTTTGACTGTGTACTGGGATATGTCATCGCAATAAAGTCTGTGTACGACAGGTAACCCGTGAAAAAACATCCCCATGTGTACATTGCACTACAGACTTGTCTCACTACACCTTGTGCTGGCACTCGATTAATGTAGGTGTCATCTGAGATGCCAGGGGCCCCAATGCAGATGTGTGCCAATTTCCAGGAAGTAATAGATATCAGTTGCTTATCTTCGTGTGTACAGATTGCTACACACCTGCAGGCTGTGGTGGCATTTTGTTCAATTGGTGAGTATAACGCGGTAGTTGAAAAAGGAGGGTTGTGTAATTCCCGGATTTCTGCATTTTTGTTGTTAGCAGGAAACACTTGGGCTGATCGGGAGCTATAACGGAGGCCCTATGCCCAGTGTTCCTAAGAAATTCTTTTAAATCACTGCATAACCACAGACAGCAACGCTCTCACCCCACATGAGAAACTGTCCATGTGGGATATTCACAGCGGCGATAGTGCGATGGTACATTTTCTGTTAATGCACTTATGAAATTACTGCCTCAATCAAAGCAGAAAGGGTGCCTTTTAAGTGGCTACATTGAAAATAAAATATATTAAACATAATTAAAAAATGAAATTATGGATAATTTATAATTTTCTCCATTGTGTGGTCACAGAAAGGATTAACTAGAATGGGAGGGTGCACATCAAACTGCAGAATAATTCCTCTGCATATTAAGCCCTTAAGAACTCTGTCCCCCCTTTGTGGAGAAGTGTGGCTCAGGGGTTAGAGGCAGCAGACCCGGAAGCTGAGATTGGTCCTGGACCAGGGTTCAATTCCCCGCCTCGGCGGGTCTTGGGCTAAAAATTCCACGGACTCGATAATTCTCGCCTCGGTGCCTCCTCGACTCACGGGGTTCACACTCTGTGACTCTGGGCAATAGCTTGCTTAATCTCCACAACGGCCCCTCGCGGCGGGATGCCTGACTTTCACCTTGTGGATACCCTGCTATCTCACAGGGGAATATCAGGAAGGGTTCCCTAAGCAAGCGCCGGGAAACCCACTGCGGGTAGCTGTGCGCTATATAAGCTCAACTACATTTACATTTACATTTACATTTCCTGGTGGAGTTGTCCTATGTTGTGGCCTGTTGTATTTTACACAGTATCGCCCTGCTCCGAACTTACATGTTTACCTAATTTATGTGCTCTCTCCACATCTGAAAGCAGCTAACCTAGGAGTTGGGGTGGGGAAGTTTTTGGTCAAGCTTGAAAGTGCAGCTTCTTATTAAACCCTTTGTGCTCAACAGAAAGTGACCTAATAGAAGGACTACTGGGAGGGGAGCTTAGGCTCAACCCACATGCTGATTTCACTGGAGCACAGAATTTTATTGGGCGAAAAGTGTGTGCTTCCACTGAAAAATGATGTTTCTGTTGAACTTTTTAGCATGTGGCAATGGTTATTATCAGTACAGCTGGCTACAGCAGATAGGTTATGGTGGCAAGGCAATGACCAACACTTTAGGTTTGATCTTTTATGAAAGTTATGTTAAAGGCAGTAGGCCTGGCATATTTATTGTGAAAAAAACATGTTAAAATCAGTTATTTGTTTTAAGGTGGATTGTCATTACTCTGTATTAAAACGTACAGAAAGGCATATTGTTAAAGGGAATCTCGCAAATTACTGTTGTAAGCAGCGGGATTTGGTGTTGGTTTACTGACAAGCCATGGGTATTGAAGGTTTGTACTGTACACATCTTTGATAGGCCCTCGTAAAAGAGATTGTATTTTGCTTAGCCAATTGTAATTTTGAAAAGATTTATGATTTTATACTGTAGATTTGATGGTTGCTTTGTGGCAACGCTTACACTCAATACAGGAGGATTAATTTGGTCGTTGTGAGAAGCCAGTTATATAGGTTAAAAGTCTGATTGGTTCACGGAGAAAAGTTACAGCCGATGCTAGTTTGTTATGGAAAATTATGACAAAGCCAGTTGACCTGACTTATTTATTGTGAAAAGCATTTGTTAAAGCCATTAGGCCTGTAACAGTGAATTGTTATCGTACTGTTACATGCTGTAGACAGGTATTTTTTTTACATCAAATCTCACAGATTACTGTAGCAGGTAGGATTTTGGTTTTGTCATCCCTTCTGACAAAGGTTTTACTGTGATCTTACTTGTCATGCCCTTTTGAGAGGATTGTTAATATTTTTGTAACTTCAATTTTTGACATCCTGCCGTCCAGCTGCCGCCTTCTTGCGTCATTCTGATGGCCTAACCCTACCTTAAAGCTTTTCAGTGCCCTGGATCTCTGTTCTGGGACTTTGCCTCTTAGGTTGTAACAGGATCCACTGTTGGCTCCTCTACTGATTATGCCACTATCTGTCTGGGCCTGGGCACTCTGTTTGTTGTCTTCACTGGCAGTGGGTAGAAGTTTGTAACAGCACAATGCAGCTGGCTGACTGCTTTGCTCTCAGGCCCGCCTCAAAGCACTGCTTTGCGGTTCGATTCAGTTAGTATTATTGCACCTCGAGAGGTTAGAGGGACCTATTGTCTGAAATTCAACATTCTGATATAAAGTTAACTCTTGTTGCATTTGTTTGTCACAACCTAGATCCTGGTTAGCGTATACGTTTCGTGGATTTCTGCTTTTCGTATCTATTCTCAAGGCTTCAATCGTAATCACCTATGTTGTATCTGATCTTCTCCTTCTGATGGGTGCAGCTGCAAATACTTGTTTTGATTTTATCCTAAAGTCCTCTTGGAGCACCTGGTTTTGGATCTGGTTGTACTTTTGTACTGTCTTATATTTGTCATTTTTCAGCATTTAGTCTTTAAGTCCCTGTACCTTGTTAATAATTGATGCACTTATCTGTCTGAGATAGAGTGTAATGTCCTGTTATCTAATAACCCCTTGGATGCGCGCGATATTGACGGCTCCTGGCTGTTCGACCCACACACCACCCGTAGTGTCGGACGGCCGGAAGCTGTCCGACAGATACAAAGGGTTAATAAAGTGCTGCTGAAGAACGTTGGGTCTTTGGGCCTTGAATACAAAATCAGTATTGCACTGCATTATCTATGCACACACATCTTAGGAAACAAGCCTTCCCCCTGGGATGACACCTGGTGGTCATCCACACTCGACCCAGCACCCATCCTGTCTGATCATGCCTGCAACCTTGGAATCATCCTTGATGCCCACCTCATCATGAAACAACAGATCAACTCCATCTCCACCGCCTGCTTTCACACCCTCTGCATGCTCCACCAGATTATCTGCTGGATCCCCATCTCAACCAGAAAGACAGTAACTCAGTAACCTTATCTCCAGCAGACTTGACTATGGCAATGCTTTCTATGTAGGAACCACCAGCCAACTCCTCAACTACCTCCAAACCATCCAGAATGCGGCAGCAAGACTCATCCTTGACCTTACCAGAAGAACCAGCATCACCCCTCACCTCAGGCCCCTCTACTGGCTCCCCGTTCAGAAAAGATGCCTCTTCAAGCACCTCACTCATGCCTACAAAGCCCTCCACAAAACTGGACCCACCTACATCAACAACCGTCTGATTTTCCACAGTCCAACCAAAGAGCTCTGCTCCTTCTCCCTCGCCTTAGACCAGGTCCCACACATCTGTCAGAGCTAAAGTGGGGGCTGCTCCTTCCCCTTCCTCGCCTCCCAGTCCCGGAACTACCTCCCCTCCACCTTTGCATGTCCCCCTCCCTGAGTAAATTCAGGAAGCAGCTGAAGACCTGGCTCTTCACCCGATGATCACTCAAACCCCACAGTGCCTGGAGACCCCCCTGGGGTGACAAGCCGTGCTATTAAGCCTCGATGATTGATTGACACTGCTCTGGTGCACATATGCAATAAACTCAACTTGAAGTGCTTTTAGCTCTAAAATTTGAGCAACGGCTCGTAAGAAGCCAAAACAGTTCTGCCAGAGGAGTAAGACTAGAGGCTTTTAAATATATCTGCCCCGAATAATTCTAACTCGCAGCCAGCAACAAAAAAAGTCGAATTCGGCATTATTTAAAAAAAGAAAACTCCAATTCTGTAGTTTCTGAAAAGTCTTTTTTGGGTCCGATGGAGGCTGCCCTTACAGACATCAACCACCCGGTTAGCTTCAGCATTGTTTCAGTCGCTAAAGACTTGGGCTTAGCTACCAGCACTGTTGGTGCTTAAATCTGGAAACCGATTCTGACATCAATTCTAAAGTTATTGTTTTGGCAGAGCCCAGTGATACTAGGATCGCATTTAAAGCACAGTTATGGTACCCGAGACCCGTAGAAGGCCCCGCCCCACCGGATGCTTATGAGGCTTAGGTTTTAAATTGCATATCACCAAATGGCTCTCAAGCTCTAGGGGCAGATGCCAATGCTGATTCAGGCCAGATAAAGGCATTGGGAATCGAATATGAATCTCAACATCTTTATATTTCCACCAGTTCTGTATCCGACGATATTGATAGCCCACCTATCATGTCCTTGGTAATAACTCCGACTTTGTACGCGTGCTACACACGTTACGTGGAGTGTATTTGTGCACTGTATTGCGCGTCAGCAGTGTGCACAGTCATTTCTCCTTATACGCCTCAACAAAGAGTTACTCCTGTAGGGGCATCCGAAACTATCTCTCTCAGAGATACATGCTAGTCAAAAAGCAAACAAAAGTATCCCTCTTGTTGTTGCAACGTGTGTTGAGTTTTCTGAAATTAAATGAAGCTTGCACCAACCGACCAAGCATTTCTCGCTCATTGCGGAAGTATGAGCCCTGGTGTCCTTTTAACAACCAATAAATGCACTCTTTGCTCCTGCCGATAGCAGCTCCGTGATTTTGATACATCTTATTATCACATGCCCAGGCAGTGCACTGTGCGCATTAACTTTTATATGCACGGGCGCTGCACTTCATGTTTGAGCACGGCGCCCGCTTTTTATGTTGTTCTACTTGCAAAGGTTCACTCCTAGGAGGAGAGGCGGGCGCTCCAGGTCAACACCATGCTCACTCCCAGCGACAGCGAGTTAGGAGTGTTGGGTAGTCCATCTTCTTTGTCTAGCTACCAGTCCTCCCACAAACACTAACTAGAGCCATGGTCTCGCAGCCCCTGCCTAAGCCTTGGGAGACCCGGCGGCCACCGCCTGTCACATTTGGAACATGCACTTTCTCCACCCTCCTTCTACCACTAACTGCTTCCAGATCTCCCTGCTTTCAACAGTTTTCACTCCCCCAGCTCCAGCCTTCTACTACTAACGGGAGCCGGGTCGCCCTGATTTTTACCACTAACTGCAGATTAGTATTCATATTTTACCACTGTAAGTGGTTCTTTTGTATTTTATCCCTAACCTTAGCCAGGGTCTACGTACTTTCACCCCTAACTGCAGCCAGATTGCTCTGCTGTTATCACTAACCACAGCTGGAGCTCCACGTCTTTACCAATGTTCACTCCTCCCGCAGGGCACAAGTCGTAAAAAAAGAAGTAGGGGGACGCTGTCACCGGAAGTGACGTCAAGACGGAAGTGACGTCACGAAAGGTGCCGAGCTCCTCGTCCCAGAGAGGCCAAAGAGTGGAGTCCAGCTGTTTGGCATCGGGGATGGCGTCCCCCCTGTAAAATAAGTGAGGGGACGCCGTCCACTGGCGTGGTACCCCGACTCGAGCCCTTCTCCCACTACTACTGCATCAGGGTCTCCTTAATTTCATCACTAAACTGTTTCTGAATATTTTAGATATTACCACTATCTGCAGCCACGTCTCTATCCTTTCACCCCTAACTACAGCTGGGTCTACCTGCTCTCATCCCGACTTCCTGCGGTGTCGCATTGCTTTTTACATTAACGGCAGCTTGGTCTCTCTGCTTTCACCTGTAACTAACGCCAAGACCCTAGGCCTTCACCACTAGTCTATAGCTGAGTATTTCGTCTCTTACCAGTGCCGCCTGCAGTTCAGTTTCCCTCCGTTTCTCATTAACTAATTTTTTTTTTTTACCACTAACTGCATCTGGCTCTCCCTGTTTTCATCGCTAAACAGTAGCTGATTACTTCTGCTAGCACGTCTAACTTCCTCCGGTTCCTCTGCTTTTACCCCTATCTGCAGCTCAGTCACCCTGCTCTCTGCTTTCACTGCTAACCAACACTCATACTTCCTGTCTTTACCACTAACCTTAGTTACCGCCCAGCTCTCATCACTGACTACTGTAGTGTTTCTTTGCTGTTACCAACAACTTAACTCGCACAAAAAAAATCATTTTATATTGTCTGTTTTGAAATAATGCCACCTTGTATTTCGATTGTAGACAAAATGGTGTATTTTATCCAAGTTTTACTTTGGACTGCGAACGTCAGTCAGAATATCTTTATTCGACTTATTTAAAAGCCATACAAAGAGGGGAAAAAATTAAAAACATTTCATACAAGGTTATTCTTCCTTTTTCTTAAAAAACGGTAATACAGACAGACAATTAAAAAGTATTACAAACGGTTAAGAAAGTATTACATTCAAAAATGAGTATGAATAGTAAAACATTTACTTTAAGGCGAATCTAGGCAGACAGCTTTCACCCTTGAGGCGGCTACCAGAAAATTAGCTATACAAAAAGTAATGTGGGGATTGGACAGTAATTGTAAAAAGAGCAGGGCCGGTCTCACTTGAGTGAAGCCAGCCTCTTTAAGAATGGGCAACAAGTATTTTTTTCTTGGCTCTGAATACAACCCACAAAACATAACAAAATGCATTGTATCTTGTACAGAGAACTGGTCGCAGCTACAGGGCAAAGCTAATTCCGGCTTCTGCCAACTTTTAAAAGAGCCTAAATAAAAATGTAACAAATTAAATCTAAACTTAGTTAAAAGGAACCTATGGAAGGGAATTGTAACGAAACCGAGGTAAGGTGCAAGTGAAAATGAGTTAACAAGTAGGCAATGTTCCCTTACTGACGGTTTCGCCAGTTCACATTCTTCACGGCATGCTTCCTTCCTTCCCATAAAGGACTTCTTTACAAAATCGATGTCATGTACCTTGATGTTCTCGGGGGAGGAAAAAAGCTCCGGACGTCCCAAATCTAAGAATGCCTTAGCCAAATAGGCCAACCAAGGGATCTTATTATATTTGTCCAGAGACAGGACGTCAGACATGATTTTATGATTTAATGGAAGTTCTTCGTTCATCCACATTTTCAACCAAAAGATCAGAGGGGCCATGCTCAGCGTGTCAGACAAGAAATGTAGGCCCACTTCTTTGTGGATGGAGTAGGTTGGGGTCGACTGTGGTACAGAAAGCAGGGTTCTAATGAATCTATTCTCTGCTCTCTGGATTGGTTCCAAGTTTACATGCCCCCACAATGCCGAACCATATAGCGCAATGGCCACAGATTTACTCTTATAGATATTTAACAGAGCTTCCATAGGCCTAGCCTACCAGCAAAGCCCAGAAGTGCTGATGATGATCTAATGACAGCCAGCTTCTTTGCTCTTACCTGCGGGCCCCAGGTCCCTTTCTGATCAAACAGTACGCCTAGATAGGGAAATGTAGATACCCTGGAAACAGTGTCCCCCCTACATGTAAATGTTTTATTTCTCTTCTTACTACACTCACGCCCCACCACCATTGTGTGTGACTTGGTTACGTTTACCTTAAGATCCAATCGCTCCATAAATGAACCAAAGGCATTCAAAAGGTGCTGAAGGCCAACACCCGTGCGAGCGATCAGTACGGCGTCATCCGCATACAGGAGCGCCGGGATTTTAACGGCTCCTGCATGCGGGACGTCGGCTTCCTGCTCCCCTAGGCGTGCGCCCAGGCCGTTGATATAAATGGTGAAGAGCAAGGGGGCTAATATACAGCCTTGCCGTACCCCCTTTAAAGATTTTAAAAGGGGGGTACATCTACCCTCATTCGTTACACGTACGGCTGCAAAGAGCTCTTGGTGCAGAGTGGCCATGAACGTGACCAAAGCCTCATCAATGCCCATCTCCAACAGGATGGCCCACAACTTTGTCCTATTGACCAAATCAAAAGCCGAGGAGAGATCCATTAATGCAAGAAACACGGACCCCTCCTTGGCCACGGTATATTTGGAGATAAGCAAGTACAAGTTAGCGCACTGTTCAATGGTCCCTTTTCTTTCTCTAAAACCATATTGTATCTCAGACAACCCGCCACAGCTCTCAACATTTTCCCTCAATCTAGATAATAGGACTCTACCTAAGATTTTTACAGATGAATCCAAGAGGGATATAGGCCTATAGCAGGCGGGATCATCCCGCTGGCCTTTTTTAAAAATAGGGACGATGGTGGAAGTGTCCCATGAGGCAGGTGCTGGGTTGCCATTGACTGCATTGAACACATTTGCCAAAACCTCTGCCCACAATTTTGGTGAATACATAAAAAAGTCGGCAGGGACTCCATCAGGACCGGGTGCCTTATGCTTTGTAGTAGCCAAGATAGCTTTTTCCACTTCTTGATAGTTAAAAAGGATAGGACGGGCGGCTAAGGTTACCAACGGAACACCTTTGATTGCTTCGTCATTATCCCCGTATACATTTTTAAAATGAGACAACCATTTTTCGTCGGGGATAACACAGTCCATGGATTCATTATTATCATCTGAGAAGAAGGGCTGTTTAATAATCTCCCAAAATTTCCTACTGTCCTTCAGGACTGCCACTGAGAGGAGATTTTCCCACGCTTCACGTTTAATGGTGTCCTTTCGTTTCTTTATGGCTAGCTTATAAATTTTCCTTAGTCTGGTAATCTCATCTTTTACCCTAGGAGTATTTTTTAGGGCTGCCAGCAATGATCTGTGAGCTTTAGAACATGCTGAGTCAAACCAGCGCTTATTTCCTGGGATTCCTTTTTTTGGCTTAACTAAAAGATCCTGTGACACCTGGCCACATATTGCCTCGAATGCCTCTACAATTTCTTGGCCCTGCGCACAGGGGTTTTTGCAAATCTCGACCTGGTCCTTGATCTTAAGGAAATTTTCCGCATAGAATTTTTCCGGGACCACCTTTGCCCATTTCACTCGCCTGCCTTGGTCAGAAATCCTCAGGGGGTGAACGGGCCTTACTATCATTGGGGATGATCCCATATGGACTCCCCAAGCCACTTCGAGTACTACCGGGTTATGATCACTAAAATGTGTTTGTACCGTACGATAGTCCATAACCCGGTTTAAAATACCTTGGGAAACAAAGATATAATCTATTATTGTGCCTTGGTGGACACCAGTAAAAGTTGGCAGTCTGGGGCCACCATCTGGTTCGTGCAAGTCGAAGTTAGCAAGAAATTCTTCTAACTCCTCTCCCTCGGTAGTATGTTCAAAGTGGGGTCCCTCTAGTCCTTCGTCCCCGTCATCGCTACTTCTCCTACAGGCTAGGTTACATGGGTGAATGTTAAAATCGCCTAATAAAATATACTCTAAGTCATACTTGGTATTCTGGCTGGCTAATTTTAAAATGCTATCTAAATTAGTAATGTTACATCCTCTATGGTCACTGTTCCCTGAGTTGTAAAAGTTTATATATATATGGTCCTGCTAGTGTTGTTGATCACTCTTTCTACCATTAAGATGTTATGGGAGTCTGCGCTAATCTGCCTACAACTTCCCTTCAGGTCTAAGGAGAACAGAATTAAAAGGCCTCCCTTAGCTCACCCCATACGACTGGGAACAGCTGCTTTGGTAAAGCTGGTAAACCCATCCCACCAAAGATTGGCGGATGTGTCCCAGGTTTCCTGGAGAGCAATGATATGGTGGCCTAAAACAAAACTTGACCATGCCTTATCCTGTCGTTTGGCGTTTAGACCCGCTATGTTCCAGCTTATCATCTTGCAAGAATCTATAGATGTCTTAGGTTCTGGGTACCGCACCAATACCCCTTCAGCTGCTCGTGACAGTTGGGTCCCTTCATTAGTTCCCACTTTCAAAAAGCTCTGCGGGTTATCACTGGCAAGGCTCTGATTCGCACAGTGCTCAGGCAGATTTAAGGTGGGGAGGTGTTCATGTTTTGATGTGACTTGGTCTTCTTGCCCTGTCTGATAGATGGACTCACTGGGATCTAGGCCATTAATAAATTGACTGCTCTTGACTGGTGGCAGATCCAAAGCATCTTTTACCAAATCAATGTCCTCCATATGTCAGTCGCAGTCATTTAAATTGGATAAGACTCCATACCTATTCCCCATTCCAAATCCCCAATCAAAAGGGGTGGCCGCCTGACCCCATCCGCTAGCTGTTGTGTTCCACATGGGTGGTGGGGTATTTGAACGCATCGGGGGCTGTTCATTTCCCGTCCGGGCTGTAAACCCATTTCCCTGACCTCTATGATCATATCCCGGGGTGCTTGGTCCCCACCTGTTTATACCTGGGTGTTCTGGCAATTGGCTCAGTCAGATAGTTACATTGCCCTGTCCCAAGACTGATCATAGGATGGAAACGGTCATTGTTATATCTGGGTCTAGTGTCCCCTCCCCAGTTAGTGACTTTTGTATTCCTTCTAGGTCTAGGGATGTTGGAGGAGGTCGCAATCTGGTTCTCACTATAAAAGAATTTCAGGGTAAGGGGGATTATGGAACCACTTCTTCGTTGAGGGGGAAAGATGTTGGACAGGATGTTTGGGAGTACCTCTGCGTTAGCAAAGTTTAATATTACGCAGTCCCCCTTAAACTTCTTTGGCTTATTCCCAATCCATGGTACCCTCCTTGTCATTACGATCTCCCCTGCTAGTTGGTCAGACCCCTGATATGCCAGGTGCATATTATTAGTGAGCCAATATAAAGCTTTATCTTTTAGTCCTTGAATAGATTCTATTTTACCATGTGATAAAGCAGGGACATTGGCCAATACAAGTACTACTGATGAGGCTTCCATAATGAATTGTGATGAGTCATCCCCTAAATGCAGTGGTGCTGGCACGACAGATGGTAAGGTGGGGGACTCTCTTACTGCTTCCTGGCTAGGCGTAGGTGGTGGTGGCTGCCCTAGCGGGATAGACTGTACTTGGCCTTCCGTAGGACCCATGTCCGCACCAGTGTCCTCCTCAGCTATGGCCACCGGTTTTGAGACATGAGTAACTAGATTCTCCACTTCATCAGCCAACTTACTTTGCGACCCACCCATCTTTTTCACCTCAGCAGTTAATTTGTCTATTTTCCCAATCAATGGCTTAATGATGGTCCTGATTTTCATATCTATCATGTCTGAGATCCTATTGTATAATTCGTCGTCAATGATGTGTCTTGACTCAACGTCAACATCACACTCCACATTTTTCCCTTTGCACCTAGGTGGTGTGATCGGCTTTTTTCTTCCTAGCTGTTTCCCCCCCCCCGTTTTGGCTGAGATTTTCTACAAGTTCTCACGGCCCGTACTACGGGCAACGGGGGTGATGGAACTTCATCTACGATATTTTGCTGTTGATCAGAGTCAGACACTGCATTTGCTGACAAGTCCACTAGCAGATCTGAATTTTCATCATCATTGCCAGTGTCTTGAGAATTAAGGTCCGGTATATATGTAGTGGGATCTAGTGATGGTGTGTCAGACATTAGTGCATTAGAGGAAGGACTCGCTGGGAGCAAAATTGGTGATTGGCTCAAACCTAGGGATAGCCTTCTTTCATTATTAATCTTATTGACCACTTGTACTAAGTAAGAATCTAAGGTGTTAAGTGACTCTGTAACTACAAGTGCCAATTTTTTAGGCATGTTTACAGCAGGGTTAAGATGCTATCACGAGTCTAAAAGGCACTCAAAGAATTGACTACGGAAGCAATACACAGTACTAACAAGACGAGGGAGAAATACTACCATGCAACGATAGGCAGATTCTTACTCCAATCAGATCATGGACCAGATGCAAACAGTAACTAGGGTCCAAGAATGTTCATTGACGATGTACAGCAATGATCCACAATGTTTTCCTACAACGGGTACAGTACCTTAGCTGCTCAATGATGGAGATATCAGGGGGATAGCCTTGCCTGGCCTTTTCTTGCCTCTGAGGGCCACAGAGGGCCCGCCCTTTGCCCGGGCTTCGCTCCGGGCGTCCCGCGACGCTGAGGGCTTGCTGGATTTAAAGCCCCTCCTGGCGCGTCTAGCGCGTCAGGGAACGCGCCGCCGCAAAGACTGCCGGGATTTGGAGTCCCGGTGCGGCGGCGTGCCTGGTGGCGGCGGTCGCTGTGGTCGTTTGGCGTGGATCTTCGGGCTAACGACTCCTCTTGTGCCTCAATCCTTGCGTTCACGCACTCAGGTATAGATTTGGTCCCCCCCGCTCCACCGAGGGCTTGCTGGATTTAAAGCCCCTCCTGGCGCGTCTAGCGCATCAGGGAACGCGCCGCCGCAAAGACTGCCGGGATTTGGAGTCCCGGTGCGGCGGCGTGCCTGGTGGCGGCAGTCGCTGTGGTCGTTTGGCGTGGATCTTCGGGCTAACGACTCCTCCTGTGCCTCAATCCTTGCGTTCACGCACTCAGGTAAAGATTTGGTCCCCCCCGCTCCACCGAGGGCTTGCTGGATTTAAAGCCCCTCCTGGCCCGTCTAGCGCGTCAGGGGACGCGCCGCCGCAAAGACTGCCGGGATTTGGAGTCCCGGTGCGGCGGCGTGCCTGGTGGCGGCAGTCGCTGTGGTCGTTTGGCGTGCATCTTCGGGCTAACGACTCCTCTTGTGCCTCAATCCTTGCGTTCACGCACTCAGGTATAGATTTGGTCCCCCCCTCTCCACCGAGGGCTTGCTGGATTTAAAGCCCCTCCTGGCGCGTCTAGCGCGTCAGGGAACGCGCCGCCGCAAAGACGGCCGGGATTTGGAGTCCCGGTGCGGCGGCGTGCCTGGTGGCGGCGGTTGCTGTGGTCGTTTGGCGTGCATCTTCGGGCTAACGACTCCTCTTGTGCCTCAATCCTTGCGTTCACGCACTCAGGTATAGATTTGGTCCCCCCCGCTCCACCGAGGGCTTGCTGGATTTAAAGCCCCTCCTGGCGCGTCTAGCGCGTCAGGGATCGCGCCGCCGCAAAGACTGCCGGGATTTGGAGTCCCGGTGCGGCGGCGTGCCTGGTGGCGGCGGTCGCTGTGGTCGTTTGGCGTGGATCTTCGGGCTAACGACTCCTCTTGTGCCTCAATCCTTGCGTTCACGCACTCAGGTATAGATTTGGTCCCCCCCGCTCCACCGAGGGCTTGCTGGATTTAAAGCCCCTCCTGGCGCGTCTAGCGCGTCAGGGAACGCGCCGCCGCAAAGACTGCCGGGATTTGGAGTCCCGGTGCGGCGGCGTGCCTGGTGGCGGCGGTCGCTGTGGTCGTTTGGCGTGGATCTTCGGGCTAACGACTCCTCTTGTGCCTCAATCCTTGCGTTCACGCACTCAGGTATAGATTTGGTCCCCCCCGCTCCATCGAGGGCTTGCTGGATTTAAAGCCCCTCCTGGCGCTTCTAGCGCGTCAGGGAACGCGCCGCCGCAAAGACTGCCGGGATTTGGAGTCCCGGTGCGGCGGCGTGCCTGGTGGCGGCGGTCGCTGTGGTCGTTTGGCGTGGTTCTTCGGGCTAACGACTCCTCTTGTGCCTCAATCCTTGCGTTCACGCACTCAGGTATAGATTTGGTCCCCCCCGCTCCACCGAGGGCTTGCTGGATTTAAAGCCCCTCCTGGCGCGTCTAGCGCGTCAGGGAACGCGCCGCCGCAAAGACTGCCGGGATTTGGAGTCCCGGTGCGGCGGCGTGCCTGGTGGCGGCGGTCGCTGTGGTCGTTTGGCGTGGATCTTCGGGCTAACGACTCCTCTTGTGCCTCAATCCTTGCGTTCACGCACTCAGGTATAGATTTGGTCCCCCCCGCTCCACCGAGGGCTTGCTGGATTTAAAGCCCCTCCTGGCGCGTCTAGCGCGTCAGGGAACGCGCCGCCGCAAAGACTGCCGGGATTTGGAGTCCCGGTGCGGCGGCGTGCCTGGTGGCGGCGGTCGCTGTGGTCGTTTGGCGTGGATCTTCGGGCTAACGACTCCTCTTGTGCCTCAATCCTTGCGTTCACGCACTCAGGTATAGATTTGGTCCCCCCCGCTCCACCGAGGGCTTGCTGGATTTAAAGCCCCTCCTGGCGCGTCTAGCGCGTCAGGGAACGCGCCGCCGCAAAGACTGCCAGGATTTGGAGTCCCGGTGCGGCGGCGTGCCTGGTGGCGGCGGTCGCTGTGGTCGTTTGCCGTGGATCTTCGGGCTAACGACTCCTCTTGTGCCTCAATCCTTGCGTTCACGCACTCAGGTATAGATTTGGTATTTAGATTTGGAACGTGTCAGATCAAACATGAAACGCTTGTGTTTTTAGGTCTCGCTCTCGAGACCTATTGTCGTGGAGATCGATCTCAAGGGAGACAGACCGGGCACGTGCTTCCATTCGGGACCGTGGAGGCGCACGTCCAGCCCGGAGCCGCGCACATCTCCTGTGCCACATTTACTCGCAATCGCGCGCGCACTCACACAGCCACACGCGCGCACACACACACGCACGCACAATCCACAAGATTGTACATTACACTTTTGTCATTCGGCAGTAAACATACCTGCCTCGAGGCGCTAATCGGGGGATATTTAGCTGAAGAGGACCTTTCCAGAGCTCAAGTTCGTTGTATATATGCGACATTGGAAACAGTTGTCGCGTCCTCCCCCTCTTTAGTTACTCGCCAAATTTCCGTGCAAACCTTCACCACTCTCGAGATCCATCAGATTCCTACCTGCTCAAAGACCGGCACCTCTACCCCGGGGAGGACGAGCTTCTTGCGGGCGGATCGCTTGGCCTACATGGGCTGTGGGTCGCTGTCGGATTCTGGCCGAGCTCGCTTCTTCCTGGTGGCCGAGCTGCGGGGGGGTGCGTAGGGCGGGCGTGTCAGTGCCAGGCAGCGTGCGGGGCAGGGAGAGCTCGACAGTCCGCGAGGGGCTGAGCGCGGCGGGCTGCTCGGCCAGCAGCTTGCGGCTCTTGTTTCCTTGGGGCGCCTTGCTCTGGGCGAAATAATCGGTCATCCGAAGCTGGGCCATCGCGGGTCACAATAGAAAGGATACACGGTGATCTGAAAGAGAACCCGGGGGAAGTGGCGACCAATGGACCCGGCCACAGAACGTCTCTTATAGCAACGCTGAGGAAGATCACAATAGAGAATGGAAGAAACCACGGACACAACGTTCTACAGGACGTCTGTTTCTCGAAGTAAAGTTTCGCGGGAATTGGAGGTCACGTGACCAGGAAGCCTTCCAATAGGTTGGGGTGTAGGGCAGGGCTATTTCTTGGCTACAGCCTCTTTGCCTGTGCAGGTCTGTCCCGAAGAAGCATCGTCATGGGACTTGTGCGCCATGCCATTACCAGCAGTGCCAGGTAGTTGCTGGCTGTAGAAGGAGGAAGGACTGGGCTCACTGTGAAGTGTGAACTCGGTCAGTTCACCAGGTAAGGCCCAGTCGGGCACTTTTTAACTTTGTTTATAGGCCCGCTGCGAGTTGACTACGGCTTCGGGACAATTTACTGTGCAAATTAATGGTGAAAACAGCTATCTGTTAGTGTTCTCCAGTGGGGGAACACTAACAGAGAGCTGTTTTCATCATTAATTTGTACAATAAATGGTCCCGAAGCCGGACCCCCAGCCAAAGAATAAAGTGCCCATGTGCAGCTCCAGGATGATTGTGGTAGATAGATAAGCTATTGCTAAGGGGCGTGCCGCTCGGCTCAGGTCGTCTAAGTATGATGCATGTGATTGTTTGTTTCCCTGTGTGTGTGAAAAATTATCGGGCCCATGCCATCGAACAATTGAATTGTTGTGTGCTGCGCTGGATGCCGCCTGTGGGCACCTCTCTCTGCCCTCCTTCTGGCATTTCCACCGGGGCCTGGCCTTGTCTCCAGCTCTCTTGCTCCTCCTGACCTCCTCCCATGGGGATCGGAAAAGTTTCAGAGCTTTCGGGATGTGGGAGCAGGGGAACTGAAAGCTCTGCTTTCAGTTTCTAGGGTCTCAAAACCTTTGCTCTCTGACTGTGTGACAACGGAGTAGTCCGAGATATAACACTGCAGTCTCAGGCTGTAGGTACTCTTTTGTATCATGCACATGCCACTTTCCTCTTGTAACACACTGTTTGCTACCAGTACCTCTTACATTTTGTTTGCTTTCGATACTTGCACAAGTGCCACCATTGCCTAAGTAACGTTTGTTCTTGTGTTTGAGTGTCCTCCATTTATTGCAGTATTATTCGTTATTCCTCTACTTTGTATGCTTTTGTAACCTGCACACATGTCACTTTTTCCTCCTGTAATGCACCGTTTGCTACCTCTTGCATTTTGTTTGCTCACGATTGTCACTTTTGCCTCATGTAATGTCACGTTTGCTTTTGTAATTTGTTCACTTGTAATGTTCTCATGTTTCAGTTCTGTTCCTATTGTAAGTGCTCTGACACCTTCGCGCTCGGTCACGCGGTGTGCTCTACCAATAATTTGCCGCCTCACCACTTTCAAATGTCGCCAGCCGCCACTGGATCTCTCTCTCGACACCTATTGTCGTCGAGATGCCTCTCAAGGGAGACAGACCGGGGCACACGCGGTGATTCTGGTCTGTGGACGCGCACGTCCAGCCCGGAGCGGTGCACATCTCCTGTCCCACATTCACTCGCAATCGCGCGTGCACTCACACAGCCACACTCACACAGCCACACTCACACACACACGCAGGCACAATCGCGCGCACACACACAGCCACACTCACGCATGCACACACACTCATGCACACACACACACCCACCCCCCTACAGCCTTCATCCCAGCTCTCCTCTCTCCTTCAACACCCCCTTCTCCTCCTCCCACCCCTCAGCCCCCCCACCCCCGCCTCATCTGCCCCACTTTCCTCTCTTCCTGTGCTGCGGGCAGAGGATCATGTTCTGTTTCTTGGCGAAAAGGTAAGTCTCAGGTGAACCTATCTCCTATGTCCACTCGCGGTTTTGCTCTCGTCTCCTGTCTTTTTTCCCCTTCTTTCCTACAGCCCCACCCCTGGTGCTTACTTACTTGTCTTTCTTACTCTCCGCCCCCTTTCTTAGTTTTCTGCCTGGAGGCTCATCTTTTACAGTTACCGCAAGACGCTCAGTTCTCCTCACATAGCCCCTTAAAGGCAGCGGACCCCAGCCCTCCTTTCATCCGGTTACTCTCCCCTTCTTTCATACTAACTTTCTTTCCCTGTGCAGTTGAGCCTTCTTTTTAACCCTCCTCCTCTTTCTGGTGTGCCCCGTTCTCTTGTTCACCTCCCGTGCCATTTCTCGCGCTCCATCTTTTAATTCTGTCTTCTGTACGCTTTTGTAACCTGCACACATCACTTTTTCCTCCTGTAATGTATCGATTGCTACCTCTTGTATTTTGGTTGCTCACTATTGTCACTTTTGTCGCATGTAATTTAACGTTTACTTTTATAATTTGTTCATTTGTAAAAAAAAAAAAAAATTGTGCCAGTCTCCATTTCGGCGCCCTGCAGTTCTCCCTGCGTTTGGTGTCTGGTGCAGGCAGCTCCCCAGGGGTAGTTTCACAGCTGCTCCCTAAGTGGTTAATTGGCTAGCAATGGATGGCTGCGCCCTGCTCCCGCTGCAGGCCAGGATGCTTGTCCTGCGCACCTTACCTGCTCTGTTTACTTTGCAGGCTGAAGAAAGCTAATCCCTCGGGGTTATCTGGACAGCGTGTTTGAAGTCCCGTAGAATGAAATCTTTGCCATATTTTCATTGGTCATGCTGGAAAAAGTAATATTGTATTGTTTATAAAGGGTTGTAATGTTCATTGACATTAGTGGTCTTTGAGTGTACCCAGACCATGTTTACCGTCCTCATATGCTTCTCTCGCGAAGTGTCTTCTATAGACTTACTGATGATTCTGTTTCTTTAGTATTCCAGCTTGATGTGGACTTTGAAGCACTATACCACACATTATATTAAATACGTGCTCCAGGACGCCATTTCTTCCAAGCTGCTCTCGTTTCTAGATTGTTTTTCAACAATGTAAATGCATTTGATGGTGTAATTCCAATAAAACATATGGCATGCTGGATCGATCCGAGCGTCCCAAATATGGAGCATCTCATGTTATTGGGGGATGTTTGTAGACTTGCAGCTTGTTGTGCCTCTCCCAGCCCTTCTATCTTTCATGCTGTTTGATTTTCCCTCCTTTATCTATTTTTCAATTTCTTTTTGCAAATTGTCTTTAATTCGTACTGTTACTTTTTTTTGTTTGGCCATGCATCAAGCAGCTTTCTCATTGCTGTCCTGCCCCCGGGCGCCGAGCTAAACTTTCAGCATTATTAACACAGGTGCCATATTTTAGCAGGCACCCACTTAACTTGCTGATTTTGCCAGTGCTTTTTCTTTCAGTGCACGCAATCCAGTGTCTATAGTGCGAGCGTGGTGTTTGTTTACCTAGAGAGCAGCCGAAGATTACATGCAGGTTGGCCGCAATGTAAATGCATGTTTTATTATCCTTCCCTGAGCTAGTGAACAGAAGTTTGGATTTCTAAAAGATTCTTGGCATTTTATAAGAAATAAAATCAGGGTGTCCTGCAAAATGCTAATAGGTTTTGCACCGAGGATACCACACCGAGGCAGCTCTGTGACACGTGCAGGAGGCAGTGTTTGTGAAGCCAGTTAAAGGACCTATCATCACTTTGTATGAACTTTTTATGAGTTAAAACGTCCAGGTGTAATGGTTATGCTGTGATAGAACGACACAACCAACAACCACACACAACCACACACACAACCACACCCGACCACACACACACAACCACACACACAACCACACACACAACCACACACATACAACCACACACACATACAATCACACACACAACCACACTTTCAGTGCACACTTTCAACAGACACCATCAGTCGCCAGTGCGCACTTTCACTGGGCACAAACACCACCAGCCGTCAGTGCACGCTACCACCAGACGTTAGTGCACGCGTTCACCAGGCGCACACACACCACCAGCCTTCAGTGCACACTTTCACCAGGCACACACCACCAGCCGTCAGGGCATGCTTTCACCAGGCACACACACTACCAGCCGTCTGTGCATGCTTCCACCAGGCACACACACCACCAGCCATCAGTGCACAATTTCTACAGGCACACACACCACCAGCCATCAGTGCACACATCAATTGTTAATTCATCCACAATTAACTATTGTAGCAATCGCAGTATGGCGCACTTTACTTTTAAACATATTCATCTAAAGCGCAGCATGCCACCATTGCTACAAAAATATATATACATTTTTTTGGCCTATAATTTATAGACTTTTGTTGCAATTGGTGTTGCAATATTTAGCAATGCTAATAGCTCAAACCTAATTAATGCGAGACCTATTGCATTGCAAATGCTTGTTTTACCCTATTTTTAGTTGGCTCTCACTAGTCACTGTTTTTTACATTTTATTTTATGGAGAACCTTAACCGAGTGTTCAGATAAAAGGTGCCTGCCTGCCTTCTCCCTGGGCTTTTCTGAGGTCTGGGCTATGCATGAGTGCTTTTTTTTTTTCTAGGAATATCTTTAATTAAAAATGAGCTTTGCCTCACACTGCTCTTCTCACTCTCCTTCCTTGTGCTACACACTGCTCTTCTCACTCTCCTTCCTTGTGCCTCACGCTTCTCTTCTCACTCTCTTTCCTTGTGCTACACACTGCTTTTCTCACTCTCCTTCCTTGTGCCTCATTCTGCTCTTCTCCTCACTCTCCTTCCTTTTGGCTCACGCTGCTCTTCTTGCTCTCCTTCCTTATGCTTCTCTTTTTTAAAACATTTTTTTTAGAGTTTTATATAGTGGGAACTAGACCCGAAGATATCGGGTATCAGGGTGCTTTACATAGCAACAGTTTTGTTATACAGGGACACATTCATTTTTGTTAGACACGGGGAGATTAAGTGATTTGCCCAGAGTCACAGGATGTTGAGCGATGTTGCCGATATTCGAACCCGGTTCCCCAGCTTCGAGGTCAACTGTTGTAGCCGTAAGGCAACATCCTCTTCTACTCACTTCCTTCCTTGTGCCGCAGGCTTCTCTTCTCACTCGCATTCCTTATGCCAAACGCTGCTGTATATACTCGCCTTCCTTGTGCCTCATGATGCTCTTATCCCCAGTCTCCTTCCTAGTGTCTCACCTGCGCTTCTCCTCAATCTCCTTCCTTGTGCCTCATTCTGCTTTTCTCAATCTCCTTACTTGTGCCTCATGCTGCCCTTCTCCTACTCACTCTCCTTCCTTATGCTTCATGCTGCTCCACAACTGGCAATTCCTCTGCAACCCACATAATTCTACTACACAACACATATATATACTTCATAATGCATAGATAAAAGACATTGCCATTTAAACAACATCAAAAGCTCTAAGTCAAACAAATGCGAGATCTATTACATTTCCAATGCTTGTTCTTCTTAGATGAAATTTGCACCAGCCAAATGGCGGGATTGCAAGGTACTAATATTGCCTTCCTCTTTCTACCACCGACTTACTCTTTCTGTATTTTTCATTTTCCACCCTGATTTGTCACTTTGTCAGGGTTTGCTCAACTTTTTCTACCTCATTCAATCTTCCCTTTTCTGCGTTTTCTCTCTAATTTGGGGTCAAAGTCTGATAGTCTACAGTCTTGCTCCCCAAAAACGAGTACTGATGCCCACCAGCTACATACACCCACACTGGTGTTTTTGGGTTGTAGGTTAACGAGGAATGAGTTAAACTTCTTATGCCTGAGAAAGTAAAACGTAAAGCATGTCATGGGCATGTTTCTGTGCTAGATAGTAAAAGCATCTTTTAGACTACATCTGTGCAGTCTAGAGGTGAGGAGGGATAAGTGTTTTTAACAGCCGTGGAGTTGAGGGGGTGGTTGGTGGTGGTGAGGTGTGTGTGTGTCTGTCTATCCGTCTGCCTATCCTTTCAGGACGGCGATCAGGAGAAACACAGGGAACTCATTTTGTTCTCATAAAGAAGGGTAAGCACATGGAAGCGCCCCCTAGTGGAAGACTGAGGACAAAATGTGTGACAGACCCCTTGGGAGGGGTTTGGGGGGAGAACTACTGTGAAAGCAAAAATAGAAGTGACGATTATAAGGATTCTCTCCGGTATTAAGGAGCCAGGGAAACGAGAAGAGTTCACTAATAGGCCATACCTCTTGCATCCTCGACACAGCTACATGTTTCTATTAAACTACCTCGGAGGTAGGTGAGAGATCGCTCAAAATATGGCTTTGTAAAGAACACAAAAAAGCATTGAGTTTATTTGCTGTTTACAAATCTGATTTGCTCTTGTCTAAAAAGCTAAAACAAGTGCATCTCTGTGACTCCTCTTTGTGCATAATTTCCTATACAACGAGGTATCTCTCTAGGGCAAAGCACGCCTTTCCGGAACATAAACAGACAATTGTTATTTTCCCAAGTGACAGAACTGCAAATTACTGACAGACATAAGTGTTGCTTGTAGATGTGCGTCGAATACCAGCCTCTGAAATGTTGAAGGGCGCCAAAGCTTTATACTAAAGATGTTGACTCCTAGTGCAGCAATAAAACACTCCTTGCTGTAAATAATTTATTTTTGCAAGTAAGTCTTTCCCTTTCAAGAAAACGCACTCTGTAAAAGTTACTGTAGATTTGCTCTCAGCGAGCCACCCTCTCTTTACACATTTCGCTGTTCAATAATGCCCATTTTCGACTCCTGCTAATGCAGAAGTGTGTCTGCCTTCGGCGGGTGCTAATGTTTCGTTTTATCCCTTGGAGATGTGTGAAGCACAGTTTTCAGTAAAGAAATCGTTATTAACACGCAACGCGACCCTCTTTTTAAATCGAGGCTGCATCTTGCTGGATCGAGCTCCCTCATATTGACTTGACGTGTATAGTGCATTGTTGTGTTGGTGTACATTTTGGAGAATGTCATTCTGTTTAGACTATTCACTGAGAAGCTGTCAATAAACCATCATTGGGAGACAGTGAGCTATTGAAAAGATGTAGCGGAGGACTCTGCGAGTAAGATAATTCTTCTTTTATGCAGTATGGAGGTAAAGGACAGGTCAGAGCAGGCAACGAGAACCAACTGCCTCACTTGACCATTCCTCATGCCACCATTCCAACATAGAACCTGTCCTCATGGTGGCTTGTACATTTACAATGATAAAGCAGAACCCAGCACATCTCTTCCCTCACAGTAAAAGAAAAGAAAGGAAAAAAAAGGTTGAAAGAAACTTATAACAGAACATTGGCGAAGGATGTTCACCATAAAATTTGGAACTAAGGCATAACAAGGAAACACAAACAAAAACCAAAATAAAAGCATACATTAATATCTCACATAATCCTTGAACCAAACAGGAGGTCTCCTTTCTCTTCCTGAGCCATTGAAGCTAGTATGAACTCTTTGCTCATAGTCAGACCTCTGTTTAGACAACCTCTCCTTGTTCCATCACTAAGCTTAAAAGATCTGCCTCCAAGAGCAATGATCTGCATGGGGCTGAAAATGTTAGAATGCCCCATAGCAACCAGACCAGGCAGTCTCACTTTAACCCAATCTCCTGCTTTGAAAGGAGCTTGTCTTCTTCTTCTTCCTTTGATTGGCTCCTTGGTCACCTACTTGCTCTGAGCCTTCTCACACCAATTCACGTTTCACACTGGGTACATTTAAATCACTCATCCAAGATCTTACTAATTTGGTGGAAGCCATTCTACCTTTCAATAAAGTAAAAGAAGACTCCTTTGTAATGGCACTAGGAGTAGTGCACAGAGCTCACAATACGTCCACAAGTTCCTTCTTCCAATTCAATCCATTGGCTACCGAGAATTGAAAACTGCCCTTTATAACCCTGTTACACCAAACCATTACTACGGGAATGATATAATGAAGTGGTGATGTGCTCGATGCCCCAATGACTCATGAACCCTTGGAACTCTTTGGCCATACATTGCACCCAATTGTCAGTGACCAGTTCAGCAGGAGCACCCTCTCTCAAAAATAAGGACTGGAGAAACACTCTATTCTTCCTCAGTGTTGGCAGACTTCACAAATGTCACTGCAGACGACCTAGAGCCATAGTACACCGCAACTAAGCCGTACCTGTTCCGTTCATCCAAAACATACATGGGTCCAATGATATCCAAACCTAATTTGAACCATGGTTTGTCCGGAACAGGCACTACTTCAATTGGACTAGGAAACGTGACGAGTTATGTCACTAACCACACATGCTACACAGTGTCTCACAAAATGTTCAACTCCCCGATCCATGCCCGGCCACCAAAATATTTCTCTAATTCTCCTCTTCGTGGCTCCCATGTCCACGTGACCCTCATGGGCCGAAGCCAAAATCTTATTTTGCAATGCCACTGGCACTACCAACAAATCCATTTCCTCAAGTCACCCATATGAATTCTTAGCTCCGTAAAAAAGTGTTTAAACGTACTAGCTGCCTGGTCTTTAGGAACCCAACTCTTGCTTAACATACCAACCACCACTTGAATAGTTTCATCCTCTTGCACCACAACTTTCACCTCTTCTTCTGAAATGCAACCAAAACTGGATTCCTACAATGAGGCCACAACACAATAAACGTCTTCTACCTGCTCCCCTGCCTGCACATTGGAAAGGGGCAACCTGGACAAATAGTCCGCAACAATATTCTCAGCACCAGGAATATAATCCAAATGAAACTGCAAGTCTGGTAAGCGGTAGTGCCTCTTAACATTACAGGGAGTGGCATTGCTGGCTCCCTTCATGGCGAACACGTTTATTAAAGGCTTGTGATCCATATGGATGATGAATTCCGAACACTATAAGTATTCCTTAAAATGATTCACACCCCACTTCACGTTATATTACAGAGTAAGTGCACTCCGCACCTCTTAAAGTGCGAGATGCAAAAGCCACAACTTGTTCATTTCCTTTTTTTGGGGGAGTAACACAGCACCCAACCCATGCTGCCTTGCTTCTGTGATGACAATAGAATGATCAAGTGTATCAAAAGGTTGCAGGGGAATGGCACAATTTAAATCCTATTTTATTTACTGGAATTCACGCTCTTGCTCTGAAGATCACAAAAACTGCTGGTTTTTCTTCATCAGCATCCTCATGTTATCTGTCTTATCACTACACTTGGAAAAAAAACTGGAATAAAATTCCAACATGCCAAAAAACGACTGAAGCTGGTCCTCATTTTGTGGTGTGGGCAAACCCTTTATAGCCAAAACTAAGGGCTAGATGTAGGTAATTCATATTTACCGACTCTTAAATACCGAATTTTACCGATTCGGTATTTAAGAGTCGGTAAATATGAAGGGGGGAGATGTAGGTATTACAGAATCTGTAAGTACCGAATCTTTAAGATTCGGTATTTACCGATTCTGTAAATACCGAATCGGTATTGCCCATTGATTCCTATGGGCCTTGAAGCCCATAGGAATCAATGGGCAATACCGATTCTGTAATTACAGAATCGGTAAATACCGATTTTAGCAAGGGTGCAGGGGGTGTCACTTTGACACCCTCTAGCACCCCAAAGACGGGCATGTTTGCCATGTGGCACACAGACATGCCTAAGGGCATGTCTGTCTGTCACATGGCTAGGTGTGCATGCACATATGTGCATGCACACCTGGAATCGGTATTTTACCACCCAATTGGATTGGGTGGTAAAATACCGATTCTGTAAGGCCTTTGGGACTCTGAAGAGTCCCACCTACATCTGGAAGGTACCGAATCGGTAAAAATACCGATTCGGTATTTTACAGATTCTGTAAATTTACCGATTCGGTAAATTTACAGAATCTGTAAAATCTGGCCCCCTACATCTCAAGATGCCAAATACCGGTCGGAAACGGCCGAATTCGGCCGTTTCCGACCGGTATTTGCCACCTACATCGGGCCCTAAATCCTTCTTGGGTTCCACCCCCGAGCAGACAATTTATATCCCAGATAATCCACCTCATCCAGAGCAAACTTACACTTCTGCTTTTAATGTGATGCTCCCTTTCCATTATGATAGATAGTACAGTGGCCAAGGTCTTATTACGATATTCCATATTATTACTGTACACCTAAATGTCATCCTAAAAACATGTGACATTGGGCACACAAGACAACATCATCTCCATGACCCTTTGAAACACTGCAGAAGTCGATACAAGACCGAAAGGCATTCTCCTAAACCTATAAGCACTGGAAGGAGTCACAAAGGATATAAGATGGTGATTTTCTTTCTTGAGAGTGATTTGATGATATGCAGAGGACATATCTGGGGTGGTGAATATTTTTGCCCCCTTTAATGAACCCATCATCTCCGTAATGCTTGGTAGGGGATGTCGGTCAACCAATATTCTCTCATTTAGATCCAGTAAGTCAATGCACATCCTAAGGGCACCATTCCCTTCCCGGCTGAAACCACAGGGGATAACCATTCAGAGCTCTCAATGGGCTCAATGATACCCTGCTGACAAAGAGATTCCAATTCTACGGGCAACTCCTTTCTCATGGCAAATTGTACCCGTCTGGCCTTGTGAATGACAGGTTGAGCTCCCTGTTTCAAGATTTTGCGATGTGACAATCCCTTAATTTTCCCAAGATTCCTGCTAAAGACTTCTGGAAAAGATGCTCTGCAATCCTGTGCCCCCACAGCCCAGACAGATTTGATATCTTCTTCAAGCAAAACCTGCTCTGAACCGTTTGGGTGAAAAAAGATGCCCAGGTTTTTCTGCTCCAACCATCCCAAGAGGGGAAGATCGTCTTCTGCCACATGGCAGGAGTGGAATGTCACCTAAATGTTAGCACACAGTCAAATTCCCCCAAGACCTGAACAGGTTTACCCCCATAAGTTACAGGCTTAACCTGGGATTTCTTCAAAGGGATGTTTACTAACCTATTCTACTCCTCAGCACCAATGAGAGTGAAAAAGAAACCGGAATCGGCCATCATGGAAATATTTGCATAATTTACACCAATTTGACAAAATAGTTGCATGACACTTGTGCAGTCCAGCTTCAAGACTTCTGGATTATTTATGGAGTCAGTGGTTTTACAAGAATCACTCAAATCATTCAACTTTCCCACAGCACTCGATTCACAAGCATCCGACACCATCATGACCATATTTCCTTCCTCACTCCAGATCAGAATCCAGTTCTGATATGCTATCAACTGACAGAACCATCTTAGTTGAAGGTTTAACTAGTGCTGGCTTAGATTTGCATACCTTTACAAAATGAACTGGTTTTTGCATTTCGCGCAATACTTGCAGGATAGAAAAATGCATTTCCCAGATGACTTCTGCTGCCACATCTGTAACACTCTAATGTTCTCTGTTTATCACTTCTTACCCCCTTTTGTTTATGACATTCTCTACCGTACCTGCATGTACCTTAGTTTCTAAGGCCATGTGATCCTTGTGCATAGCTGCAGTCTCAATATTTTTAGCTATATCCAATGCTTTGTTAACTTCTCGGTTGCCAAAAGCTTCCCTTGAATCTTTTTGCTGTTAGTTTTCTCAACTAATTGGTCCCTTAACATTTCATCCTCAAAAATATATAGTCACATGTTGCTGCTAGGACTCTTAAGATCACACATGAAAATGTCTACTGGTTCAACCGGCAACTGCTTCCTCATGTAGAACCTGTGCCTTTCCATAATGATATTACACTTCTTTTTAAACCTGACATCCATAATTGTTATGGCAGAAGCATATTCATCCACTGCATCATCCTCACCCATGACTACAGCAGGAGGTAAGTGCTTCAAAACCTTCCTCCCGTCATGCCCAAAGAGTGGCTCAATAAATCAAAATTTTCCTTCTGAGTGAAAACCTCTGCTTCAGTGGCTTCTAGGTAAGCATCAAACCCTTCTAACCGCAATTCCCACTCCACAGGGGATTCCCTGGAGTTGATAGAAATGGAGAATGAGATAAAGCTGACTGTTGCACATTGGAGGGTTCCTAAAGGACTACAAAGATATATACCAGAATAAATGTATGCAGCAAAATTATGCACCGAATGACCTGCAGTAAATGACAATATTATGAAGTCGGTTCCAGGATGCTTGTTTCTGGTCCAGGAAAGACCTGGCTTGGCCTTTTGGGCTGGGCTGTTCCCATGAGGCAGAGAGTCAACACTGATATGTATATAGCTGGGTCTGAACTGGGGTGGCAAAGTGAGCTAAAGAATGATGATGGATTCAACCCAGATCTGTGACTGGAATACTATAATAGAGAGAGTGAATCACCAGCTAGTGATGGGAATACCTGGTGTGTACGTCACCGACCTGCACAGGGTTGAGAAATATCCAACTCGAAGAGAGATCCCAGAGGAATGATGGTGGTGTGTGTGTCACCGGTACATGCTACGTAAGGAAAATTCAGCTCGCTGTGGCGATTCAACTTGGAGAATACCAACAATGCCATCAATGAGGGTGTGCGTATCACCGATACGCAAAACAGGCAAAGATGGACTCAAACCTGAAGAGTCCTGGTTGCAGAAGGACGTTGAAGTTACCAGGGTGTGAGCAGAGGCATCTGGAGTGCGTCAGGGGGCCGGCTGACTAGGCATGAAGAAGTTGGTGCCGGGATAACGCATACACGGCTGGAGATGGTTGCTAGGTTACAACGCCAAGCCAAATGTGGTGACACAGCCCCAACAGTCTGGGGCTCTGGTTGCTAGGCAGTGAAATGGGTTTGATCCTGACGTGACGGTCTCACAGAAGGTGACATCCTTAAGCTCCCGTAACACCCAAACATGGATACGGAGGAATCATGCCCAATAGGTGCTGACAACAGTGCAGGAATTAGATGCCAGGAACACCAATGAGTGCTGCTGTCGGGCTGAAATCAGAGGATCACCAGTCTGCTGTTTGTTATTTCAACATAGAACCCGTCGTCATGGTGGCATGTGCATTTACAACGATAAAGCAGAGCCCAACAGCTATCCCTTATTTAAACTTTTATTGTGCTCAAATTACACAATATAGCAAGCTTGTTAGTGTGTGTATTGCATGAGTGGAGGAGAACCATTTGCAATCATCTGCACAGGAAGTCACATCACTGGATTTCCCACCATCCATCTGCACAGGAAGTGTCAACACTCCTCCCATTTCCTGGGACCTACTTAATCGCAGACTCTTTGCTTGTGTGCCAAAATCAAGCCAGTCTGCTCCTGTACTGTGCCCAGCGCCAGCATTCCTGGAAGTCCCCGCTGTGACGCTCTGTGCCCTCAACCCTGCCCACGTGGTTGACTCGCCGCACCACACAACACTGAGGCAGTGCTCTCCTGCACTTCCTGCAAGTTTTCAGGCACTTAGCCACAGCCAGCACTCACCAAATCTGCACCAACAGCACCCAGCACTCCACTCTCTCACACAGTCCTGCAACCATTTCACACAACACTCCACACTCACAATACTGCTCCTCAACACCCGCTCACTCACCAAACACGCCATAGAGATTTGGATGCTGGATGACAACAATTCAGAGCTACTTTTTCTCATGTAAATCTGGCTGAGACTCACATTGGCACCTGACATAGACATAGTCATCCGCCCCAGCTACAAGATCACCAGGCAAGACAGATTTCACAAGCCCGGAGGCACAATCGTCATCATCCACATCAATGCTATCAGCTGCACCACTTCCATGGATACGTCACATGGAACACCTGTCATTCAAGCTCCACATCACAAGCAACTTCACCCTAAGTGCCACTCTCGTCTACCGGCCACTGGGACCGCGCATCAACTTCACAGACACAATTGCTGACTCTTTCACACCACTCTCCTTCAATGCTAACAGTTACATCCTACTCAGAGACCTTAATATCCACCTGAAAGACCATGCCAAACCCCAACTCAAAAGCATTCATCAAAGACCTTTGAAGGCCAGGCCTCATCCAATGAGTAAAGGGACATACCCAAGCCGCCAGACACCTCCTTGGTCCTATTTTCACCAGCTTCAACAACATTCGAGTCCACAGTCCCACACCACTCTGCTGGACAGACCACGCCCTCATCGAGTTCAACATCCCGTCCCGGTCCAACGCACACACTCCACTGCCAGACCAGCCAGCTGAAACTGTAACAGCTTCACTGACAAGGGCTGGAACTTCGCTCTCAACACCCAGTCACCCAAACACAGCAACAGCCTCCCCAAAGACATCAAGAATATCAATAATTGGATTACCTCCTGCACTGACTCCCTGACCCCCTCAAAAACAGCAGTATAACAAGATCTAAAATCCAGGAGGTGGTACATGGAAGAACTCAGACTATTGAAACACCATTGCAAACAACTGGAGCACAAATGGGGAATGAGCCAGGATAATGCAGACAGGGGCACGTTCAAATCTTCCCTTAGATCCTACCACTAAATGAGCAAAGAAAATTCCGACATCGTGAAGGATTTCACCGCACTAGCCGCCTCCTTCAACTTGATCACCCCCTGACAGAACTTCTGCAACAATCTCTTTCAATTCTTCTGCAACAAAAATGCTGCCATTTACAGCAACTTCAACCTGCCACTGGACTTGACAGACCACGCCAAACGCTTCTCGATCTTATCCAAAGAACCAATGCTAATCACATGGCCAGTCATCACCACAGAAGAAGATGCTGCCACCATGAAGTCCATCCACTCAGGTGCCCCATTGGACCCGTGCCATGCCTACTCCAGAGGACTGCAACTCATCAGAGTCATGCTCACACCCTTTTTAAACACTTCCACAATCTTCCCGGGCACATAGAAACATACAAGGGTTCTCCATTGATGAAGACACCCTTCGTGGAACTTTCAGTGCTCACCAACTACAGACCGATCTTCCTGCTGACATTCCTGGTCAATGTCTTAGAGAAAAACATCAAAAGACGCCTCTCCGAATACCTCCATGACCACCAACTCCATGACACTGCTCAATCTGGTATTAGATTAAATCACAGCAGGGACCCAGCCCTCGTCACTGACATGGATGACATCTGCCTGACTCTGGATGGAGGCGGCATGGAAACCCTCATCCTCCTGGATCCCTCTGCAGCATTTGACATGGTCTCCCACCCCATCCTAATCCAACGCCTACACAACATCGGAATCCAAGTACATTCACTCTGATGGATTTGCTCCTTCCTGACTAAAAGGACCCAATCAGTCAGCCTGGCATCATACACCTTGGATGCTTGTGGCCTCATCTGTTGAGTTCCGCAAGGACCCACCCACCCCACTTTGCAACCACCTTCATAAGGTCAGGCACTAGAGGCATACACAGTGCTTAATTCGAAAAAGAATAAGCGCTGGTGCTCAGAGGTTTGTTCAGAAGCTCTTGAAGGTTGGGATGTGGAATACCATGGCTGCGTGGTTTTGATTACAGTTCATTCCTTTTTAATCCAACGCCAGACACTACTTGCCTCTTTATCTAACTCTGGCAGGTTCTTTTTCATCTCTGCTTTCCCTTTTGTCAATATTCTTTCGTCTTTCTCTTTCCCATCTCTCTTTTGCTCGGGTCAAAGTTTAACAGGAAAAAGGTGCTTATCCCAGTTGGAAATGAACATCCTTTGCCTGGTATTCTCCCAGATATTTGCTTTCTGTAGCTGAACTCGTTTTTCTTCACCACACGACTCTGTGCACTTTGATGCTGCTAAACAGTGATAAAGTGGTTGTGCTATCTCTTTTAAACATGATAAAATTGGCATATCCCTCATTGGCACATTTAATTTACTTGTAGGTCCTAGTATATGGTACAACATGTATACGGGGCCTGTAAGTTGTATGCTACAAGTGGACTGCAGCACTTGTTGTGCAATTCATTAAAATAGAGCTGTAAAACATGTCTACAGGTCTGCCATTCAGCCTGGGTGGGCAGTTTTAAACTGCCATTTGACCAATTAAAAATAACAATTTTGGCAGGCAAACCAACCTTTTGAATAATTATGTTACCCCTAAGGAAGGCCCTAAATACCCATAGGGCAGGGTGCATTTAAAAAGTAGGGCTTGTATATTTAAAATTGTACATGTCCTGACAGTAAAAAAAAAAATACAAAAAACGTTTTTTACTCTAGCAAGGCTGGATCTCCCTTAGGAAAACCCTAGTTGCCATTAAAAAACCTAAAATGCTCAATTTCGGTTTGGGTGCAGCCAGAAACATGATTCAATGGCTTGTTTTAATGGTCATTTAAAATCCAATTTAATGGTAAAGTCAGATTTTAAATTCTATTTTGGCTTCTCTCGAGGGATCCTTATTCTTGAAGAGTCCTAATGATGATCCCTTAACTCTTAAAGGGGTCAAACATCATTGACTTACAGCATGGCCCCATACACATTGTTCCTTTTGGATTAAACAAGCTGTATTTTTGATTATGAGATACTCATTTTGATCACTTTATTTACTTGTTTTTACCTCAGCAAAGAGAGCACCATGTGTGTTTTCTTTCATTGGCACTTGTTGTGTGTTATTGTATATATGTTTTTCACTAAATTAATAATTTGTTCATGATTTACATTGTTTTGCTGTATTAGGAACCACTGTGTTGCACTAAAAACGTACTGACTCAGGTCACTAATGACACTCTGGTATTTTCCCTTGTTTTCTTTCAAGTTAAGCTTGATTTCTCCGTTGCAAGTTATCACAGGGCTAAGGACAAGTTTATTTTTGACTCGTGTGGTTCACCCTGACAAGGATAGCGAGGATTTTTGAAAGTGGGTTCTCACCCACTCAATTAATACTCAAATTTCTTACACTTCCCAAAAACGAGTGCTAGTGGGCCTCACCTGCAACCACCAGCTCACATTAAGGGGAGGGTATACAGGACACACAGACACAAGCAAAGAATCAGGCCATTACTGGGCCTGTGGGTAGTCTAGGGATGGATAGGATATTTGGTTTGGTGTTAGTTGATTACCACTCTGGGCAGGTGATAAGAAGATTAGTAAGTGGTGTCAGTACTTGGGTGTTAAATGATTTCAGGAAGAAAAGGTATGCAACTGTCACTAAAACAAATAAGGGATTGTTTTACAGGCGAGGTTGGTAATACATTTGAGATTGACGCTGTACTGCCCAACTGCAAACAGGTTGGTCAAAAGAACTAATCAAATGATAAAGAGGTGTTTGCAACTGGCCTGAGTGATTGTGGTAGGTGAAAAGAGATCCATCCAGGAACTCACTGAGTGTGGTAGCAGAGGTCTCTCCATTTGTTTCTCTTACAAATTGGAAGAGTGTGCCGAAAATGTATCGATCGGATATTAGTGAACATGTTGGTTTTACAAAATAAATCAAGGTGAGAGAAGAACAATCAGGAAATGTATAAAAGGAGATATGATTGTTCCAAACGAATAAAGGAAATTATTCTGTCTATAAGTATCATCATTTGTCAAAAAAATCTAGGATGCCCGTTTGTGCGATTTCTGATCCCCTAGAGGTGGTGAATGTGGGGAGTGGTACAGTATTTTTATAGAGAGTAGTCAAACATCGAGCATGAACCTGGTGTGCAGAGGCAATGTATTCCTGCAATGACAAAAGTGTAGAAAGTTTCATGAGGATTATCAAGAACCCATTTGAAGGGTGGACAGAAGTCTGAGAGGAGGAAGAGTACGCCTTTTTTGGCCTATAGACATAAGTGAATCATTATTATTCGTACTGTCTGTTCTCATCTGCTGTATGTTTTATGCAACTAGCTTCCTTTTCCTTACATGAGGAGCATGTGTTATCGTATGAATTTATGTGAATAGGTTATTATGTGACTGTACTTCGTGGGCAGCATGTACTTTATAGCTCCTCCTTTCCTACAGTATTGTTACGTTTCCTCTGACTTACGAGTGTTTTCATCAGTTGGAGCAGAGATCACACAGAGACAAGATATGTGGTGTTGGTATTTACCTTGGTTCTAACAGCACGCATGTCTAGCATCTATTTCATATAGTAATTTCCTCTCCTTGGTAAAAGTTAATTGATACTATTTATCTGTGGGAACATTATGGGTCTTAAGTGACGGTTAACACTTTGATTGTTGTGCCGCCCCTTCGGTGGCCACCGACCTGCCTGCCATCCTCTACTGATTTGGCCTCAGGAACGCAGGACATGCTGCACCCTTTGCACGTTAAGTGCAGGGCAGTGGTGGCTCCTCCACTATGGCAGAGGAACAACGCCCCACTGCTTTCAAGCAGTGCTAGAAGCAAAAACATAAAATAATAATAACTTTCTGTTATTATCATTTTATGTGTCGTGGACGGGTGGGTGGAGCGGTCTGCTAATGGAGCAGGGCAGCAGAGGAGTGGTTTGCCCACTCCTAAGTGCTCAATGTCTGTTTGGTCGTCCCTCTGAGGCCGTCCAAACCAGTCATCCTCACTTTCCCCCTTCCCCATGCAGGCTGCATTACAGCCTGCATCAAGAACATGCCGCCCCCTCTAGCCCCTGGCTGAGCGCCGTATCATGGTACTTGGACCATTCACAACACTGCATTGCAGCATTGTGATTGGCTTAGGGGAAGGAGCCTGACTGCCTGACTCCTGTTCCTAAAGTCGGAGCAGGAGCAGAGACGACCCGGCGGCAGCAAGATAAGTGATATCTATCTATCTATCTATCTATATATGTTTATAGATATATATTTTTTAATTGTGCTCCCTCCCGCAATCGCGGCCCCCCCTGCACGACCTGTCTCCTGCTCTCCACCTGTGTCTGCTCCCCCTCTCCCCACAAGCCATGCCAGCCGCAACTGGTGCAGGGAGTCCCATGGCAGTGCTGACGTGCAACTGTATTCTCCAATTAGACCTACATTTCAGTGACCGGCCAGCTTGTGCAATCCTATCCGGCAATGCTCTTCTCCTTGGAGCTGGCGATGATTGCCATGGCTCCATTCCTGGCAACTTTCCTAGAATCCTACTGGAAGAAATTCTGGGAAGTCTTTATAAAGTCCCAATCCAAGATGTCTGTCACCATATTGATTCAACAGACCTTCCAAAGTCTATACGGAACAATTGCGATTCTCATATTAACATGACTAGAGAATCCGGATTTCATTAAAGACATGGAGGCTGACATTATGCATTATTCCTTTAATGCAGTCCAATCAGCCGCTTGCATCACAATATTAAAAGGTTCCAGAATAGAACAATAGCAACACATGAAAGGCATGAGCCATCAACAATCTGCCTCTTTTGAATGTGGAGGAAAATAAGTTCATGAAACTTGAAACATCAAAACGATCTTCTGATGAGCAGGTTGAAGGAGAAGGAAGAACGAAGGTAAAATCAAAGGCCAGACGACACACAGTTAAGGAGCGTTACCTGAAAAGAGAAAGAAGTAAATATCTCATGAATGTAAAAATTAGTGTCAAGCTTATCAAGCTAAAAGGAACAAGAGATTAAACAAGTACTGTTAATAAAAAGTACATTAATAAACTGTACCAAAAACAGCATCAAATCATTGTAAGACCACCAAAGGGTAGAATGGGAGGGATAATGTCAGCCTCTGTGTCTTTAATGAAATCCAGATTCTCTAGTCATGTTAATATGAGAATCACAATTTCATTACAAGAACGGAGGCTACATTATGCATGTTGGTAGCTTTGTGAAACAACATCAGACATATGTTCAAAAGGCTTGCAATAATGACGTGCAAAGGTGCTAGCATTTGACCAGTCCGAAGCTTTGAGAATGTCGTCCAACTTACCTCCAGACCAGAAAGATTTACTGGTCATAGCACCCCTCTAAGGGAGTGAGCTTGAAATTTATTTAAGTCAATACCTGCTAAATCACAACAGTCTTAGCCCTTCTAGCAATAGAGGTGGGGTTTAACAAAGGATATAAGCAATTGGTTAACATCCTGAGGGCGAAGAGCAAACATTCTGCGATCATACTCTCTCATGCAGTCCACAATGCAAAGTTTTGGACATAATTCAAAACGCGGGTGAAAGATTGAATCAGACATAGTCTTTGTTCTTCTATAAATCTCAAATTTGACTCCGAACATGTTAAAAGATCTATTCGTCATCTCCAGGGCTTGGACATCAGAGACCCTTCTGCATGAGATTAGGCATAGTAAAGTAGGCAGCTTAATGGAAAGGTTTTATTTTTTTTATTTTATTTTTTATCGAGGAGAGTATTAACAGGCCAGTTATTGAAAAGATCAAGGATTAATTTGACTTCCCAAAGACTTTCATATTTAGGTTTAGGAGGTCTTCTTAAACAAATGCTTTTCATCACTCTACAAACAATGAAATTTTTACCTACCGTTTTACCATTGACAAGGATTCACATTTTCTGTTGCCACTTCCAGTCTCCGGGCCATATAAAAGAAGACACCCTATTTCACTTTGCGTCTCAATGCCTCGAAATTTGGTTTCATCGTGTTCCTCGATCTTTTCTCTATCCAACTGTTTTTTCCAGTACGATGCCACTATTTTCTCCCCTTCTCCTTTTATCACCAGGCTTCCTCCTGGTCTTCCAGCATCACCATCCACCTGCCTGCTATCTCTTCTCACAAGCTGGGTTGTCAGGCTTCCACTCCTATTCAGCACTGAACCCATTGGTTTCACCATCATCAAGCCATCCTGCCACTCCGGAACTCTCTTCACCAGACTTCAGGAGTTTCTTTTTGCTTTCATGGTGTTTTCCTCCTATGGGCTCCTTTCAGGAGGCACTAAACTGCTAGGCACAATCTATGTCAGCAGCATTGTGGCTAATGGAAGGGGTTACCCTTAACCTCCTGACAGACAAAGTCTGCGAAGGCCAAAGTGGCTAAATTCAGAAGCAGTCTCCAGGATTAATCCAAGCATCGACAGACTCAGGATAACCCTGAGCAAGAGTGAAAGATAATTTAGAACACATCAAACAGGGCTCTCCCATGACCAAAGCTACTTCTATCAGGAGAACTGACATTCCCATAAGTACTCTAAATCCTCTGTTTATTACACCATTCACCAACTGGGATGAATTCAACAGTGTGGACCTAGAGATAGAGAGTGTGGTCTGAGCCATGAGATGCTAAAAATGATAATAAATTGCAATATAAGTAATGTATCCAAACCATGTTCGAGGGAACTAGATGCCAGCTTGGCTCAAGGTTAATGGATTAGGGGGCACTGAGGAAAACACCAAGAAAACGTAGAGAGACTTGGATGACCTGTTTAATTCTAAACTATTATTTGCATACTTTGATCATGAGTTTTTGAAAAAATGTACACTTTAAATCGCACATATACATAGTGAAATCCCAATTTCTTAAATAAGCAATGTAATCACATTCCTGTGACACCTGCTGAATGTTTCCGATTGTACCTTTGCAAATTCCCGGAGATGATGTTATAAAAAAACGACAGTGAGAGTAATCAGTTCCAATAAGAGTAGTTATTCTCCAAAGGGACATGCACCATCCCTGATGGATCAGGGAAACATTTTCATGCACAATTTTCCTTTGAGGTTGGGAAGTAATAACTTCTAAATTGGGAACAGAGCTTCAGATTTAGAAGACTGACGTAATTCCCTTTTTCCTCGGATCGACTGTGATCTTGAAGGGTTGATTGATTAGTACTGATGAATGGAAAAGTGAATGTGAGTGTCTCTCATTTTTAGTAACGAATGCAAGAGACCATCTCGAAGGTTCCATGAAAGAGTACATTTTCTTCATGAACGAGGACAGTACCTCATTAAAGCAAAAATCCTTTATTGGGAACCTTTGGGAGTAGCCTCAGAATGTATTTTTCTAGAGAAGAACATTGTCAGAGGCAGAGACTACAGGAGGTTTAATGGGTGTGGAATAAGAAGTTCTGAACATATGAAATGCTTAAATAAAGACTAGTCCGGTAAATGATCAATTCGTGGTTTACCTTATAACCGTGCTCTCAACCTCTCAGTAGGTTTCTCTAAAAAAGAATATAAAATTCATATTGGGGAATCTCAGAAATACATGCAGAAGCCACATTTACTGTCTTTGCATGCATAGTTAGACCACGGTTTTCACACAAAAAGGGTTAGGAATGTTCACTACATGGATGATAAAAACAGCGCTATTCTTCACTGGAAGAGCCATTATGATGCTGAAAAATCTAGGAGGCCTAAGTAGTAGGATTTGTCAAAAACAATAGAAATACTTATACGAAAGAGAGGGCTTCCGCAAGCAGCCGCCAAAATTAATTGCTGTACAATCCCCATGACCCGTAAGGAGCAATACACTACACCTCATCATTCCCAAGCTTTATAAATGATCTGCTCCTCTGTGCCCCCACCCTTGTCCATTGTAATCCGTTGTAAGTCCATTGCTGCTAATATCGCTACCTGCTGCTAAACTTGCCTGTTTGCACTGCCTTACCTCGTGTGGACCGGAGTGGTCTCCTGAGGCTCCTGGATGTCTTCCCCTGGTCGGGTCCGTCCGTGCAAGCGGACCCGCCATCTTGGGGGTAGTCGGCCACGCTCTAGTGGTCGGGGCTGCACGCTCGGGGCTCCATAAAAACAACACTGGAGCGAACGCGCAGCGGGCGAGCGCGGCGGGCGCGCCAAAGGCAAGCCCATCTGCGCCCGTCCGCGCCAAGGAAGCACCTAGTGCCAGTTTTGCTGCCGGTCGTGACCACATGGAGGATTGCCTAAAATCTTTTGGCCCTTCATACTCTAGAGAGACTCTTTTATATATCGGTAAGTCTCATGCTGACAAGGGGACATTTAGGCTGCTGCACTCAGCCTATCCACGTGCAGACTGCCTTGCCGACAATCTTCCAAAGTGCGGGCTTCTGAATGTGAGGTCTCTACCCAGGCATAGCGCAGAAATACAGCTGATGATTGAGACACACGAGCTCGATGTCCTGTTCATGACGGAAACATGGACTCGTCCCGATTGCTTAGTTGACCCCGGCTGGGCATGCCCGCCTGGGTAAACATTTTTACACCTCCCTAGGTCTAATGGGTGGGGTGGGGGGTTGGGGTCATCTCAGTCAGTCAATTGCACTTGATTTGATTCGTTAAAATCATAAAAGCAATAAAACATTTATGTACAATATAAAAACACTTATTTCATAATATACACAATCATTGCAAAGTCAATAATAGGACATACAAAAATGACAAATACAAGTCTGACGGTGTTGTAAACATTTCAGTGGGTTGCAGGTTCAATAGTACAGGATCACTTGGTAGGCACTTTTAGTTTAATTCTGTAGGCCGCCACTAGGAAACTGGCCACACAATAAATAACACAAATGATACTGATGGAGCGGTAATTTCTTCTGGTAGTTTCTAAATGCAAAACCCTCATGCTACCTCTAATTTACCGATAAAAAGGTGTTGGGCCCTTCACACCATGTATTACCTTCAGGAGATTTAAATAAACCTGAACAGTCAAAAATGCAATTTTATTATTCAAGCCAATAAAGAGAGTTGTTGAGTATTTTAAAGGGTTTTATTTTCTAGTCAAAAGTTAAGTTTTTCTCTGACCCTTTATTCATTAGTAAAATATCAATCAGGTTACAGAATTTGGAAAACAGGAAAAATATCAATAATACAGAACACATTACAGTCTGCATATAAGCATTACATGTAGTTATGAAAAATGTGGCGCAAAAGTCTTAAAGAGTTTCTAAGAAAAATAGTCTTGCATAGCTAATCAATAATTAAATAGTTTGCAAAAAATCTCCCATTAAGAGAAATAAATGCATAAAACAAATAAATCTTTTAGACCTAATTAATTAGTCAAAACATAAACTTAAAGTTTTAGCATCTAATCTAAAGAGCCTTTCTATCTGTTGCTGCTCATGTGCATCTCTGTGTCTAAAGAGCAAAAAGGAGGGAGACAGCCCGCCCTTCAGAAGACCTCAAAGGAATGCGGCCTGATGTGCCAAGATATGACGTGGAAGCAAGAAACCTCCCCCTGAATCTCCTCGGACGCAAACCTGCCCTTCAGCAATCTCCCGAGACGTTTCTCGTACCTAACCCATAGAAGCCAGCTGAGCTGAGAAAAAAGTAGACAGCCCCCATCCAGAGATGACAGTATTTATACCCTAATTATTGGCAGAGTACACAAAGATGTAGCATCTTTCAGGAGAACCTTACGTGATTGGTCAGTCATAAAGGCATGAGTTCACAATACCCTGACTCATTCTAAAATCCTGACTTCACCAGTTTTTAACAAAAGAAGCATACATGCATAACTACATTTATAAACATTTGCAACATTTACTAGGAAAAATGTTTCATTCTAATTCATCCTTCCTTCCACAGCGTAGTCAGAACGGATACTTTTAACTAACTGGTACATTGGCACAGTTACAAAAATTTACAGTTCAGGTTGTCCTTGACTTTTTGTCATGAGGAAAGCTGCCACAGTCTGCGCATGCTCCCTTCTCATTAAATTGCAAGCCATAGCCTTGATGGATTCACAGGCAGCCATGTTTTGTGTAGGCCCCAAAAATAAAACAAACACAAAGATAATATTAATTTCATGTAAATCAGTCCATTATGTTTCCCAAGTGCATTATTAATTCACACACACATTATAAAAAGAGGTGTTATTAACTGAAAATGTTTATCAAAATATGCAACAAGTCAAAGTCTATTAAGACAGGAATAATAAATCTAGATTACATGGATGAGCTGGGAAGAGAGAAACACATTCTATTACTCTTCAAAGGTAAAAAGGCCACTTTTTCTCTACATTGCAAAAAAAAAAATGTTAATTCAGCAAAAGCATTTTCAGGCCTCACTTTCATGTTTTTCATGTGCCATGTTTTTAACCTGCACCAAAATGTGCGTGGCAATTTAAATGCAGCCTGTCTGTAGCACAAAAATAAAACAATGCATGACTGCAGATGAAATCTGCTCCATCAATCCACCCTTCTGATAATTCAAATCATAATAAAATGATTTATAATTCATCACACATATTTAATTTCACTAGTGACAGTATTTTCTTTTTTTTTTTTAAATTGCAAAAGCTGAGCATATAAGAATGTTACTTCTATTTCTAAGGCAAACACAAGTCTGGTCTGTAATCAGATCATATATAGCCAAGCTCAAATGTTTTAGTGCAGAGATCTGTAAGTAGCTTCTTGGAACAGTTAGTCTTCTTTAAAATAAGTAACTAAAATAATAAAAAAGGAATTCACCAGGACAGTTTCAGCATTTCTTTGCTCATTGTCATCAGCTTGTCATTAGTATGGCTCATACTTTCCATGCAAATTGGACTACTTAGGTGCTGAGAAACTCTGACAGAGCACCATCAATCCTTTGCACTTTTTTCAACCAAGGCCTTTCACTCTTATTTTCACTTTGATCAGATTCAGATGTTTCACCACAGCATATCTCAGATCAAAGCCGTTGCACCATCCATTATGCAGATCTTGTGTAGCAGCTGCAATCTGGTGAGAAACTGCACACTGTACATCAACCAGACCTACACAGCAATGGCTAGTGTTCTCCTCAGTGTTTTCCACAAGTGCATTTGCATATGCATTTTCAAGCCACTTTGGTGATGCTGAAAAACAGTCTTTTACAAAAGGTAACTCAGTGCTGCCATTGTGTTGCTTTATTATGCTTGACACTTCAGGCAGATAGCTACAATCCATTCCTTGTCCAATCTGTTGTTCCGCACTTATTATCTTTAAGCCCACATTATGATCTGATTTCAGAGAAACTGGCAATCTATACCTGGGCATCAGTCTTTGCAATAACACATTTGCCACTATGCAGTTGTCATTTCTCTCAAAAACAGTTCTGATACAACCCTGTTGTGCTGCTTCAAAAAAAATTTCTTGAGCCTCTTTTAATTCATCTGTGAAGATTCCATAAAATGTACATGCTAACAGAACACACATTTGTGCAACTGAATTAGCATTTCTCTCTCCCATGACAACAGTGACTCTCAATTGAGCAGATATACTGCATGTTATAGTAAGGGCAATCAATTTCGAATTTTGGGCTGGGATAATTACTAAAAGCCATGAAGCTTTGACAACATCATGTATAAGGAGCACAGCATGTGCTGCTTTTAATGTGTCACCTTTCAAACATGGGCCATCTACAAAATGGACATTGTTGGGCTGACTCAGACGTTCATCTTTAAAGTCTGAATTTGGCTTAATGCATATTTTCATGATATTTAGACACTCATATTCAGTTTCATCATAATCCAATTCATTTGCTGACATTTCTGTGAAGTTAGGGTCAAAGGTCATTGGGCAATACATCACAGACCTTTGAACACAGTCATCTTTTTCAATAGGCAATGAGAGAGCGCAGCCCTCCCTCTCACTGCAAATTAGTGTATTTTCTTTCAAATAAACTTTCATTCCTAGTGCTGGGGCGCGACATTTTTTCTCTTTCAACTCTAGGAATGCTTTTGTGCAGTTGTTGTCCAATGGAAGCGGATCAGACACACATGAGTGTGTCAGCCTCAGTAAAGGCTTAGCCACTAGGGAAAGGTTTAGTAACCACTCTCTACGGTAGCTAACCATTCCCAAAAATGTCCTGACTTCTTTCTGAATTTGAGGTGGAGTCATCTTGGAAATTATTTCCACCCTCTCTGGTGACACCTTTCTACCTCCCTTTCCAATCTTGTGTCCCAGACATTCATCTTCTTTTTGACAGTACTCCTGACTATTCTCATGCAATGGCACTGTGACATGAACTTGGCAAAAATCAATAAAAATAAGCCATTCTTCAACACATGGAATGTGAAAAAATATATTGGCTGGATTCGGTACCACAGGACAACATGGAAAAATTATGCTTTTAATCTCCTGCACTATTCTGTTCTTTTCATTTATTTTCTGTGAACCTATGATCAGAAAGTTACACAAACTTCCAATCAATTCCATCAAAAATCCTTTTATTGGTAAAATTCCTGCAACTGATTGTGTTCCTGAATACATGTCATCTGGTTCAAATTTTAATAAAACATGTTCTGCACATTTTATTAACCTGGCATCCTTCTCTATGAACTCTCTTATTTCTGTGTTTATTATTTTTTCCAAAGCAGAAGGTAATTTTTCAACAGTCTTTTCTGAAAATAATGCTACAGCTGTCTCTTGTTGGGCCATTTTAAAATGTACATCCTCATCAGGAATCTGAAAAATAACATTATCTGGTGTACAGTAATCTGTGCTGCTTAATTTGCAAAATAATTGTTTTCCTGCTAGGCCTGAGTCACAAACAGCAGTTTTGCAATCTTCCTCAAATGGGCCTAATTTTGGGGCAAATTCTTCTAAAACTTTGTTTGTAATTTCTTTGTTTAAAACTCCTGCAACTAAATCTGGACTTTCCACTGCCTTCACAATGAACTTGGCACATTCAGAATTCTGAGTGTTAAAACTCTCATTTTCAAACATAGTAACCTGTTGGACTGGGTTCTGTTTTTGTCTCTGGAAATAATTCACATTGGCTCTGGACAACTTATTTAAATTCATGTTGGCATTTTCCATATTTTGTGGGACCATCTGTGCTTGAAAAAGTCCTGCCATAGGTACCTGTTTCTGAACTGACATTTGAATTTGCTTAGCTGCCATATTTTGCATCTGCATTTCTCCATGTTTTTGTGCATCATGTTTACATTTATTTTTCTTCTTCCAATGCTCAAATCTGTTATAAAGATGGCAAAAGGACACATTTTCCAGCAGTACAACATCCATACCTGAATTTGCACAAACCAAAACACCTTTATTTCCATCCTGTGCTCTTTTAATCTGTACCCAATCAACATCCTTTGCTAGCACTCTGCCCTTCAGGAAAGTAATCACTGCTATGTTTTTATCCATTACAACAGAAAATGATGGTGCATTCATGCAAACCCTTTTCACTGTCTCTTCACCTGACCCTTGAACAACAACTTTAGATTCAAACCACAATTTAGTCAGCATGGCAATATAAAAGAACATTTCCAAATTAATGCACAACTCTTTCAATATTTCATCAAATCCATCAACTTGTGGGTACCACAGCATTAATGTGTCTCTCAATTGTGAGATTGTGTTCAGAAATGCTGCAAGTTCACTTTTATTCTGTGGCATAGGAACATGCACTTCTCCCACCATTTTTCTCAATGAGTAAGCAAAAGCTTCTCCCTCATTCTGCTTATTATTTTTCTCAACAAAATCTGGTGGCTTCCTTTCCTTAGCCAGTTTCCTTGCTAGGTCTGGTGGTTTCTTTTTCTTCTCATGTTTTCTTGCCCAATTGTCTCCTAATTGCTCAAGCCCATTGCATTAAAAAAAATTTTTTTATTTCTGCAATGTGCAATTGCATTCCTGAAGAACACATTTTCTCATTTGCTTCATCATCCATAAGTACCCTGAAACTTTTCTGAAATGGAAAACTTCCTGAAACATCATTTTCATATTTTTGAGCCAAATCTGTCAGTCCATTATGTGTAGTTAATGCACATGCAGCTGTTTCCTTACTCAGGGAAATTAATTCTTTTTCCTGACACTGGTTCACATTTTCATTATTTAAACAGCAAGGACTGTTAATTTCTTCATGTTCACATGTTCCATTTAAAACACTATGCTGTCTCTCTTTTCCAGGGCCTGTGTTAATATGTTCTCCCATGTTTTCTATCTTTTTAATCACTGCTGCTTCCTCAAAGCAGGTTTGAAAAATCCCATTTTCAATTACATTCATTTTATCCTGGGCTGCAGATGTTGTAAATACCATTTTTCCCTCACCTTTCAGTGCTTGGGGTAATTTCTGTTCAATAATCTGTGTATTCTGAGTTTCTGAAATAAACTCTGGCAAAATCACTGATTCTGCAGCTCTTTGAACTTTTTCAGTAGGGACCATATTAATTGGGACAGTCATAATTTTTCTAGGCATTATCTGTGCATCTGCAGTTTGCAATTCTTGAACTAAATCAGGCACATTTGAAGCAGTAACACCTGGAGGTATCACTGTCAGTACTGAATCAACAGGTAATGGGTCAATATAAAATGTCTGCACAGTTCTCTCAGTCTGTATTTCTCTCTGTTCAACAGAAGCAGTAGCCCCTGTAGTATTTACTGGTGCACTATTTTCAGTATTTTTCATGGGAACCACATAAAGTGGTGGACACTCAGTTAACAATTCATCCATTATTTCATCCCCTGAATCATTATTTATTTGACGTTCTTTATCATCACTAATTCCCTTCTCCTGCATCTGGTGCTTTACCTTTTTATCCTCACTTGCTTTCTCTCTTGCTGTCTTCTCCCACAGGCTTAAGGCCTCAAATTGTGCAGCTTTAGATGGTGTCTTTATTTCACATAACACTTCCCTTAATTTGTCAATAATTTGCAATTCAAAAGTACCATCTTTTGGAAACCTCAAAGCACCTTCTTTTTCAGTAATCTTGCACCATTGATGAACCCACATACATGTATTTTGTCCCAAATTGGTAGACATAAAATGCACAGGTGTTCCTTCAGGAGCATCACCAATAAAAAACACATTTTTCACTTTACCTCCTAACAGCTTCTTTAAACCTTCAAACATTTTCATTTTTGCAATAGTTCAATGCAATTTCTTTTCTCCAAATCTGTCAGTCTCAATTTTAGTCAGTTTTACTCCTACCACTGACCCTCCACAAAATCTTACTGCAATATTTCTCTTAATCAATAACTCTGTTAGTAACACATAAATACATTCGCTACTCTGTCTGTTGTGCTAAATAAAGGATAGATTTATATTCACTGCGAGTAACACACGCTTACCCTTCACAAAGTAAGACCTTCCGTTTACTCTTCAAACACTACAGGTAAATCCCTTCCGCTTACCTTTCACTCAAGCTCAGATGAACCTGCTACTCCTTTAGACTTATCCTTCAGGATATATCTTAGTCCAAAGTTTCACCAGCGAACCCTTTTGCTGTCACTCAAGCTCAGAAGAACCTGCTACTCCTTTGGTGTGACCCTTTCTAGGTGATATCAGACCAAAGTTTCACCAGCGAACTCTTTGCTATCAATCACTCACACAGAAAATAGTCCCTAATTTAACACTGCCAGCCCTACCTAGCTTCTCAGTGTTATTCCAACAGACGAGTAACCTCAGTGCAGTGTGGCTTCCATTTACCACCCGCTATTCCTTCCCGGGATTCCACAGGTGTGCATACCTGCGTGTTCCAGACAACACAGAACAAGACACTAACTTAACATGAAGAGTTAAAACATGTAATCAATAACCAAAAAAAGTATGTCCTATGAAATTACCAATATAATCAATAACACCATCAATTCAAAATGAGCAAAATTTCACCAACAATAAAAACGTAATATTTTCAACACTTCAAAAATACATCCTAGCACTTTAACAATATTTCACAACCCTGTTGATACTCACACCACTTCTTGCATCACCTGCCAGTACTGCTTTGCCAGTCTTCAGGTTCTGAGCATAGGAGTCAGGAATCAGGACTTGGACATTTTATCTAACTTGGGCAATTATTTAATTTCTCTTCTAAGGTCAATGATCCATTAGTTGAATAGTTGATGGTGAAAGCAATAATCACTAATCACCAAACTAATCAATAATGACCATCCTCTGATTACCAAAAACTGATGGAGCGGTAATTTCTTCTGATAGTTTCTAAATGCAAAACCCTCATGCTACCTCTAATTTACCGCTAAAAAGGTGTTGGGCCCTTCACACCATGTATTACCTTCAGGAGATTTAAATAAACCTGAACAGTCAAAAATGCAATTTTATTATTCAAGCCAATAAAGAGAGTTGTTGAGTATTTTAAAGGGTTTTATTTTCTAGTCAAAAGTTAAGTTTTTCTCTGACCCTTTATTCATTAGTAAAATATCAATCAGGTTACAGAATTTGGAAAACAGGAAAAATATCAATAATACAGAACACATTACAGTCTGCATATAAGCATTACATGTAGTTATGAAAAATGTGGCGCAAAAGTCTTAAAGAGTTTCTAAGAAAAATAGTCTTGCATAGCTAATCAATAATTAAATAGTTTGCAAAAAATCTCCCATTAAGAGAAATAAATGCATAAAACAAATAAATCTTTTAGACCTAATTAATTAGTCAAAACATAAACTTAAAGTTTTAGCATCTAATCTAAAGAGCCTTTCTATCTGTTGCTGCTCATGTGCATCTCTGTGTCTAAAGAGCAAAAAGGAGGGAGACAGCCCGCCCTTCAGAAGACCTCAAAGGAATGCGGCCTGATGTGCCAAGATATGACGTGGAAGCAAGAAACCTCCCCCTGAATCTCCTCGGACGCAAACCTGCCCTTCAGCAATCTCCCGAGACGTTTCTCGTACCTAACCCATAGAAGCCAGCTGAGCTGAGAAAAAAGTAGACAGCCCCCATCCAGAGAGGACAGTATTTATACCCTAATTATTGGCATAGTACACAAAGATGTAGCATCTTTCAGGAGAACCTTACGTGATTGGTCAGTCATAAAGGCATGAGTTCACAATACCCTGACTCATTCTAAAATCCTGACTTCACCAGTTTTTAACAAAAGAAGCATACATGCATAACTACATTTATAAACATTTGCAACATTTACTAGGAAAAATGTTTCATTCTAATTCATCCTTCCTTCCACAGCGTAGTCAGAACGGATACTTTTAACTAACTGGTACATTGGCACAGTAACAAAAATTTACAGTTCAGGTTGTCCTTGACTTTTTGTCATGAGGAAAGCTGCCACAGTCTGCGCATGCTCCCTTCTCATTAAATTGCAAGCCATAGCCTTGATGGATTAACAGGCAGCCATGTTTTGTGTAGGCCCCAAAAATAAAACAAACACAAAGATAATATTAATTTCATGTAAATCTGTCCATTATGTTTCCCAAGTGCATTATTAATTCACACACACATTATAAAAAGAGGTGTTATTAACTGAAAATGTTTATCAAAATATGCAACAAGTCAAAGTCTATTAAGACAGGAATAATAAATCTAGATTACATGGATGAGCTGGGAAGAGAGAAACACATTCTATTACTCTTCAAAGGTAAAAAGGCCACTTTTTCTCTACATTGCAAAAAAAAAATGTTAATTCAGCAAAAGCATTTTCAGGCCTCACTTTCCTGTTTTTCATGTGCCATGTTTTTAACCTGCACCAAAATGTGCGTGGCAATTTAAATGCAGCCTGTCTGTAGCACAAAAATAAAACAATGCATGACTGCAGATGAAATCTGCTCCATCACTACATAAAGACTGTAAGTAGACATACGCAGGCCTGACTTGAATAAAACCTGCCTCTCTTAACAGAGGTGCCAAATATTTCTTCCTAGGTGCCGTGTACAAACTGCAAAACATAATAAAGTGCATGGAATCTTGTGCAGTAAATTCATCACAGCTACATGGAGGGCCACTTTCCGGTTTACACCATGAGTGGTAGGAGCCTAGGGAGTAATGTATTAAATTAAATCTAAATTTAATTAACAAAAACCTGTGAAGAGGCTTAGTTACAATTCTAAGGTAAGGCTCAAGGGAAGGCGTACTTAATAACAAGTAGTGTTGTCTGACCGTTGGTTTTGTCAGTTCCTGCTCTTTTGGGGTCATCTATAACGCTACGTATAAGATTGGTTCCATTGATATGGACTCGGCTGAGGGTACGGAGCTGTTGGGTCTATCTATTCAGAGCTGTTCCGGGACTATTTTCACTGGTGTTCTGTGTTATAGACCTCCAGGGGCTTTCAGCACTCAACAGCAACAATCGCTATTAGCTACCCTGACCAACATGGCAGCCTCCCACCGTAAGCTTATAATTCTAGGGGATTTTAACCTTTGGCTTAATGGCTCACTGGACCTGGGCTTACTAAATTTGCTTCATTCTTGTGAAAGCTTCGGTCTTTATCAGCTAGTTACAGAAGCTACTCATAAGGCGGGGCACCTTCTTGATTTAGTATTTACTGTTCCTGATCTATTGGTTATGGGGGAAATCCTGCCTATGGACTGGACAGGCCATTCCCTCGTCAAATTATTTGTCAATATCAAGGGCTCTCAAACAAAGGCCCCGCAGACCACCAAGGAATTTTTGTGCAGAGATTGGAAAGCTCGTGCACGATTAAAGACCTCTAATCCGGTGTTTAGGGTGGGAGAGTGTTTTGCTTTGGATAAGCAAGTTGAGGAGAATTATGCCTCACTTTGCACAGGGATTACGACTGTGCTGGACTCTCATACCCCCCTTAAAATGCGCAGTTGCAAGAGAAAAATCGCTGCCCCTTGGTTTAATGATACACTGAAAAATTTGAAGCGGGGTTGTAAACAAGCGGAGAGAAGTTGGAGGCGCAAATACGAGGAAGCTAGTAGGTTGCAGTGGAAGCAGAAAATCATGGAATATAAGAGCCTGATTAGGAAATCTAAGGCGGATTATTATTCTTCCTTGATTTGTACTGCCACTAATAGTTCTAGAAGTATTTTCAACATATTAAATAATCTTACTAGCCCCGAGTGCTCTAAAAACTCCATTGTCCCGTCTCAGGAACTCTGTGAGAATCTTGCCAAATTCTTCAAGGAAAAAATTGAGCTTATTATTGAGGATTTGGAGGACTCTCCGGACACCGGCGGTCCCCCAATCACCGGACTCAGGTCTCCGGTGGATGGGAGTAACGATCCAGCCTGGCTGCCGAGTGAATTTTTATTAGAGTTCCCTCTTCTTACGGAAGTAGCCTTTAATGGGCTGGCAGGGGGGATTTCTTCCGGTTCTCCTTTGGACCCCGTGCCACTTAAGATCTGGAAGGAGTATGAGGAGGAATTGTTTCCCACTCTTCGCCTGATCTGCAACCAATCTCTGGCCACGGGTATTGTTCCAACCCAATGGAAGCAGGCTGTGATATCTCCCCTGCTGAAGAAGCCTTCCTTGGACCCAGAATGTTCTAAGAACTACAGGCCCATTTCCCTGCTGCCCTTTCCAGCTAAGATTGTCGAGCGCTTGGTCAGTGCAACCCTCTCCAAACACCTGGAACAGCATCACTTATTAGAGGACGATCAATTCGGATTTCACCCGGCTCATGGGACCGAAACGGCATTGGTCACCGCCGTGGATGAGCTTCAAAGGCGTGCAGACAGGGGTCAGGCAGCGTTTTTGATTCTGCTTGACATGTCTGCCGCCTTTGATACGGTCAACCATGAGATCCTATTGGGCCGTCTAAGTGATGCTGGGGTGAGGGGCTGCGCTCTGATGTGGTTTAGGTCGTTTTTGTGGGATATACAGCAGGCCCCTTTTCAATCAGCGTTTTCTCATGTCCCACAAGGGTTCAGCTAACAGCCCCATCCTCTACAATTTATACCTAAGACCTCTGGTATCACTTATCAAAGCTTATAAAATCAAGATAATAAACTACGCCGACGATACGCAGATGGTCCTTTCCTTTGAGGGAGATGAATCGACACCTGTGGAGGTATTCCATAACTGCCTACGGGATACGTTATGGTGGCTAAAAAACAACTCGCTCCAGTTTAATGCCGGGAAGACGGAGGTGCTTTTTAGCGCTGGTAACAAGATCTCCCGTCCGCTTCCTGAAAATTTCTGGCCTCCTGAGACAGCGACGAAAGTGCGGCCAGTGGAATCAGTCCGTAACCTAGGGGTTATGCTTGACCAGAAGCTTAGCATGGAAACACATGTAAAGAAAACGACCGCCTGTTGTTTTTCTATCCTGCGGTCTCTGCGGAAGATTCTCCCACTTTTACCTTTCCAGGCACGTGCACAAGTGGTAAGATGCACAATCCTTAGCAGGCTGGACTATTGTAACGCCCTACTGTTGGAGTCCCCTGGCTTTTTGTTGGATAGACTCCAAAGAATGCAATCAGCGGCAGCCAGATTGGTTCTGGGGCTTCCTAGGAGAGCACATGGGCCAGCTGCTTTGGCAAAACTGCACTGGCTCCCTTTGAGACAGAGGATCCAATTTAAAGCCCTATGCCTCGTCTTTAAGGCCCTCCATGGATTAGGCCCTCTTCCCTTACAAGCGAAATTTGCCTGGTATACACCAACCAGACTGCTTCGCTCTTCAGCGGCGAGGCTGGTGAGGGTGCTGTTACATCCTGCTTTTCCTCTTTCTCTGTCCTACTTTAGTGTTTGTTATATCTTGCTTAGCATGCATCTATGATGTCACATAGGGCTCTGATTGTGTATGCTTGGATTGAGAGTCAGTTACATCTGAGGCTGAGCAGGAGTCCATTTGCTCCTGGTGGGGTTTTTAATTGGATTACTATTGAACCTACATATTTCTGTATTATCAACTAATCTTCAATAAATCAGATCTATTTATATAAAAAAAATTAAAAAAAATTGTTACAAAGTTAAAAGTACATTGTAAAATAAGTAGATCCAATAATCGTAGGTATACTTAAGTTGGTTTATTAATCATAGTTGGTAGTAAGGAAGGCCCCACCGGGAGCAGCATGCAGCTGCTCAGCCCCACTCATTCAAACTGACCACACATTCAAACCATGCATACACCAACATTCTAATGACATCACACACACACAGGCTGAGCAGCAGGGAAAGAGATGACCAGAATATAACAGGTGCCCAGATTAAGAAAGGTTAGATCAGGGGGTAGATCTTTTGAGGTGGCCGCGGCCAAGCTTTGGAATCTACTCCCGTGGGAGATAAGGCAAACCAAGGAGCTTCTCCCCTTCAGGAAAAAGATCAAAATCTGGCTGTTTCCCAAACAACTTTAACTTGTGCACTCCACTCTGCTCTGCCTCACTCTGTTCCTCCCCTTTTTGAGCCACCAGCGCCAGGATGCCTGCAAGCTGACAGTGTGCTTTATAAGTCATATAAATAAAAAATCACCTGTATAGGTGGCAGATTGAACATACTTGTATATTGTGTGGCGGCCACCATCTTGGATACCCTCTAAGGACAAACCCTGCATAAAGAGTGGTCTACCCGTCACGTATGGCGCTGCCATGATCGTGACCTCTGTGCTTCACTTCTCTGACACAACTCAACATGTGAACGTCTAACGTGGTTGATAGTTCTTTCAGTGCTTACCAAGGGCTCCATGGGAAAGTTGGGGTTGGGATTACTAAATATTTTCGGTGATGGAATGCCATAGGAAAACAATAATCTTCACAAGACCAGGTAAAAATAGTAATCTAACCATGCATATTGTGTAGATTCCAGCTATGCTGTGTCTCATTGTTTATGACTTTGACATTTGTGCTGCCTTATACATGCACTATTACTATGAAGAAGAAAAAACCTTTCCCAAAAAAAAGTCGACAGGAACATTATTCTGAACTGTTGGAGTAAATATACAATTGGCAATTAATGAAACACAGAGGTGTTATCATATTTACAATCCTAGGTCTAAGATCAAGATACTTGGATCAAAGCCTGTTGGTGGACCATGTCAAACAAGAGATATCTAGGTAGAAAAGTGGCTGCCAAAACATGGTACATATGAAGGTAAAGGAGTTTGCTATTGACCTTCGGATCTACATCAGGAAGAGCGGTGCTGGCTCAAAGCAAAGCCATACTCCTGTGTTTTGTGTGTGATGTGCCTACATTGTATACAATTTATACATTTAACTCACAATGGCTGTGAATGAATGCATGAAATGTAAGAATGTCCAAGTTAGAAACAGTGAGCCGGGGTTTCTGAATTGTGGTCTCTAAAGTTCGTGCATTTATTAGGAGAATTTCCGGTTTATGTGTAGTAACTTTAGACACCTTGAACACAAAAAAACAGATGCATGCCTCTTGGCTGAGCCAGACAGCTCTTCATGAGTTGCTGGTTCTCATCAGAACCTTTCAGCTCTTTGAAGAAATGATTTGAAGAGACGCACTGACCAGCCTCCTCATCATGATGTCCATAGTGATGATATGGCCTAAAAGATTGGATAACTCGGGGTTCTCAGAGTAAATTGTATGAAACTTCTATTTTCCGAAGCTGCTTGGGGTCAGTACCGAGGCCCCCCTGATGTGATTGTAGTGCCATAAGCAATCTAAAAACCTACTTTTCTCTCTACTTCTTGGAACATTTTCTTCTTGGTTGGCCTGTCAGCAATCAAGTGGTGATTACTCCAACCCAAGCTAAAGTTGGCTACCGAGTCTTTCTTTTCTTCTCGCTGAAATTAGTTTCAAACTTTTATGTGAGTAGAAAGTTCCACTTGAAGCAGCTGTGTTTGGAAGCTGCTGTGATGAGGTGTCAGTCCCAGGCCTCTGAATGGAGATAGGCTGGGTTTCAAATGGTGCGAAGGGAGAAATATGGTATTCCGCAGTACCTTTCTTGACATTTAACTGACAAGTGGCTGAGAACAGAGCAGGTCCGACCTGGACTTTGTAGAGGTGAGACACCGTACAATTTAACTTAGAGCTTTGGAGCAGAAGGGTTTTCTTTAAGGGCGTTGCGTACAGGCATAAACACAGGAAGTTCGTTCCCTACATGGTTTTGATCTGTTTCATATTACATATGACAAATTTGCCTTTGCAATGAAATATACATTTTACCAAAGATATACTCGAAGTGTGGAAAATGTAAAAAAACAAATGTGCTACTTTCAGTACATAATCACAAGGGGAACCTGTCAAACTGACGCTTGTCGTAAGTGGGGGAACTAGGAATGGAGAAAGCGTTGTGTTATAACTAGTTGGCATACTTTAACCCCACAATCTATGGGTGCATGGAGAAGTTGGGGGAAGAGACTTTTCCACAGTCCTTTCTGAGGTCTTTGACGTTTCCTTCTTTTTATAATCTGTAATGAGAATTGCTTGAAATGGAAAAATAGAAGTGCAGGTACTCTGTATCAGAGTACCTGCTTGTTTCAGGGAAGTGCAGGTACGCTGCAATTAAAAGTATTAAGTCTCTCTTGAGAAGTGCAGGTATTCTCCCTCTCAAAATAAAAAAGTGCCAGTACTCAATACCAGACAGTACCGCCCATTTAAAGCAGTGGTAATGAGGGGAAATGAGCTGGTAAATCAATCTGAGGAAATGGACGAAACACCTACCTCACAGAGCTCAAAAAAGGCACTTTCACCCAATTTGGGATGTGGGGTAAAGGCAATGGTCATTTGACCTCTAGCTGTAAGACTTAGTCAGTAGGGACTGGAAAGGGATTTTCCAAGTTGTTTTGTGGTCTTTGCATTTGGCAATCAAGAATTGGAAAAAGAAAATGGCTCATAAGTCAGTGTGGAGAAGTACAGCAAAAGGGAATCGAATGGTTACCCAGCCGTACCACCGCTGGAGTGCACCTACATCTCACCCACCCCTTCCCCATCCGTACTTTGTCTCCCTCAAGCCGAGACAGGAGGAGTCAAGCAGAGCCAAGAGGATGTTGAAGCACTACTGCATACGTGCAAACACCTCATTAGGCAGGAAAAGCTCACCATCACGCCGTCTCAAACTTCCACGTTGATTGGATGTATGGTGGCTTCCCAAGTTGTGGAGGCTCTTTGGTTGAAGAAAATCTACCTCCAGGCCCACCCTTTGTACTCCCACACTCCATCTTTAACCTCCAGAGATTTGGAAGCTGATTGCAAGTGCAAGGGGCCTACCAGATCTTCCCTTCCTCTAAATCTGCTGCTTACACTCTCCATTAGCAATACCATGGCCTACAAGGTACCTCCACTGATAATAACGGAAGTCTCTGCACCACCGCTTGTAGCCACACAACTAATGCAATGCCTAAGTTTCCATTTTACAGAGGAGTCTACACTTGGCAAATAGTAATCGGATCAGATTCTACTTTGTGTCAGGAATTCTGCTCTCCTAATCAATCAGAGGAAACAGCTGCTGACCACATAACTATTTCCAAGCTGAACTCCTCTTATACTTTTAAAAATGTCCTAATATATCCTTAAGATTCATCCTTCTTTGGGCAACGTAACATATCAATTTTTTTAACTGCTTTCAGAAAACTTTAGGCCTGGGCGGTGAACTCTGTTACATTTGCAGAGTTTGCAGAGTCTTCTGCACACCGCGGAAAAACTCTGCTCCGCAGGGCGGAGTTTGTTCCTCATAACGTTGGCGAGCGTGAGCAAGGAAAATCCAACGCTAGACCACCGCCCAGTGAGATTTCTCAATGCAGGTGGTTGCAGCTGGTCGCGACTTCTCACGTTGAGAAACCATCCATTTGTGCTGAGGAAGCTGCAGTTCGAGTAGAAAATCTACTTGAGTGGCAAAAAGATGTAGCGCCCTCTTGCTCTGCCCATGGTGCCGTTCTCACAGATTTTTCATCATGGGACAAACAGACGGCACTAAAAATCAGCGTGGATTGCTTGACATAATGAACTCTGCCATTTGCGGAACTCTGCATAGCACGGTGCAGTTTTTTGGTCACTTTGCTGAGTTCCGCCGCAAAATCAACCCAGGCCTAGAAAACATCTCCATTATGACATTTCTCTCATTTCCTCATCCAGCTCCCCACAGAAAAAACATCATCTTACCTTCATCCTCTTATTTTATGTCATCGCTACTGGCATGTGTGAGAGGCAGCCTACTCCCATATTTCTTAAGCTTGGCTCGTTCTCCATCTTGACATTGTAACTCTCTGAGGATAACAGCTGCAAGAAATCTTTGGAGTAGTACGTTCTGACCCTTTTCAGGTAAATGCAAACATTAAAAGCTTTTCGTCTCTCAGTACCATAACTTCCAGCTCCCGAAAGCAAGAACTTAAAATACCTTATTGCCCAAAAGCATGCCAAGGCGTCCCATCTTACAACAATGTAATTTTTTTCTAAGTCCTTCAGAGGACATTTTTCTCTTTTCCTCCTATAAGCTGGATCACTGTAGGCTTCAGACCTACTGACATATGTAGTGTGAACAGTATGCCAGTAGTGCTTATGTGCGTCGGATGGCTCCTGTGTGTCCCAACCCATGGCACTGGAAAGCCCTCTGGAGCAGCGGGCACCAGAGCGATTTCCTTCCCCCCCCCCAACAGCCTTGGGAGCTGGGGAAGAGCTTCCCCAGCGCCTGAGGCTGTTCCCCATGTTTCTGTGAAGCAATGATCAGCGCACACATCCTGCTGACGTAATTTCACAGAAACCTAAACTGAAATGAGCCGATTGGCTCATTTCAGTTTCACTTTCAAGGTGCTTGTGGGGCTATCTCTTCCCCCCAAGCACATAGAAGGACAGAAGAGATATCATTTGAAAGGGTAGAATCTCCCTTTTCCAATGGTACCCCTTCCTAGCAGGTATCCACCCACTGGACACCAGGGAGGGAGGAGTGGCTTCTTGGGCAAGGGCCTTTGCTCCCCCCAATCAATTTCTGGCATAATCAGCCTGTCTGAATCCCATGGGATTCTTGTGGCATTATCATTCATGTCTTGGTTCAGTAGAGAAGTAATTTCTTACCTAATGCTGTTTGGATCTGTGCTTACATATTTTACTCGAGTTCTTGCCATGAATTGCATGAGGGTCTACTTTAATGTTCCTACACCTCATATAGATTTGGATTCGCTTTTATAAAGTGCTCTAACACTCGTAGGTCTCATGACGCAGAGTTAAAGCTAGAAAGTAGTGCAGTAAAACCAGGAAAGACAGCAACAGGGAAGGTTATGCAAAAAGCCATGTTTTAAGGGCTTCCTGAACAGTATAAAAGTAGTGATGGTTTAAACCTTTTGTGGGTCAAGTTTCCAGATGCGGGGAGCTTGAACAGAGAAGATCAGGCCACAGTAGTGGCTTAGACAGAACCGGGGCACAATCAAAAAGACGAGGAAAGCAGAACCTATGTGTCTAGCAGAAGTAGCCAATGAATCTCATGTACAATGGGTGATGCATGGTAAAACATGGTAATACAATGATGCAACTTCTGAAACTTGCCTGTTCATCTTAAGTGATGCATCCATTTTAACTCCTGTGCTTTTTACATTAGTTTCCACCTGAGATCAAGGCCCAACATCTGAAGGCCAAAAGGAGAGCTACCCAGGGATTTGATTTCCACCTATAATCAAATTTTAGTATTAATCTTCATCCAGTGGGGAACCATCCAGTTGAGGGCCGCCAGTTTTGTAGAGAGTAAGCGTGAGCCCCTACACCCCTCCCACTACACCGGGACCTATCTGGGCTACTAAGAACCTTTCCCACCACCCTGGGCTGGGAGATACCTGAGCCACTCCTCTTAGGGTCACTCCACAATGCCTACTCAGACCCTCTAGCTCTCACCAGAAGTCTGCCTCCCGTGCAAGTTCCCTGGGATCAGAGAACACACACTCCAACAGGTGTTGACATAACCCTGGAAAACAACAACAGAACATGTGCTCTCTGACAATCAGATTGAACAGCCCTTCAAAATTGTTTGCCGTGCTACCCATCACCCAACCTTCCAGTGCGTCACAACACTCATCCACAAACTCCCCCCAAGACTGGTGAAACAGTTTCCTACTGCCCCTGAACCTCAACCTATACCCTTGGGTGTGACACTCTCTTCCTGGTAACTAGGTAACACACTCTGGGATCTGGGAGTGGGACTACCTACACTGGACTTACGCCTGCTGCCACCACTGGACCCCACCCTCACTGGTGAATCCAGACCACTGAAACTACACTCAGGGGACAACCATTCCTCAAGAGCTAGTTTCTTCCTGGCAAAGACCCTCTCTGCCTCCGCCATCCTCTCCTGCGCTAAGACAATCTCTGTCTCAAGCCTTTTCTCTTCAAGGATCAACTCCTTGAGTCTCCACGCAATAAGGCCTTTTTCTCCTCCACACCCAGCTGCGCTATCTCCTTGGCATGCTCTAACCTGAGCCTTTCCAATGCCAGCTGGTGTTCCCTTCCTTCCCTCCTATCTACCCATTCCTCTGGGGACAGGGAAAGGGATGGGGTACTTACCCCGGCACTGTACCCAGAAAGGGACTCCCACTCTATGGGGTCCCCACTATCTGCTGGCGTCTCTGCCCTGTCATTTTCTCCCTCCTGTGCAGACTCTTCAGGGCAACCCTCAGACCCACCACTTTCTGGAGGCTTAGCTGGGTGTCTGACCCACTCACTGCTGTTTCTCTCCTCACAGAACCCCCTCAACTCCAACATTCTGTATTTGAACAGATTGCCCACAATAAAGGTAGATTCAATTGTTAGCAAGGCACTAAGACATAAGTGCAACACAAGAGACCTAGGTGTAACAAGCTGCAACAGGAGTACACAATAAAAAATTACTTTTTCAAAGAGAAACAGTAAAATCAGGAGAAATCCCCAAACAAGTGATTGTCTAAAAGAGTTTTGTAGTGTAACCATGCGTCACTGTGGTACTGCGCAAACGCCAGTTCTATCTTCACCGCTGACAACCAATGTTAGAAATGGGATTTCTGGTTGGCTAGGGCAAGCGTCTAAGCCAGGCAGAAACCACCACTCTAGTCAGGGCAAGGGAGTTACACACTGAAGATAACCCCTGCTCACCCCCTTGGTAGCTTGGTACGAGCAGTTAGGCTTATCCCAGAGGCAATGTGTAAAGCGTTTGCGCAACACACTCACACAGCAGCGACACACTAGGCATACCACAAAAGAAACTCCACACAAGGTTATGTAAAAATAGCCTTTGTATTACTCATAAAACACATTAGATCATAATCACAAATGTACACTGTGCCACTTGGCTCTAGGTAATACTTTACAGGGGATTATGTACATTACAGGGCCAATCGGGCTACTGTCAGAACCATCATGAATCACCATTCGGGGAGATCAACACAACCAGTAACTACTAGTAAAGGTACACTCAGTATACGCATCTTAGGCAAACCTCTTAATTAGCAACAGTGTAACAAATCACTAGTATAACTCTGTCACTATTGACAAAGACTGTTCCTAACAGCACATTGTTATGAAAAACGTAATCAGCTTACTGTTCATACATCATGGCATTAGCATCAGCCTGTCACCGCACCCTGCTTCAGATGGCAAACATTATATCAGCACAACATGCCCACCTTAGGCTTACGTAATGCACCGCTATGGCACATAGGGGGGGCTAACCTTATGCCCACAGTAACTGACTTCCCTTGCGTAGGCTCCGGGGCGACCTGCCCGCCTACCGCAGGTAATGTGGAGCAATGCTAATGAGGGGCTTCCTTGAGTTCTCACCTCGAGCTGCCTATACCAAATGCCCCCAAACAGTAAAAAGGAGTGCAGTTGCCCACAACCATGCCGTGGGACCTGGGGGCCTTCGTCGAGGTCTCGCCCCGTCCCAGTACCACAATCCGGTGTTCCCCAGTAGTGCGGAGTTATAGGGGGACACACACATTGTCCACTTTGGCAGGGCGACCTCCCTCGGGCGCCCCGCTTGCACACAAGTGGTAGGCAGACAGACCCAGGCCCCGCTACTCACGGTGGATTGAGGGCGGCTGTGACGAGGCCGTCCCTTCCGTGAATGCTGCCTTCCTTCTAGCCGCCGCTCTGGCTTCCTCGGGGAGAGCGGGGTTTGCAGCGTCACCGAGGGCCACGCTGGGATTGGCTCTTCCCCTCTGGTGTCTCTTTTCTTTCGCATGTCAGCAAAGTTCCTCACCGGTCTCTTCATAGCTTGTGAGTCTCTGGGCTTGCCTCAATGCCTCCAGCCGCTGAGTCTCTCTCTCCGCTGCCGACGTCCTGGGGAGCACACAGAGCCCTATAGACTCTGTGTTGATCGCGCTGTCAGCCTCGCGCACCGTCAGGCACGAACACGTCTGACTTCCTTCCTTCTCTTGACTTCCTCTTGGCTGACCCTGCCCACAGCCAAGCGCGGCCACGCAGTCCGTTCTCTCTGCTTGGCTTCCTCTTCCCGATGGGAGCCCGGCACTTTCCCGGGTACCTAGGGAAAGTCACGATGCTCGCCACGTGCCTCCTGGGGGCCACTTAAGGGCACTCCTAACTCGCTGGCCAAAGCACTTGAGGGGGCCTCACCACAACAGCACTTCATGAACCCTGCAGCTTCAGTGTTTCACCTCGAGGCACTCAAAGTGCAGAGGGTAGATCTCCTCAGCGCTCCACCCGCACTGCCAATAATAATTTTACAAAAACCCGCAGGCAGGATAGGGCTGCAGGTGCTGTTGCATCCCCAGAGCACTTCAAGGCACCAGAAGCAGAGCGCTCACCACGCGTTCAGTGTATCAATAAAGCGCCCGACTGGCACTAAGTCCCAAAAGGCACACAGGGCAGGGCTGGGCCAAGCCAGGCCAGCACACAGGGTCACCCAGCGGGCAGCAGATCAGTCCCTAGTGGCGGTTCCTCCTTCCAGCAGCCTGCCGACCGCAGGTTCCCCAGTCAGCACCAAGCAGCACTTTTCATGGGGTCACAGCCTCAATACTTATATTCCAAATGGCTTTGTTCTCCCCCTGGCCCAGGGCTCTGCGCCCGGTCCAAACCAGTTCTGGGGGCACTCACACCTTTCTCTAAAGGTGCACCACCACCTCCTTTGTCAGTGTAGGCTCTGGCCCCAGACACACCACAGGAGGGCGGAGCCAGCATTGTGGAAGGCAGGCACAGTCCCATTCAGTCCCAGGTGCTACTCCTCCCATCACTACAAATGCAGATTGGCCTATTCAGCCTAGTGCTGACTCACCCAGCCCCTGTCACTAAGTGTCAGGCAGGCACAAAGACACACAGCACACAAAAATGCCCACTTCTAAAAGTGGAATTTCTAAAAAAGTGATAATAAATCTGCGAACGCCATTGTGCAGCATTTATTACCACTATTCGAAACATACCAAGCATGACCACTCTACTCCTCTCAGATCAGGAATTACCACATAAACAGTTATCAGGGAATCCCCAATGCATTCCTATGAGAGGGCATCCTCAAAGTAGTGAGATACCAAAATGGCTGGTTGTCACTACCAGGACATGTCACACAATTAAGGCATATGTCCTACCTTTTACCTACAATGCACCCTGCCCATAGGGCTAGCAGGGGCCTACCTTAGGGCTGACTGATATGTAGTAAAAGGGGAGTCACAGATGTGGCACCCATTTTATGTGCCACGTCACAGCGGCAGTCAACTGCGCGCACAGGCCCTGCAATGGCAGAGGCCTGAGACAGGTTTAAAAGGCTACTTTGGTGGGTGGTGCAATCAGCGCTGCAAGCCCACTAGTAGCATTTAATTTACTGGCCCTGGGTATCTGAGAAACCACTTTACAAGGGATTGACAGGTAAATTAAATACGCCAAACAGGTGTACACCAATCCTACCATGTTTACCACAGAGAGCACATGCACTTTACACTGGACAGCAGTGCTAAAGTGCTCAGAGTCCTAAAACCACCAACACCAGGTCAGAAAAAATATAAGGAGAAAGGCAAAACGTTGAGTGATGACCCTGCAAAAAGGGCAAAGTCCTACAAACCCCAACATTTCTCTTCTAAACTGTTGCCATGTGTGACCGCTAGCATCTGTTTTTGAGCCTTCTGTCCCTTCTCTGAACTGCTGCTAAGAGTGGATTTTGTCTCTCTCCTACTCAATCAGCTATGATCTCCATGCCTTCAGCAATGACACTGGTTTCATTTAAATTAGGTTTATATGCCGGAAGCTTCTCTTGGGTGTAAAGGTCATTTGTGCACCTGAAAAGGTTTACTTGTTTAAATGACTCATACAACTCCACACATGTGGATGTATTCAACACCCTCTGAAGACTGCTGCACAACTTAATACCTTCTCATGCTTCCATTAAACACACTAAAAACAATTGGCTTTCCAAAGTAACTTTAATCATTTCACTAAAATGTTTCTCTAAATAAACAATAGGCGTGCTTAGATTTACATATTTTTTTTCTATAAGTGCAAAACCAAATCAAAGTCTTAAAGTAGCCCAAGTTACACAGTGTCCATCTTTCCTGCATTGTTTTTATTTCTCCTGTAGTAGACTGTCTTGGTCACAAGTCTTTCCTGTCAGCTGTGCCACACCCCTGTACTACACCTTCTTTAATAGCTATTCCACTTCAACATTCCTCCAGTGCTCCCTGAGGGCAAGTCTTATGAGAGCTCCTCTTTAGAACCAGCATATAGGCTGATATGTAACTGAGTGATAAAGGTGATTTGATTATTGCCCCAGGAGCTATCACCTCCTCGTTACAGTGATTCCATGGACTAGACAGCCCTCACTCAAAGGTTATGTGACACAGTAGTCATTGGAGTGTTATATTTTGTTATGTTATGTTATGTTATTTTAATTTATACAGCGCGCAGCTACTCTGAAGTGTCCCGGCGCTAACAGCAAAAAGGCAGAGGAAGCACAATTACCAATTAAAACAATAGGGTTTTTAAGGCTTTCCTAAACAGAAGAGGATCCTGAGTGGCTCTCAAGGCCAAGCTTCAAATGGGGGTGGGTTGCACACCTTTTTCTCCCTTGATAACGTAATTCATCCTTTATATCCTGTGCTCAATGGATATAAAGCGTGCTCAATGGTAACGTGCCCAGCTCCTATGTCATGTGATTCATTAAGTCACTACGTGGGGACACCGTAGAAGTGCCCCAAACCATGGCACTGTCGCCATGGTTTGCGGCACTTCTACGGTGTCCCCACGTAGTGTCTCAAGGCCAAGGGCAGCGCATTCCAGGCCAGACAAGCTTTGCGGACAAAGGAGTTCCCCCCCAGTCGCTGGCGCTTAAACTCCGGAGTCTGCATCAGCAGCTGTGAAGACGAACGCAGCTGTCTCACTGGTGTGTTAAAAGCAAGTCTCTTCTGCAAATAGCTAGGACTAAGACCGTAAAGGGCCCGTTGCACAATTGAGAGCATTTTAAATTTCAGGCGAATTTCGACAGGAAGCCAGTGTAATGACCGTAAAAGAGCCCGGGCACTGTGCCTGGAAGACAGCCACCCTAGGAGTCTGGCAGCCGAGTTTTGAACCACTTGTAGTTTCTTCACAAGGAAACCTGGGCTGCCGACTAGGAGGGCGTTGGCATAATCCAAGCGCAAAAGAATCAGTGCCTGAACAACCGTCTCTCTGGCCGAGCTCGGCAAGAAGGGCAGAAACTTTCTCAAACTTTTCAACACACCAAAGCAGGTGCCAGCCAGTTTTTTTACATGCGTCACAAAATTCAGATTCTCATCAAACCAAACGCCAAGGTTTTTGGCGGCACCCTTATTCTCAGGCGGGCAGGGAAAACCAGGAGGCCAGAATCTCCCTCTGAAACTCGGAGCAAAAGAACCGAACAGCAGAACTTCAGACTTTCCCTCATTACACTTAAGCTGCGCATTGGCCAGCCAATGAAAGACCGATGACAAGCACTGATGGGGTCTCTTAACCGAGTCCTCCTCCTTGCTCCAGGTAAACAGCAGCTAAGTATCATCGGCGTAGGCCATCACCTTAGCCCCCAGTGACTCCGCCAAGGAATTCAGCGGAGTTGCATAGATGTTAAATAACAGCGGGCTAAGTGATGACCCCTGCAGAACACCAGTGAAGACCCTCATGGCACAGAGGCACACGGAGGTTCCTCTGCCCTCTACCTTTGCGCATGACGGTGCCCAATGAAGGCTATGTGGTGATGGCACTCACAAGACAGGTGAATGCTGAGGATTCCAGACTTTGGCAGTGAGATGCGCATTCAAAGGCCCTTGCATAAAAGCATCACACAGCAAGGCTCAGGCTGGTTCTCTTGCCCACTCTTCTTTATACAGCATGAGGTAGCAAGATGTACCTGTAGGAGCCTCATGCGCAAAGGTAGAGGGCACCAAAGGACCAACATCTTACTCTAGGGCTTTCTTGCATTCTTCCTTTCTAATGTCCCCTCACCACACATAATAGTGGGCTGCAAAAATTTCGAAATGATTCCATTAAATCTTGTAGATCTTCATAATTAATCTTGTTGATACGCATTATTAGCAAATTTTTGCAGATACAGTACCTTGCTAGGTATGATATGTGCAAATATGGTCTGTGAAAAATTCAGTCATAGTTAGCAGTGTAGTTGGTAGTTCACTGGGATGCGTCAACTAAGGCAGATTTAATGAAGAAAATAAAGGCACCACTGAACACCTTGTCCCTATGCTGCTACCAACCTTTTTAGTAATAGGAGCCACTTCTGTTCAATGAAAATCATCCCGAGCTACTAATAATATTTACGTAGTGGTAGTAACCACATCAGACAAGATTACTTTAGTGGCCACCTCATGCAACATTACCAGCAGCGATCACCTCAGTGCATCAGACAGGGTTTCCAGAAGTATTGTAACAAAAGGCTTTATCAGTTTGGAATGCTTCTACATGGGTCACACATCACAGTTATTGTTGCAATGCCCCTCACACCAAGGTTAGAAGTAAGTCTCCTCAAAGCCACATGATTTATCACTCAAATGTAATTTTAAAAATATTTTGGAAAATCCATTTTCTCAAAAAATCAACTTAAGAGTTCTGACAATCACGCATATCCGTCTCTAATACACACCTTTTTATTTTGGGTACATATATTAATTCAACCAAGCAAAAGGCTCGAATTAGGTAGACTGGGCTGCACACAGAAGAGCTACTTACACATAGCTGGAGAGCTACTAGTATCTCACAAGCTAGTTTCAAGGTACGATAGACCACATATTGGCGATTGCGTACTGTTGATCTGCCTGTGTCTTGAGGAAATAATGAGTGCTTCTCAGCAAGATGTGGTACCAGATTAAACTGCACTGTGAATGCCCACTTATTTGCCTCATCTCAACAAAGGTTGCCTCTTCTTTAGAAGCACCTCTCAGCAAACTCCAGGATAGTAGCCTTCCATTTTTCTGGTCACTTGGCAGCAGTACACACATTTTTTAAGGTTTGATGCACGGAACCTATTTTTTAGGGGTGGAGAGAAGAGTTTGAAGAGTGGTACTAAGCACTTGTCTATTGTTAAAGAAGGGGTGGTGCACACTTTCTGTTTATGTGATCACACTGTACACATTTTGATTTAGGGAGTCTTTCCACCGTTTGTATTTAATTCTGGTTACCATTATTTCTTAAATTACCCAAACATTATCATTTAGAAATATAAGGTTTTAAGTAATCAACCACTTACATTGGTCTAGGGATGTGCTTCAACTTGTGTAGTGTGATACCGCAAGGTTGGTACACATTTAAGACCCTGACCAATAAAAATAATATCTACAGGCTGCACATGGAGCAACCCTTATGCTTACCCATATAATGGTGAGGCAGGAAGGGACCTCATAAAAACTATAGAAGGAGTGAATGATCCCCCAGCTGACAGGTAGAGCTCCTCTAAAACATGAAACCTGTAGTGGGTTAAAGGTAAGATCTATCACCTACAAGGTGGATTTGGTTCTCTTGTGATTGTTTGCATGTATGTTTCATTAAAGAAACCTATCTCACTTAGATAATTCTCATCTGTTCCTACAGCCCATTATGGACATAATGGTGCACCAGTGATGTGCACTGAATGATGTTCCAGCTGATTTCACAGATCCCTCACATGAAATATGTAGCCCATCGCACTGTTGACTAATAGCAAAGCTGTGAAGCTCCTGAAATTTACATCATTCGGATGAGGGAACAATCAATAAATAAGGTCTTGTAAGGGCTCTTCCTCTTCTCTTGCCTTCTCTTGCCTGGTATCTGCTTGTGTCTAAATCTTTTAAAGCTGTAGTGAGGGATCTCTGACATTAAAGGTTGGTCCAACCTGAATGATCCATTGATTTTGATTGGATTAGAGAAAGGTATTCTAAAGGTACAAGTGGAAAAGAAATGTTTTATTTAAAAACTAAAATTAAGGGTTTACCCTCTGAATGAGATTCTTTTGAGAGACTTATCTGCCACTTTCTGTGCCCCTTTAGCCACTGCCAGTGTCTTTTCATTCTTTCCTTCCTATGGCCTTATGCCTCTTACCCATAGCTTTGTCATCTCTTTCATGATATCTTCACCCTCTTCTTTCTGATGTTTGTCTACAGCTTATGTTAAAATATCCTTTCGATGGCTCCTACAGCCACTCCAAATAGGCTTTCGGAAATCTCAGAGTTGATGAATGTCCAAATCTCCTCCAGACATTCTCCTACCCTACTTCTGTTTCAATCCCTACTTCACCCATCTTATTTCCTTCTGTTTCAACTGTATGTCGGAGGTGACAAACCCATAGGGATCCATTTTTGTTCCTAGGTGCCCCCTCCAATGGCACTTGCTTGCGATCCAGCCTCCAGTCCTTGGTGCTGGTATTTGTAACCTATCTCCTTCCAACTTGCTTCCTATGTCTGCAACTCCTCTTCCTCCTCCTGCCCAACTCTCTTCATGTCTGCAACCTGTCTTCACTCATTATCGCCTCTATATGTTCCTACCTTGCACCTGTCTTGTACCTTTCTTCATCGGTTGGCACTCCCTTTTCACCTGTGACTCCCTGTTGTTGTCTAACGTGGGTGCTGACCCTCCCTTCCCAGTGCCTTTGTTTCCTGACATGAAAATTAAGGGTTTTGTTCATCTTTCTGTACCGAACTACAAATACTAGTATTCTCTATCCAGTTATTGTATTTTGTTTTCCTACAGCTTATGTCTAGATTTCAGTGACCCATCCTCCAGTTCATGCGATGAGCCAGCAACATGTCTCTGCCACTTCGATGAAACCAACTATCTGCTAGTTTCAGTAGCTTATGTGAGATTACATAAAAGTTCTTATGTATCGCCAGGAAGATGATCTTTCTGTGATTTGCAAAATTCTTACAATTTTTTGTCAGTGTTGGGAATCTTGCCTTCCGTGTTCAGTTAAACTACAATTTTCTACCACTCCAGTGCGCTCAAACAATGTCACCTGGTAAACCAGGCATCTAAACCTGATGCCCCAGCTTTGCAAACATAGTCTTGGAGTTTGTCTTTGTTATCATGTCTTTGCTGCTTCTTCATTGCATGGGAAGTTGCCATTTGACTGGCCAGGACTAGACAGTGATATTCCATTCCCTTGATCTGCATTATCAGCCACCCCCTCAACCATCTCTGCACAATCTGGCTGTTCTCATTTGTGACCTTTAAAGTTTAGTGACACATGTTGTGGGTTTGTCATTCATTATTTTTATAGTGCAGGTGGCACTTCTTGACACTGCACTTACCATTTCATCTTGCCCACATGTACTCCGGCACTGTCCCACTCCTATCAGTGCCTCAAAGTGTATCACCACAATTTACACTGTCCGGACTGAAAGCAGGTACCTTGACCAGTTTGGTTTACCAGTCACTCCCTTGTCATGCTAGTAGATGGCTGCTGAATATGCTCTAGATACCATGGTCCTGATTCACAAGGGGCCTCTGCACTCATGGCGAAGGCCCCGTAGTCATGGGGGAGGCTCCGCACTTGGGGTATCAACTTCTCAATGAGAATTCTCATAGCGGAGATTCCGCCCTTAGTGCGGAGACTCCCTCACAACTCTGGGGTTTCTGCTACGAGTGCGGAGGCCTTTTGTGAATCAGGCCCCATAAATGTGTTGCTTTCTTTACCGGGTGGTGAGCATTCCTTCTGTCGTATGATAAACTATTAGTCAATATTAAAGACCAAACTTGAAAATTGAGGTGGCTACATGGGATATAATGTATAGATTTTTTCTGCACAATATACTCATTGCTGCTACTTTTGTACTCTGTTTTCTTGTTCCTTCTTCTCTCCACATGTCAACACTAGCCCACAGTGGGAAAGGCACCTCCCATTTTTAATGAGTTCTTTAAGTTACGTGGTATTTCTTAACTAATGTATTCCACTGTGTAACTGGCCTTCTCAGCCTGCTAAACACTGGGCCCATAAAGGACATTATAATTCTTTCACAGATCTGGGTGATTCTGGATAACTCATCACCCATTCTCAAGTGTTGATGCAGTGCTCCCATGTTGTCATGCCTATTTCTGTTTTTTAAACTGTTAGACTAGGATTCCCCATGCAGTTGAAAGATTGTACATATTAAGGTGTATATGTACCTAGTTTGATGAATGGCGTGGCGGATGTCTCCTACAGCATGCTGATTCATACAGAAGAAGAAAACAAGAATGGATTGTGGGATCCTTGCTGGCTGCATTGGTGAGTAATAGGGGAGACCCTGCAATTTTGAAAGATGATGAGTAGGCAAAGTATGAAGAAGAATATGTTGCATTTATGAAACAAGGGTAGTCATGGAACAATAAACCTTGTAAGAAGAAACACTGTTTTGGCAATTAAGAAATGAATTAATGGAATAGGATTTATTTTTAATGAGGAGGGAGAACTCGATTACTCTTCAAAACTTGGGAACGAAAATTATTTCTAAGAATCATGGGCATATTAGTATTGTAAGGAGCAAAGGAGTCAAGGAAATATATTAGCACCCAGAAATGGATCTATGTTACGCAATGTAAAATTGCAGAGAAAAAACCCAGGTCTCCATTGTGCTCCTGAATGGGATCTTCTCCATTATTTCTCTTGTTCTTGGCTTCCTCTAAATGCATCCTCTCTTGTGTCATTTCTCTGTGCATCTATGCCCGTTCTTTCCTTCCTGTCCCTCCTCAGGTTTTTCCATTATGTTGCCCAACCCCAAACTTCCTCAGGATTGTCAAAGAAATTATCTCTCCCCTGCACCTTCACCTTCAATTTTGCTGGGTAAATTAAGCAGTAATCAAGGTTTAGAGCTCATAGCTTTTGTTTCACATCCTGAAACGTTTTTTCTGCTGTAGAACTGGTCTGGTATGATCAGGAAATATCATGGTCCAGACTGCTTAAAATTTACATATGCCCTAAGTACATGCTAATGGGAAGATCGTGTCTCTATCTTTAAAATTCAGTAATCTGATTATGAATGCTCTGGGTGGGTGGCCTCTACGTCAGGGCCCTGTGAGCTCTTTCTAATACAAAGCAGCTTGACAGTTCATTCTCCAGTAGCTATGACAAAATCCAATCATAGATGAATTTATCTTGCTCAACCCTTCTACACCTTTCGGGAATTCCACCAGTCGAAGACTATTTTCGCTTGCTCGCCCCTCTGCATCCTCTACCATTTGTAGTACTGTTTTTGTGGTACTTGATATATTTTTTTAAGTTTTGCTTGCAATTCTTCTAACTGTGTCTTATCAAGCACATTTATGTGTGCTTCTGTCACTCTTTCTCATGCATTTTTGTAAATTGTACAGGATAAGCAACACTTCAATCCCTACTTCACCCACAGTGCAAAGGACTATTCTGAAATGTCGGGTCCACCTAGATGAGCAGCTGAACCAGCGCTTTCATCAGTCTGGCCTTCTCAGCGCCAAGATGCTCCCTGGAGTGATAGCCGCGCTATATAAAAACACTTTTACATTACATTACATTACATTACATCTTGTTTCCCAAGGCTATGGGTGTCATTTCTATAGCTTACAACATTGCAGCTATGTCCCATGGAGATGCAGCCATTGCACCAGTCTGTGTTTGGGTGGTCTTTTCATGCATGTGTGATTTTAGCAACACTATCTGCTTTCAATATTTGTCGCAGTTGCTGTGTTCCTGACTGCTGTTCGTCTCATGATTGTGTCACTATGGTTCATTACGCCGCTGGGTATAATTTGTTGGTATCTATCTGTAGATCACCTCACCCCTTCACAGTAGTTATTGAAACTATCCTCCACATAGTTCTAATACAGGAAAGTGGAACAAGCAGTCTATATATATATATATATATATATATATATATATATATATATATATATATATATATTAGTCTGTCGCAAGTTTTATATAGTTATGCCTCCTTTCTTTCTGTTATGGGGGTAAGGCTGGGCTCTATGCCACTGCCCCACCTTCATGGATATAGAATTTTAGAATTCCCCTCCGGCCTGTGTTTTGGCCCAATAGTCACTTATAATGTTCCTTCCTGAGGCTCAACACATCCGTGTGCCCGTATTTCCTCTTGTTCTTTAAACGTTCCCTGATATTTGCTGTACATGGACCCAGTAATTCCCTGTCTGGGCTCCTGATTCATGGACCTCACTCTCACCACCTCCATTAGGCCCAGGTCACCCCTCTTATCTCTGCACGTGGTGAGACAAACCAAAACCAAAAGACAGCTGGTGTAGAGAGCATTTCACCGGCCCAAGCACAGAAACTGCAACCAGCGCAAAGTCCCATGTAACCAAGATAAAGAGAAGAGGTGCCAGTCAGTGTAGGAGGATAACTGCAGGTGGGACAAGAGGGGAGAAGTACTGGCTGCGAGACACATGAGGGAGGACACAGAGTGAGACAAAAAAACAGACAAGGTGAAACCTTCCACTGCGGGAGAGACAACACACAGGGAGGTCTGCGAGGAGGGAGGACCTTTTGTGGGCCATAAAGATCACCTAGATTAAAACGGTTGTCCTGGCTTCCGCATTGCTCCTTTCCAATCTGGTGATCTATAGGGCCCACTTCAGGCCTCCTGCTTGAGGACTGGGGGTTATGCACACCCTGCCTCCTAACCTGCTTTTAGCTCTCCCATTTAGAACATAGACGTTACCTTCGTTTTTCATTTTTTGTGCAGGTTTCTTAGTTGGTAGTCTGCATTAGCATTGCATAGGTTTCCGGTCAATGCCCCTGTTAGTGTGGTCTGCTGCCTCCACAGGCCCCGGCCACTTTCCTCTTGACTGCACATTTTAAGTCCTCTAGGGCAGCTCAATCTAGGGTGGTATGGTGTCAATTGTGTTCTTTAGTAGTTTTGTGTCAGGATTCCACTTTGGACAGCAGGATCATTCAGGATTTGCTGGGTGTCTATGAAACTCACTTACTTTGCGACCAACATCTTGCTTGCTTGGCTCCAACCTTTTGACTGGTTCTATTGTACATCTTCTTGTACTCTTAAAAGTCATCCAAAACCAGGGCTGTAAATTGGTCAGGTCCTGCTGGTGCTTAGTACCGGCAGTTCTAAAAAGCAGATGCTGAGATGGGTCCCTATCGGGCTCTATGTTTTTACCCTTATCCTCAGGGTGGAAAAATAATCTTAACTCGGCAGCAGTACCACCCTATCCTGCCTTTGATGTAACGTCAAAGAGATTAGTTGTAATTCTTTCACAGTCTCATAATTTCAGGACTGAAGCATTGTCAATGTTATATACAACAAAGCCAACGTTGTTGCTTATTTAGCTTATGCAACTAACAACCATTGACAAAGCCAATAGTCCTGGCTTGACCTAGGTGGAATGTTACTTGTTGTATTATTTATCTAGATGCAATGACAGACCCAGCAGCTTTACCAGTCTGGCGGCAAACTATGCTAGGTACAGATTTTGCTTTAGCTTATGTATTTTTAAGCCACACCTTTAATTACATTGGCCACGCCCCTGAGAGACACCCCCCTGCCACCGTTTTTTCGTCCCACTTAAAGCCCAGTATAAAACCCCTTTTAGCTAAGAAGGTTTGGCAAGTGAAGCGCCAGGTGCTCACATCTACTGTGACCTGCAAGTCAATGGTTAGGATCGCTGCAGGTGCAACCCAGCCTTTTATTCTTCAGAGGTTGAATAATTGAGAACTTTTGAATTAGATAATTGTGAAGTCCGTTATTTATAGCACGTAGAACTAGCAACACTGTATAAAATGTGTAAAATGTCAAATGTATTATTACTATTAGTAGTACGATGTTATTAAGAGTAGAAGTTGTAAGAACTGTTACAGATTTGTGAACATGCTTTGCGGCTTTAATATGGGATGGCAGAATAGGAGCACAATTAAATTAAGGAATGCAGTCTAATGGGATGAATAAACCAGATAAACTCGAAGTACCATTACAAAATGAGAAAACGAATTACCAGCCGTTAAATAATGCAGTAGGTAAAATCTCTCCTCTCCAAAGCCCAGAAATGATTGTCTGCCCTTTTTCTCTGGAAGGATTGTTGAAAGAACCAATTAACGGATTGTCTCCCTCCCTCCATCTAACAGTTGCCTGGTTGTCTGTCTCTGATCCGGGTGTCTGGCGCCACACCATGTTCTTTGTCGGCCCCCTCTTGCTTCTTTCATCCTCATCTTTCCATGTCAGACCTCAATGGCTCTTGAGAAACAAGTGAGAGACCTTTTGGGACAAACACCCTTAAGATGCCCTCCTCAAGGAAGAGGAGCTTCATGCTTTGGTGCTAATCATATGCTGGAACCAGTACACAAGTGGAGCATCAGTGCAGGCCCAGAGCCCGGCGAAAAAGATAAAGGGCGGAAGCACTGAGAATAGAGAGATAAAGAACACAGCACCAAACGCCCTTCTTCATAAATCTACAAGCGATGGATAGCAACATAAAGATGTACAGTGGGAAGATGCATACCCCCAGGATGTACGAAGAAAACGTTACAAAACAACCATTGTGCTCTAGTACTATCAGCAGGCGCCCAGGAACGGTCACAGGGCCGGATACCCCTCTGTTGGATGAACAAAAATCACCCCTTCAAATATGAATTCTACAATGTTCGAGAACTGCAAATCTGTAAGGTCTTTGAACAGAAACAGAGGGAGATGCATTTGTACTACTTTTGGAAAAGTACTAGGAGCAGCCGCATTCATTTTGAGACATGAAGTACCAGAAGTGTGTGCATGCAATCAATAGTAAACGAATGGACCTTGGTACCAGAAACACTTCTTAAAATAGCACGGCAAGATTTGTTAACGATCAACTGGGTAGTGAGAGTGTTGCAAGTAACTATACCTGGTCAATAATATGAAGTAAAAAAAACTGATAGTGCAAATGATCCGTAGAATTTGCATGCACTCCAGAGCTACATGTAGTTTTTCAGAAAGGGTCTGACGAGTGCCCTGAGACAACAAAAAACATTTTTCGTTGTAGGGACACTGTTTATACAAAAATTCGATCAACTGCACTCAAATTGGGTATACATAAAGAAAAAAATCCAGAAGCAAAAATGTACAGCCTTTTTATAAGCAAAGCCAGCATACAGAGTCTGTACTTTCCAGTTGTTCTGAACAGCGTTGCAAAACTATGTTGCTCTTAAATTTAGTTGATACACTCAACCTGACCATTAGTTTGAGTGTGAAAAAGGGACTTGAGAGCTTGATCAGTGTCAAATTGTTTACATATTATTTCCCAGGGAAATTAACTGTGTTATTTCTGGAAATCAATGCAAAGTACACATATATTGAAGAAAAACGTGGGTCATGCGTTGTGCAGTTTGAAAATGAGAAAATTGTCTATTTAGGTGTATGTTTCCACTGTCACAAAAATTATGCAAAATTGGTCAGATTTTGGCAAATCTATAAAAAAATCAGGTGAAACAATGAGCCATTGTTCTTTTGCAGATACTCAAAGCCTTAGAGGACCTGCAGGACATTGAGTTGCACTCTTTTCCTGGGCATATGCTTCACTAGCTATGACTTCCTAAATCCCATGGAGGCCAATTTGCACGAGCTTTAATTGGCAGCTGAATAACCCCCTTGATGAGTTGTGAAAACCACTCCCAGAGCTGGACAAACGTCTTGTCATGGGGAAGCGTTTCTGTTCCTCTGGCAGGATTACTACCAGGAACTTGGTTACTTTGAAAGATGCCTACACTATCACAGACAAATGTTAGCGGACTCCTGTGCAGGGCCCGGCAGGCACACAACCCAGTGGGAGTGGTGCTGTCCCCAGAACTGGTTTGAAGTGACCTGAGAGGAGTGGTTGATAATTTCTGTTGTCACTCCTCTGAGGTGGGTACATTGGCTCTACACAGAGGGTGAAGGGTTCTAACTTGTTGGATTTAGGGGGAGAGGTTCAGTGTAGAATTGCTTACTGCGAGGCAAGGAGAAACTCCTGTGAATGTGGGTAGGGTTACCCCATGGAACTTGGTCAGGAGGGGACCAGGAGTCTCACCCACCCACAAGTTAGCGCCAGCTATAAAAGTGTCACCCCTGGGCACCCTCTTCGGAACCCCACTGGCCCTGTGTTTGACGGAGGACTGCTGTTGCAGTTGAGACCTGTGATGGGACCTGAATATTTGGACCTGCTTCCACTTGTACCCAGGGCAAAGGAGTGGACTCCAAAGATCAATTGACTGACCTGCTTTTAAGCTACATGGCTATAAAAAGCTGCAAGATCCCTTTTTACTAAGGAGTACAGATGACCAGTTCCAACTGTACCTGTGTCAGACTCTGCTGATGGTTTCTGTTGGAATGAGCCATGACCCCTAAGTGCTGTTCCTGAGGTCTTGGGACCCTTAGCTGTGTCACAGTATTCTCCTCCTAACATACAGAAAAACCTGGGTCATAGAATCTTATTGGCTCCAAAGACTTTCAGAGGCCTGGGACAAACCTGCTAAGTCAATCTGATGGAGGTGTGTTGCCTCTAGGCTAGAAGAGCCAGGCTGCTCCCTCTCAGAGCTTTTCCACAGCAGAAAATCCGTTTTGGCAAGATGTCACAGAGAGGCCATCCTGCCTCGTTTGAGCCTTGCTCGGCCACAACTTGAAGCCTTGTCTCGCTGGACGAATCCGAGCTCCAAAAAGTGACCAGGTCCAAAGGTAGAATTCTTCACTAGGTGAAGGCACCAAAAGTATTGTAGCAGGGAGGCGGGGGACACTACCGATTTGGACTGGTGGACTACTGACAATCCTTCCAACTTCTCTCTTTCACCGCTTCAGGACGCCTGGGAAACGGAGTCCGAAGCGTGGTGGAATCAACTTCCCACACGGAGCGAGGACTGTTCCTTTAACGGGGTCGATCACACAGGAGAAGACACACCCACCTATGAGGCTCTACTGTGCCGAGTGAGCAGCTTAGAGGGACGAGGTCCGCCCCCCTGTGACGCGCCATCTCGAGGAGTGGACAAGAAGCTGGAAGAGGAAGGAACCGTGTGTCCCGACACCTGGGAGAAGAGAGGAGAGCGAGCGGAGAGCGTGGAGGACGGAGAAGGATCGAGCAAGGAGTGCGGGGAGGAGTGGAAGACGGGAGAAGCAGTGCCTGGAGGCCAACATTTTCACGTAGCGCCCAGCCACACTCACGGAGGAGTGTGGCTCACACAGGTGCGTCAACGCGTATCGGGTTGGCTGGGGAGGCATGGCAACGCCGTATAAATAGTGTAAATAGCGTTATCATACTTCTTACCTTCTTACCCCTTCCCTCCCTCTTACCGCCTTTCCTCACCGTTATACCCTTCACCAGTTGTACACTGTGAAACGTTGTAAAGCACCCAAGCACCAGTGTCCTCGCTTCCCTGGTCCCCCTGGGGCACGTTATAGCCGGAACAAGAACGCTAAGAGTCCTCTCTTTTTCCTTCCCGCATGTGGCGCTGGAACACGACGAGGGAGGAAGAACGGGCATCCTAAGAGGCAGATCAGTGGCGTACGAATCCCAGAAGATCCCGCGGCCTCACAGACACCTTGGACCCTGCAACCCTAGCGCGAGAGAGACTAACCCAGCGGAAGAAAAAGACCTTCATTAGAATAAAGCCACACTTACCTCACTCTGGTTTCCGTGTCCCTCCTTCTGAACTGCCACAAGTATCCTGCTGGCAAATAAGCTTTATTGGGCACAAATTTGTAATGTCTCCCATGCTGCGATTTTCCGCCAAATATTAATGGCTTCACCAGGACCTCATCCAACTGCTATCTTGCCTTGTGCAGTCCTACTTGGCCACAGCCTGATGCCTTTCCCCGCTAATACTTTTTTGTACTTCCATATCAGATACTAAGTCAGAAGGTAAGCCTTCTGACTGGGTTGAACCTGGTTTCTGTATCCGACTTGTACTCCATTGTGGTCAGCTTTATATATTGTTCCTAGGTGCTGGTCAAGCATAATCAGGTGACTGCAATAGGTTTTTAATGCTTTTTGATGCTATGTTTTATTCAAGACTTTAGGATGCTGGTGACATTAAAAAGTGGTGGGGTGTAAACGTTGGACATGTAGCGAGCAATGTGAACAAGTTCAATGGACAACTCTGGGTGAGTCCCTCTCCCGAGAAACAAGGAAAATGGTGCATTTTAAAACAAATGAATGTAGCGATAAAGCAAGGCTTATAAAGCAGTGGGGACGTAAAGCCTTGAAATATTTAACACATTAAAAACTGAACTGCCCCATATCTTCCTGCCTTAATATGTTAAACAGTTATTGTAATGTGTACATTATACAGCATGGCAAATTTAGCCCTTTAAAATGTATGCTTGTCCAGTGTTTAGCAGTGCATGCAGCATTAACTTTGGAAAAATATGCTCTAACCAGACTTCGAGAAGCACCCACAGCTGCTAGCTACAACCAGTCATATAGCAATATGTGCAGACAGGTCTTTAAGTGGGATAAACAAATTAGGGGCTCTCTATAAAGGACCATGTCAAATAAATGTCTGTGACTCCCATATTGTGCCACCTGACCTGTATTTTGGTTTCTCTCTATGAAATAACTGTATCCAGATAAATGACACAACAACTGACATACACCTAAAGCCTATCAGTATAATTGGCTTTGTCAATGGATGTTATCAGTTTAAGATAAATGAGTAACAACGATGATTTGTTATAAATAATTAACATTGGAAACGTTTCAATTCTGAAACTGGGAGACTGTGAATTAAATAACATTGATGCCTGTAGAAGGTGTTTTTGGCCTTCAGTTATGTGTGCTTTATGTTAGATATGTATCCTCTTTTTTACAGCATATGTTCATCTGCACATCTTCAACCACCACTCTTTCCTCTTCAGCATCCTCTTTTCACACTTCCCCGAATGCACTTCCTCACATCTGTCACTGCACTGCCCCAAACATGCACTGCACTCCCTCAAATTTAAGCACTTTCATTTCTCTTACTTTTGCTTTGCAAATATTTTGACATCTGTGTACCTTCTTCAAACATATATCCACAGAATTTCAGTTCCAAATGGAATACATAAACATTCTTCTGTGTGCATTGCAGAGAGGCCTACTCAGTGGCACACACTTTGTTTGGCTTCAGCCTTAGCACCTGCGTGCTCAATCAAAGCCCCTCAGACACACCGGGCATGGCTCAAACCTCAATGTATGCACAGAACAAAATACCTGTAAAATTATAAAATAGCTAAATCTTAGGGAATGCAAGATTAAGTAAAGCATGTGAAATATGAGAGGAACTAAAACACTGAAATGGATTACCTTAACTTTTTTAACATTCATTGTTTGCAAGTCAATCCATGTTTTTGGCTTCAGTGTTAACTTAGGGGCATGAAGACACGCCCCGTTTTAATGTCATACATCAGAGAATTATCCACTGTAAGCACATATTTCTCACCTTGCTTGACTCTAATATTTGGATCAACTTAGTTTGAAAGGGAACCCTACTTGTTATTTTGATCCATTTCGTGGGGGAACACATCCAGCACTCCACTTCTAACACAGCCAGCAATATGCAGCAAGGACCTGGTGGTGTCACAGTTGGGGAGGTTAGCATGATGAGGGGTCTCAGCACAATATACATAACACAACTCTAGCTTGCAAATACTTACCCTTACAGAGAACAATGTACTAAATCAGACGTGCTTGCATCCACTCTCACGTTTGACAAAAGAGTGGGATCTATGCCGTTGAATGACTGACGTCTGAAATAACGTAGGGATGAAGTCTCCGCCCGAAACCGTGACGTTGATTGTGTTACTGGCCTACGGAGTGCATACAACCATAGACCACAATGGCAATGAAGGGCTCTAAAACAGAAAGCCCTGCGTCCTGCATCACAGTTCAGAAAGTTGATTATCTGCCTGACTTCCATCTCCTGCTTCAGAGCGAGGTGGGGCAGGCAGCCTGAAACAGATAGTCCAGACCTAAATAGATTTATTTAGAGTTACGATAGTATCTCTAAATTAATTAATTTATTTAATGTGTTTTTATGTAAATGTGTAGGAATTTCAGAGGGGTGTAGCCCCTGAGCCCCAATGGTGAAACCGCCCCTGAAGATTCATATCTTTAGTTCCTTGTATTGTATTTGCATCATTTATATGTCATTTTGTTAATTAAATTATCCTGTATGTTCATAAATTAGAGTGGGATTTTTATTTTGCTGTGTTTTTGACTTTTTAGCTGGTTTGGTATTTCTAAATGCTTTACACGTTTCCTTAACTGGAGCCTGTCTGCCATAGCTACCAGGCGTTTATCTCAAATATAAATTACTGAAAACTTTCAGTGCACCTAACAAGAATAGTAAAGTTATTACTGGTGGTGAGCTACCATCCACCCCAACTAATCTCACAATGGCATATATTCAACAGGGCTTTGACTGCCTAGAAGCCATGGCGTGTTCAAATGATTGCATTGATTGGTGTCATTTGTGAAGATTCATTTGAAGCATAAGGTGACAGTACATTTTGTGTACACCTGCTAAAATGTCCTTGGGGCTTAATGTATTTTTGGTTATACAAATATAGTCTTCAAATTAGGTTGAATTTAGTATAAAAGCAAAGTATGTGTAACATAAAGTCAACAGCAGGTGCTCACTTAATTTGACCTTCATATATCACAACAGCACTTTCAGATGTGTATATCCGGCACAGAATCTATGAGAAGAGGAGATCATAGCAAAAGGGGGGCACATTGGATGAAATGCTTGGATTCACTCACAACATATGGACTTAATGAAAGAGTGGAAAACACGTTTTCTTGGACTTGAGTTTGCATAAATTTAAAGTTGAAGCAAGACTGACTATAAGACATGGCCATGTGATTAGTGTGGGAAACTTTTATAGTGTGGAACACCTGTGGAAGAAAGAAGTGTGCAATAGTGTAGTTGGCATTAGCCCAGCGATGTGGATTTCACCGACCATGAACTTTCTGTAGCCATACATGGATGATTTTTGTTGATAGGTGAATTAGTTGAATCCATCATTCAGCATGAATTCAGACTGTTTTATGGGTGTATATATATATATATATATATATATATATATATATATATATATATATATATATATATATATATATATATATATATATATATATTTTAAATAATGTTATTATTAATTACAAACTTTCAATCGTCACATGAAGTCATTTACAGACATTTCAACCTTATAACATCGGGTTCATATTATTTAACAGCAGACATATATTCAATCAAGCATGTCAGGTGCATAATGATTATCCCTAGACATTTCCATTTCCACAGTTGGGGATATACATAAGTCTCCTCGATATGCATTCCATCCACTCCACTTTTTGTCCCACTTCTTCGGACATACTCTAGATTTGAACATTCTTTTTTTGTAATCATGCACTTATCCAGTTCAGCCGCCCAGGCTTTTGTCGATGGTCGCTCGGCTACCCCTCACTTTATTGCTTTTTCTCTTTTGACTAGTGTGTAGCCCAAAGTGACCAGTTGTTGTTCCACTTCCGTGAGATTAGTCGCCTCCCAAATGTTGAGAAGCCCCAATGGTGGAGTGAGGCTGATCTTTTTGCCAAGTGCATCTTGCATGTGTGTAGTTGCCCCCTACCATATGGATCGCAGGAATCCCATATAGTATGGTAGAAAGTTGCTTCTTGGTGACACACCCTTAGACAAAATGCATCCTTTATAGACCCAATTCTTGCCACTGTAACCCCAGTGAGGTATGTTCTATGTAGGATTTTTAATTGGATCAAACGGAAGCGAAGTGAGATAGCAGCCTCCCTTGGTGACATCACCACTGTTTGCCAATCTTTGTCTTCGATGTCTCCTATATCAGCTTGCCACCGAGTGCGGAGAGCTTGGAAAGGGTCAGGTAAGTTATTGCATAGCGTAGGTATGTTAAAGAAATAGCTTCGTCTGGGATTGATTCAGAATGCAGCCGGTCTTCTAGTGGGGAGGATTCTGGGAGACTACCCATATCCAGGAGAGCGGTCGTTAGGGCATGGCAGACCTGTAAATAGTGAAACATCTACCCCTGAGCCATTTCATATTTCTGCCGTAGTTCCTGGAACATTAGGATTTTACCTTTTTTTACAAGATGGCCTATATTAGAGATTCCGATTGCGTCCCATTTATCATTCATTCAGTCATAAGTCTTTATTGCGATTCTTCATCATAAAAGACAATAAATAACAAGATGGTACATTATTACATATTTCATCCATTAGGAATACTCCATAGTTATGAAAATCTAAAATTCACAAATATTACACCAGCAATAATAAATAAATAAATATACAATATTAAAACCATTTCTAAAAAAGTATTAAATATTTAACCCAGCAAAAAGACTTAGAGCATATATTAAGTATCATACATTTAAATTCTATAAAAAGGGCGCTTTAAATTGCAATATCAAAATAGAAACCTGGAGCCAAACATAATTATTTTGCCCCCCCCCCCCCTCCGTTTTTGGCACGCAACACCCATGCCCAGCTCAAAAACTTAGCAACTCCTATAACAGCCAAATGAGAGGAATCAGATTTCAACAATCGTTTTGCCACCATTGCTGATCTGGTTCCCAAGAGCCTACAGACAGGTTTCAGCCAAGTACTCCTTGGTTTATGATAAACCGGGCATACAAATAAGAAGTGATCTATATCTTCTATCTGATCTTGGCAGAATGGGCACTTATTACTAGTGGCAGTATCCCATTTCTTGTAAAGCATCGCAGGGGTAATGTGCCAACCCTAAACTGATGGTAGAGCTTGCGATCAAGTCATTTCATTACAAGGTCCCAATAGCCCTCCAGGTGAGGTTCGTCGCTGATGTCAAGGTAGTCCCTTGACAATGACGGGGTAACATGGGAAGAGAATCTCTTAACTTTGATCAGCTCCCAGTATGCTGCTTTAAAAAGCCTTTTTGATGGAAAATCTGCAGTCTCGGGATGATCCCAGAGATTCCTCATCCCCATATCAATCAGAAGGGATTTGACACCACATAACCATGGGATCCTATAGGAGCGACTTAGCCCCCTAACTTCCAACAGCGCCCTGGCATATAGGTGGAGCTCTGGAGTGATCCAGAGATGCCTCCAGAAGGCCAGCGGTCTGTAGCGGGCGACATCTTCCAATGCCTGACAACCAAGATCGTAGAGCAGTGGTATTCGAGGGGAGGATTGGGGCAGACCCACTATAGATCTCATAAATTTATTCTGGGCTGTGGAGAGAGAGGATAAATTGGAGAAACCCCAAATTTCGGCACCATATAGAATTGCTGGGCAGATTTTAGACGTATAAATATTAATGACCGGGGCAATAGGCTTGGAGAGGGACAGACTGTGCTCCTTAAGCAGGGCACCAGCTACCTGAGCATGTTTTAACGCTAGGATGTCTACTTGGGGCTTCCAGCTCAGTTTATCATTAAAGGTAACACCCAAGTAGGTAAAAACATCTGTCTGCTCCAAGGGTTCACCATCCATAAGGGCGCGTGCTTTTACTGACTTTGACCCATGGAATGGAGCACCATGAACTTTGTTTTCCCTACGTTGATCACCAGCTCATGCTCGCAGCAGAACACCTGAAAACGAGACAGAGCCAATTGTAATGCCTGTCTCGTTTTAGATATTATCAGGGTGTCGTGCGGGAACATGAGCAGTGGCACTTTCATGCCGGCCAGCATTGGCTCATCCGTTGGGTAGTTCGTAAAGTACTGGACCACCCCATTGATAAATAAAGAAAACAGGGTTGGAGCCAGCACACACCCCTGTCGGACGCCTTTATTCACCTCGAACTTTTCAGTGACCTCACCTGGTTTGCCCCATCGTACCTGCTCATTAATATGTTCATGCAATTTAACTATTATGGCAACCAACTCTTTGGGCATCCCCATTTTAATTAAAACCTCCCACAACCTTACCCTTGAAACAAGATCAAAGGCAGATTTTAGGTCCACAAATGCTGCAAAAAGCATAACCCCGCCTAGGGTGGCCTTCTTCCAATAGATTAGAACAAATCTAAAGGCTTGGTCGAGGGTACCTATATAAGACTTAAACCCTGCCTGTAAGGGTGACAAAATGTCCTCTTCAGTCAACCATCCCTGTATCCTGCCAAGTATCAGTCGTGCAACAACCTTTTGCACGGCATCAATTAAACTGATATTAACACTGACATTCATCCATACACCGGCATGACTAAGTCGGATGTGGTGTTAATTGTTCAGTCAAACCCAACATGACGTTAACACCAGCAAACAGCTGGGCTGATGGGTTTGGTTTATAGCCTATGCTCTCTCAACAGCTTCTGCTCACGCATGCATTCGCCTGATTTACACGCACTTCCATGGTTAGACACCACCCTTTGACCTGGTCTGCTCTGTTGTGTGTTTTTGTCCCCTCGAGTACACATTGTAAATGATTATTTCAAGGCCCTTTGTTGAGCTAACCCTTCTAGATAGAATATCAGGGCAATTAATGTAAACCTCATCTATCCTTACACCCTCGGTTTGGCAGACCCAACAAGTCAATCCTCCTACTGGTCTACCTCTATCGCCCCTTGTAGCTGCTTTAAAAAAAAATTAAATAGCCTACATGAAAAACTCCTTCTACAGACCATGTCTCTTGAAATGCCCATACATCCATGTGCTCTATGAACGTACACCAGTCAGAGGACACCGTCTTCGCTTCAAGGCCTGCAATATTCCAAGAGGATAGTGTTAAGAATGGTCTCGAGGGGCAAGGGCTGTTATTCCCAGTAGAGATCAATGTCTCATTTATATTAGGCTCCATCGTTAGTGGGTGGTCTAAACTGCGGGGGGTTATAAGTGATTGTACATCAGGAACAATGGAGGTAACCCACGGTTCACTTCCTTTCCGAGGAGACACACACCCATATCCCTGGGTACTACAGGAGCCAATTGATAAAATCTCCACTACCAACATATTAACCTCTCTACCTGTTGCCTGCTGTACAGTAGCACTCCCTCTCAGTCAGTCTATGTCTTCATGAGTTGACAACAGCTCGAAGTGATTGTTGGTCTGGATGGGGAGGTCTAGCCTGTTAAAGACCCCTTGAGGGGCCCGTACATCCCTATTCCTAAGTGCAGCCCAAAGTTGTAGAAAAACCCTAGTGGGAGTACTCTAATTTCTTCTGCAACAGGGGGGAACGGCCCAGCCAACTCTAGGATGTGACGAACCAAGGGAGGTGACCTGAAGCTCAGTACCACACAGTCACCAACCATAGATTTAAATGAGTGGCCTACCCAATTAATACGGCGCACCATTTTAAATTCGTCAAAAAGTTCCTGTCGAATCCCAGTCTTCTTACTCAGGAAGTGGAGGGCCTTGTTTTTGAGTGTTGACCAATGCTCTCGTGTACCGGGTGGAAGGGGAGGTACATTCGCTAGGATAACCGTATAGGGAGTGGCTTCTGGGGGAAGATGGAGACTGGGTAACATAGCTGTGCCCCCTTCTAAACCTTGCTCATCCTGTCGTCTGTTAACATTGGCATTAGCCCCGTACTGCTGTGTCAAGGGGGGTACACAACCCTTATTGGCAGAAATAGGGGGAGGACAGACTACACTCATCACTGGGGTTACCCGATCGTCACTACTTTGGACATTTTGCAAGCTTCCCCGCTGTTTCTCATGTACTGCCCCCAGTGAGTTACAATGCACCTCCCCATTGACCTGTACAGTAGGTTGCTCAAGATCCCTTTGGATGCTACAAGCTAAGCGTTGTTCGATCTTATTAAGCCTGGAATCGACTGAATCTAATCTCTTAATTATAGGATCAATGAGGTCTGCTAATTGCTTTTTTAATAAGGAACACAGGTCATCTTGGTTGAGCAGGATTTTTTGTTGAACAACAGAATTAGGGCCAGAAATATTTTCACCCTATTTCACAAAAACAAAACCCCATTAGATTCATTAATGGCAGACAATGGGATTTGTTTAGTTATACCACGACCTTTCCTTTTTTTTGAGGGCGGTTCGACTCCTGTCCCCCCCCGAAGCTTTCTTCCCCCTAGTCATTACCATGGCTGGGCTATGTGAGCTACACTGAATTTGCGGGGAACCCAGGGATATGGGCATGGGCATAACACTTGTTAGGCTGGGGGGAGTAATATCACAGCCAGTTTCTAATTCCACAGTCATCTGAGAAAGGGTTACCTGGGCGCTGGCAAAGAGCCACCCCTAGATGATATAGGTTCTAGTGAAAGCCTACGCTCTGTTGCCTGTATCTCATGTAATAAGACTGATTCCGCACTATTTAGAAAAAGCATCTAGGGTGCCCACCACCCTGTCCCCCACCTTCCTTTTACTCATAATGATCATGGTGCCCCAACCCAATCAGAGGCAACACCCCAACTCGCCTTCGGGCCCAACAAAAGTCACATTGAGTCACAACTTACAGTTTGGAGAGAAAAGGCAAAATGTCAATAGTATGGCCCAGCCCGGCCTTCTCCGGGCTCTGACGGGCACGGACGGGCCCGCCCTTGGCTCGGACAGCACCCGGGCACGCCCACGCACGTCCCTCGCCGCGGGAGCCCGAGCGTCCTTATGTGTGCCTCCTGGCGCACTGGGATGTCGTCAATGGCATGCGCGATGCGAGGGACACTGGGAAGTGTAGTTTGCCTCCTCCTCCGGCATCTGCTCGCGCTGTAAATGACCCCCAGTGACTCTCGGCAGTGGCGTCTGCTCCCAGAAAGGTCCCCCCAAGGTATGTTTTCAGCTGACTGACTCTTGGCAGTGTCGGCAGAAATAATCAAAAACAAGCTACCATTTATCAAACCCTGGTTGGTAGCACAAGAGTCCTAACTTCTGGGTGTACCACAATGGAGTGGACTGAGTCAGTACATTAGTCCAACCTAAACGTTTAGTCGCCTGGTGCCAGAGTTCCACCGTGCAGGCCATGGGGCCCATATATCTTCCCTTCCGAACCTTTGTATATAGAGCACTTGTGCGGGTTCGATGAAAACTCGTAGACCTGAGGTTTTGGTAAGGCGGGTTTTATTCCTTTTATCAAATGCCGTCGCCTAGGTACATTGCGATAATAGGGTAGAGGTGGATCGTTGTCCCGACGCGCTGGCGAACTCCTCTCTTTCCACTGGTCCCCTCCGGGTTTTCCTCCTTCCCGTGGACTTCTGGAGTTGTAGTCGCCGTTTCGTCTGTCTTGGGAGGCGCCCTCCGCTCGCATATAAAGGAAAGAAAAAAAGGCCCTGAGTAAACTTGCTCTGTTTCCCTCAGTCTGACAGGGAAGGGGAGTGAGGAGTCACGCGTGCAGTAAACAACCAAAGATTCTACGTCGTGCCGGGTGTGCTCTCACAGGGATGGGGTACTGTGAAGGGATAATGGCGGCGAGTGTTCTAGGGAGGTCTAAAACCTCTTCTCCCCGCCCAGCCCACGATACGGTCCCGTACCTGGTTGAGCCACACTTCCCTTGAAGTGCGGCTGGGCGAAGCGCCTTGTCGTTGGCCTCCTGGCTTCCCAGTCGTTGGCCTCGTCCCGTCCTCTGCTTCTTCTTCCGCCTCTCGTCGTTCCTCGTCCGGTCCTCCCCTTCGCTCGCCTCCGTCTCCTCTCGACAGCTCCTCCTCTCCTCCGGGTGATAGACACACTTCTGTTGTGGCTGAGCCGTCTTTTACTTCCGGAGCCCCGGCTGACCAGGGGGCGTGTTCGGACTGGAACTCCGCCCAGTTAAAGTAGCAGTCACCCTCTTCGTCCCGGACGTCAATGGTATTGCCAGACGACCCTCCTTTCCAAGTCACAGGTCGCTGCAGTGGAGACAAAGCGGGGAATATGCATCGAGGGGTTGTTGGAGGATCCTGTTCCGCCCGCTGGTCACAAGCACCAAGGTATTCCCCCCTCCCCATCTGATACCTGTCAAGCATGTAGGCTGGATCTAATGGAGAGTGATACAACCAGTGGTTTACCACCACTAACTGCGAAGTCCAATAATAAAGTTGTACCTCCCTTTATTTAATATATGCAGAGATATACGAGGCGCCCTTCCACACAACAATAGTGATCTAAGCTCACTGTCGATACTGTTGAAATATGAGTCAGAAATCTTGTATGGGCAGTTCTGAAGGACATATAAAAACCGTGGAAGAGCGAGCATCTTAAACAGGGTCACTCTGCCTAGCAAAGCGAGCGGTAGGGATCTCCAGTGAATGACGTTGTTTTTGAGTATATCTAATGAAGCAGCTAAGTTCTTGTCTTGGAAGAGTTGGGGGTGATAAAAATCCCCAGATCGCAAAAACCGTCAAGGGCCACTTCAACCTCGCATCCCGGGGGAAGCCGAGGAATTGAGCCCTGAAGAACAAATAAAACTGATTTAGTCCAGTTAATGGCATAACCGGAGTACTTGCCAAAGTTGGTGAAAATATTTAGGAGCCTATTTTGGGACACACGGGGGGACGCCAGATACACCAGAATGTTGTCTGCATATAACGATATTCTGTCCACGTGTCGGTCCTCCCATTTCAGTCCTCTAAGTAGCACATCTCCTCGCACCCAGGATGCCTACGGTTCAAGGATCAGAGAGAAGATATGGAGGGATAGCGGGCAGCCTTGATTGGTGCCCCTTCCCAGTGTAAACATCCGGGATATAGGATTGTTAACCTTGACTTGGCCACGCAGGTCCGTATAGAGTAGTTTAATCCAACCCAAAAATGTTGGGCCGAACCCAAGGCGTTCCAGCACCTGAAAGAGATGGGGCCATTCTACGGAGTCAAATGACAATGAGGCATCAAGGGAGAGCACCACGGCATCTTCCTCTATATATTGTTGTCTACCCAAAACATTGTAAAGAAGATGGATATTCAGTGCCGTGTTCTGTTCCGGCATAAATCCAGATTGGTTCGCATGAACTAACGAAGAGATTATAGGGATGAGGCGATTAGCCAGGAGTTTGGCCAAGACCTTGGCCTCAATATTAATCAAAGAAATCGGTCGATAAGAGCCGCAGCTGTCAGCTGGTTTCCAGGCTTCCACAATAGAAGCCAGACGTTGATTGCCTGGTAAGATTCCTTTTTTCAAAGCTCTCAAGAAACATACTTTTAAGGTGGGGGGCAACCTGTGTGGCCATAGTCTTAAGGAATTCAATAGGGATGCCGTTGGGTCCCATTGCTTTCCCCGACTGAATATTGTTTATTGCCTGACAAATTTAGTCTTCTGTAAGATCTTCCTCCAAAGCGTTCCTATCGACAGCGGATAAAGAGGGTAGATACATGTCGGCTAACATTTGACGCGAGTCCTCTGCCGTATACTTGGTTGAGGAGGTGTAGACCTGCTCTAGGTGAACCGCAAATTTTTCTGCAATGCCCTGTGGGTCTGTCAGCTGCCCTGCCACAGGCAGGGTTAGCCTGGGGCCCCAACGCTCCCCCTGTTCCTGTTTCTCTAGCAGGATAGCATCTTCCCTACCCTGTCTCCCATCTCATAAACCTTATGTCGTGTTTGTTACAATCTGGCTCACGTCTTCTCTCTGGCCAATGTTCTATATTCCAACTGCTTGATAGCTAGTTTTTGTGTGGGGACTTCATTAGGTGAGTGTGCCTTTTGTGCCTCCAACTGCTGGAGTTCATTCTCTAAGTTGAGCAGCTGTTGGTTCTGCTTTCGAACATACCCCACTTTTAATGCTAATGCATGCCCCTTCAACGTCGCCTTATATGCCTCCCATACCATCAGCGCTGAGTCTACTGAGCCAACATTTTCGGTGAAGTAGTGGTCTGTCTGGGTAGTCAGGCTCTCCCTTATGTCCGGGATTTTAAGCAACCAGGGTTTGAGGACTATGGTACTTCGGTGTCTGCACTTAAAATAAGTGAGCTCAACCCACACTGGAGAGTGATCTGAAATGCCTCGCGATAAGGCTCATTGGTGCCTAAGTGCCCAATATCGGTCAGATGTGTAAAAAAAAAGTCTATGCGGGACATACTCTTATGTGCATTGGAATAAAACGTATAGTGTGTCATACCTGGCTGTAGGAAACGCCACACATCCGTCTCAGGTCCATGGCCTGAGTGAATTCCTCCAGTTGTGTCGTTGGATGTGTTAGAGGGCGCCGACGATATCTGTCTTTCTGATCATCCACGGTCATATTAAAGTCCCCCCCCCCCCCCAGTATTAGGATTCCAACCGGGAGATCCACCATAATCCTCCAAGCCTCCAAGCACATCTTTGCCCAAAGCAGGGGGAAGGTACGCCAATATCACACTAAGTGGCTTTCCCTCCCAACTGGCCTCTAGTACTGCGAACTGCCCCTGGGGGTCTGCCCATATGCGTTTCGGAGTGAGTGCAAGGCTCTTCCTAACAAGGATACCTGTGCCTCTGGAGCCGGAGGTGAATCCTGCATGAACCAGGAGTTTGTATCCCCACCGTGTAAGGGCCTGACATTTATTTCCCACTAGGTGTGCCTCCTGCAAGAGAATGAGATCTGGGGCGTGTCTCTTAAGATACAGTAGCACTAGACCTCTTTTGACTTTGTCCCCCAGTCCATTGACGTTACACGTCAGAACGGACAGTGATGTTTCTATCGTATTTCCAGCCGTAGGATAGGAATGAGAGATCCACTAGAGCTCAGAGGCTCTTCGGGAGGAGCAACAGACATACCATTCAACACATTCACTGGATGTAAATATCGAAGATTACCCATGGGCAAAGACTGTGTAAGAATCGACCTGATTGCACACCATAGATTCGGAGTTGGAGAAACATTGAGTAACTTCGATTGTCTGCAGATTGTGATTGAAAAATAAAAACAAAAACAAAACCATACTGCTAAACTTCCCACCCTTCCCTGCCCCCCTGCCAGTGGATTTGAAACTACCCACTCCCCAACAAAGCAGAGTGCCTGTCACCACCACCCCGCCCCATTTAAAGGTGCTGGGGTTGCCGCCGTCTCCTCCCCCCCGCCATCTTACATGGATAATTGCATAGTATACTGTATGTTATGAGTGCCACCTGGCCCCGGCACATATAGTAGTAACCAAAAAAGGAAAATTGTAGTGAACCAGCTTCCCAGTCCCGTGCATATGTACCGGAGGCCTATATGAAAACAAACTGTGGGGAAGAAGCCCCCAACGTTCTGTTTATATCACTACCCCATTTCAGAGTCACATATGCTGGGCTAGTGTGTCCATACCAGACCTAAGAGTTACATCTCTCCAGCTGCGTGACACTCAGTCCGACTCTTTCTCCTTTCTGCCCAAGTCGCCACGTTGTCTGCACAATGACGGCCCCCAGCGCCTAGAGACCCTTACGGGGGATTGTGCGCTTTACAAATGTGGACTTTACAATGTTCAGATCAGCTTGTCCAAGGACCTCCGTTGCATTCTCTGTTGGGTTTCACCACTCTGCACTATCCCTCCAGTCAGTCCCACGCATCTTGACAGGAGGAGAAGAACCAGGCATTGCCATCTGATCCCACTTGGAGTTTTGCAGGAAACAACATGGCATACTTCACCTCCTTGTCTCTCAACACCAATTTGGCTGGCAAAACACTGCGACGCTGAGCCTGGACTCTTGCTGTGAAATCTGGGAAAAAGGTAACTGCACTGTCCTCCAGCTTAAGCGGTGGGGTAGCATGTGCGGTTTGGAGTATAATGTCTCTATCCCTAAAATTGAAGACTCGCGCTATAATGGGCCTCGGAGGGGCTCCAGGTTTAGGCCTTTCTCTGGGAATGCGGTGGGCACGTTCAGTGAAGAAATAATTTGAGAGTCTCTGCGGTTGTAGCCTCTTCAGGATCAAATCCTCGACGAATAGGTCCACCGCAGGGCCTTCCGTGTACTCTGGGACACCTAGGATTCATATGTTATTTCTGCTCGCCTGCCCTTCATACTCATCAAGCTGTTTTTCCATCTTGATCGGCTGATGCAGTAGTTGAGTGACGTGTTGTTTCAGCATGGTAGTGTCTCAGTTCAATTCCGCCGTGACATCTTCCACCTCTTTCACATGAGAATCCATTTTTCTGAGGTTGGCTCTGATCAGGGAGACTTCAACGTTCACAGTGTCAATGCGAGTCTCTAAAGAGGTCTGCATGCCCGTAATAGCCGCCATGATGTCTTGAAGTGTTAATTCCTGCTGCTGTGGTGGGTACTGCTGTGTTGCAGATGCCTCCTGCAATATGGCCTGTTCCTCCTCCCCAGAGCTTCACCAAGCAAATTTGGCCAATTTATTCAGCGCTTGCGTTATGGCGCCTTTCCCGGTCGCCATGATGTAGGTTATTTTGGCCCAGCTGTGACTGAGGTTCGTGCGTTCAGCCCCAGTACTCACCGCTGCCTGCCCAGGGGGGGGGGGTCGGGGGAGTGATATCCCCTGGCAGCCTATTGGGTTTCCTGGCCTACCGACCCGGTAGCAGGATAGAGGATGAAGAGCTGAGCGCAGAGCAGACAAAGGCTAACCACAAGCCCACAGTGTAGTGTCCCTTCACTCCTCTATCACCAGCATGGGTCTGAGTCTCTGCATCACATTGGGGCAGCAGCGAAGTGACCAAAGAAGGCAATCAAATAAATTACACACAGTATTCACAAGTCTCCTTTCTGAGTTCAGATGCCCCCTGCGCAGTATGTTCAACACTGTATGACTTCACACGCTTGATTCGTTACCCCGGGGTGTGCTGCTGGTTCTGCCGGTTGCAATAAATGTCACTCATGGAGCACCACCCAAGCGCTATGCAGGTCTGTCCGGTGGGGGTCTCTCAAGAGATAGTTGCTCGCAAATCCCTGTGCTGGCCTATTATTACTGCGGGTGTGTTCAGCCAAATTTGCACCTTTGCAGACCCTTATAGCCTGTTGTTCTCACCACAGGTCCGGCTGCCAAGGCCAACAATTACAGGATGCAGCCCAGTGGGCCTCAAAGACTGGGTTCTCGAGTTACACTTTTTCCCAGAGCATCTCGCGGGTCCACATGGGGGCCAGTTTGGGAGAAACAGTTCCTGTCGCACACTCACCAAAAATTCGCCGCAGAAGCAGCCATCGGCCTTAGGGTGCCAGGATGTCGGCCTGCTAGGCCTGCGATGCCGGGGCCTCAATGTGTGCCACTGCCGGCTGGGTGCGACCATGCCCGGCAGCGCGGGTCCGTCCTGTGCCGCCAGATAGCGGAGGCGCCGGGCGGCTGGAACCGCTAGGCCTCGCTGTCCGTCCGCTACCCACTGGTTTCTCCGCTACTATTGGTCAGCCCTGATGGGGGTGATCTGTTGCCTTGCACCCGCCACTTCCACACCTTCAATCAGTGGAGGGAGGGTGCGCCGCCATGATGTTCTGGGGCTCGGGCCACACCAGACGCTTCTCGTCGATTTTCAGTCCCCAAACATCAGCAATCACCCCCGATCGGTGCCCCGGGACTCCAGGGTCAGGACCCTCTCGAAATAAGGAGATTTTAATCAGGATGATTTACGGATAGTTTACAAGATAAACAGCGAGGCTTCCGGAGCCGCGTTAGTCTGCAGCCATTCCCATCGGCTGCTAGCCACGCCCCCGGGTGTATATTTTGTATGGTTTTTTTACTTTTGAATAATAATTTGCTATTGAATGTGGACGCAGGTATTCTTGTTTAAGAGCACTTAAAACAATAATGTCAAAACGCATTGAGTTTTTAAGTAGATGCTTTAGAAGTTGGAAGTGAAGAGAAAAATTATTTACAAGTTCGGTTTTGGTTAAGAGAGAATGTTCTGAAATCAGTGCAATATAATAATGAAGTGAAGTGTATTTGATTTAATTGAAATGCTTCAATAATATGGACTGATCAGACTGGTTGTTCAAGGGAGAGCTCGACACAACCCCAGAGGAATTCCTGCAGGTCTTTGGGAGTGATGGACAGATAGCATGTGTTATGCGAGTCTTCTTCCTGAACTGGTTTTCCATCATCCACCCCTTGTCTTCTTTAGAGGCCTGTAACTGTTCCTGATCCCCCTCCAGGACTGTAAACTAGAGAGCCTAGAGAGCTCCCTTCTGCAGAAGTGACAGCAGGTTTCAGTGGGCCTAGTTCTAGATGAGACTGTGGTGTGCCCCTCCTTCCCTCAGAGGCCTCTGGTGTGCCATAATCTTTAAATATGCCAGGGAAGTCAGAGGGACCAGAGGGTGCAAGACTTTTACGTCCTGAGGCCCTTGTGAGCGCTCTCTGCAGGCACTTAAGTGCTATTCACCCTTGATCAGTACTGAAGCTTTTTGAGTGGCGTTATCCCTGGGGCTGCACTCAGTGCCGAATGGAAAGAAAATTCAGCACCTTGAATTTTATTACCAATTGACCTGTACTCTGAGTGCTGAGATGCAGCTGATTGCAGCTCCACGATTATTAGCCATTGACCTCGTTGAGGGTGCTGAGCGCAAGCTGACGGAAGTTCTTTGAGTGTGATTAGCCACGGACTTGCACTGTGGGCGATGAACAGGAGCTGAATGCAACTGCTTGAGTTTTACCATGCCTTGACCTGCACTTAGAATGCTGAGCTGAAGTGGACTATAGCTCCACAGGTTGTCCAGGGTCAGGGATTCACATGGCAGCCGTGACCGTGGCCTGCAGCTTTCTGCAACTTGCACCGGAGACCAGCCTGTGTCTCTCTGGGAGCAGCCTTTGGGTATTGAGCAATGTCCGATTTGAAGGGCTGTGTGAACATCTCCGAGAGTTATCCTTGGTGCTGGAGTGGAGCTGCCTGTGGCAGCACAGCCTACACTAACAGGTGGGCGAGCCACTGAAGCAAGACCTCTGACCTCCTGGTCAGGGACCTGCTCTCTCCTCCAGCAGCTCCGCTGTAGTGCTGCTGCCGCTGAACCCCGTTCATCTCAGCTGGTAGGTGTTCGAGGCCCTGGTGGTCCAGTGGGAGAGACTTGGTCTTCTGCTGGTCCCGCTGTGGTCTGTATTGTGTTGTGCCCGTTTTCTGTGTGTTTGTTATTGTGCCCGTTTTTTCTGTCTTTTTGTTTGTTTGTCTGTGTTGTTGTTGTTGTTTGTGCCTCTGTATTTCCTAGTTGTTCTTACTTCTTAGTTTTGACTGTCTGTGATTTTCTGCCCGTTCCCTCTCTGTCGCTGCTGCCCCTAAGGCCCCTGCCTGTTCTCTGCTCCTGCCTCCCAGCTGCTCTTCCCTCCCCCTTCCCTATTTAATGGTGGACGCACCAAAGGAAAGCCCGCCTGCACCTGTCCGCGACCCAACCGTGTCCAGCGCTAGGATCCCTGGTCCTCTGACATCCCACCACTACAACTCTGCTGCTCTCCTCGCACTCAAGCTCGGAAGGAACAACAACTGCCAGATATCTACGCCGAACACCACCCACGGCCAGTTCTCCTACAGACACTGCTGACAATCCTTCACCATCCTCCGCACTCCCACAACCGGCGCACCCACACCGGACGCCAGCACCACCGAAGCCCTGAAGTGTATCCTCTTCAACGTGAGCTCACTACACAGACATGCCGTAGGGATCTGGGGCTTCCTCGACACCCTCTCGCCAGACGTAGCCTTCTTCAGGGAAACCTGGACCAACACCTCCTCCGCCCTGACATTGAAACTGCCATTTCTGACAGCTACAAGATCCAGAAGAAGGACTGCCCCAACCCCCCAGGAGGAGGACTCACCATTGCATACACAAGAGCTCCCTCCGACTCTCCACCTCCACCGTGAGCGACTCCTCCACACTTCACAGCCCCCTCACCCACCGGACCTCGCACTTCTTTCGCCACTAACGTTGCTGACCTCATCGCACCCCAGGCCATCACCTCCTTGGACTACATACTCTTCGGAGACCTGAACTTCCACCTCAATAACCCCGCAACCCCAACTCTACCTCCCTCCTGGACAACCTTGCCAAAATCAGACTGAAACGCTTGTCAACACTCATACCCACAAGGCAGGACACACCCTCGACTGCAGGTGGGAACAACGTCCGCTTCAGCCACACCATGCAGCCTCTATGGATGGATCACCACTGTATTCACTTCTCTGTCAACACCATCACCGCTCACAAACCCACTCCTTGCCCTCCGCGAAGGAACTGGAGCAAGGTCACAGAGGAGCACCTCAACTCCACCCTCATACATGACACCCCGGTGACTCTCCTGATTTGATCAGAGGAGGTCGCTCCCCCACGCTCCCAAGAAGCGGTGACCAGAGAGAGCTGAGCTAAGCGCCTCAAAGCAGATAAGTGGTATCACAGCGCCTGCCAGCCCACTCGAACTACCGCATTTGCGCTCCGCTCGCTCCGCTGCCCCTCATAACGCTATCACACCCCGCATTGTTACCGCGGCCTGCTTTGCCCAATTAGCATATCTAGCGCTGCTCAACTCACACTGCGCATTGTCCTGCAACCATTGGTGTTTCGTTTATTTTTTGTGACCGATTGTGCCTTTGTTTATGCCCCAGTGCCGCCCAGTTTCGATTCTTAACTGGTGCAGCCATTTTGTTTGTTGTGGTGATTCCCATCCCGTAGCTCCACCCCGCTTCCCACCTCCCAGCTGACCCTCCCTCCCACAGATACTCGCCGACCAGCATCTCCACCTCCAAGCTGTGACTCTCCTGATTTGATCAGAGGAGGTCGCTCCCCCACGCTCCCAAGAAGCGGTGACCAGAGAGAGCTAAGCTAAGCGCCTCAAAGCAGATAAGTGGTATCACAGTGCCTGCCAGCCCACTCGAACTACCGCATTTGCGCTCCGCTCGCTCCGCTGCCCCTCATAACGCTATCACACCCCGCATTGTTACCGCGGCCTGCTTTGCCCAATTAGCATATCTAGCGCTGCTCAACTCACACTGCGCATTGTCCTGCAACCATTGGTGTTTCGTTTATTTTTTTGTGACCGATTGTGCCTTTGTTTATGCCCCAGTGCCGCCCAGTTTCGATTCTTAACTGGTGCAGCCATTTTGTTTGTTGTGGTGATTCCCATCCCGTAGCTCCACCCCGCTTCCTGCCTCCCAGCTGACCCTCCCTCGCCCCTCCCCCCCCTCCACATATGACAGATGCCTCTCCGCGCAGCGGTCACGCGCAGCGGACGCACCCAATGCGCGCCGAAGGTGCGCCAAAGGTAAGCCCGTCTACGCCCGTCCGCGCCTGGACCGCGCCCAGAGCCAGACCCCTTGATCCCCGCTTCACCCATCCTCCCCGCATTACATACAACGCCTCCTCCCTCCTTGCACTCAACCCCGGACGACTCACTAAATGCGCCCAAGCAGCACCAGGACACACCCATGGACCCTTCACATGCCTCTCCTGCAAATTCACCTGCGCCAAATCCCAAACCAAATGCACAAACACCAAACAGAGAGCCAACACCAACCTCCTCAAATGCATCCTTCTCAACACCCGCTCGGTTCACAAACACGCCATCGACCTTTGGAATCTACTCGACACCATTTCTCCAGACGTCGCCTTCCTAACAGAAACCTGGATGAACGCATCTTCAGCTCCAGACATCACCATAGCCATCCCGGACGGCTACAAGATCATCCGTAAGTACCGCCCCATCCAAACAGGAGGAGGCATCGCCATCGTCCACAAGAACACCATCCGCGTCTCAACCAGCTCAGATGACAACCTCGCTATCGCTGAACACCTTCACTTCCAGATCCACACCGACCCCAAGACAACACTTAGGGGCACCCTCCTCTACAGGCCACAAGGACCCCGTACAAAATTCAGTGAAGACATCACTGACTTTATCTCCCCTCACGCCCTCCCTTCGGAAGAATACATTCTACTGGGAGACCTCAATTTCCATCTGGAAAAGAGCAACGACAGTAACACCACCACCCTTCTGGACAATCTCACCAATCTCGGACTCAAACAACTTGTTAACACCCCCACACACTATGCAGGACACACACTCGACCCTATCTTCACTTCCAGCAAGCATATCTCCTTCACTCATACCACACCACTCCAATGGACGGACCACAGCTGCATCCACTTTATTTACAATAAGACCTCGACCCACAGCCACCCTCAACCAACTCTGCGAAGAAATTGGAACAAAATCACCATCGACCAGATCTCAACATCGCTTCTTCAAAAACCCCCTGCCTATTCAACGAACCCTAACCAAGCCGCCATCAACCTCACACAATGGTTAACCCAAACCGCCGACAAATTAGCACCCTTGAAAACACATCAAACCAAACAAGGTAGCAAAAACGCCCCCTGGTTCAACGATGACCTTAAGAAATCCAAGAAGCTCTGTCGTTCCCTTGAGAAAACGTGGAAAACAGACCCAAACACTGTCACCCAAGCCGCCTTCAAAAACGCCACCCGCAAACACCACCAACTAATCCGGACAGCCAAGAAATCAGCGCTCAAAGACCGACTAGACAACAACGCCCACAACAGCAAGGAACTTTTCAACATCATCAAAGAATTCACCAACCCCACCGCCAGCTCTAACGACATCACCCCCTCTCAAGTCCTCTGCGACTCCCTTGCCTCATTCTTTCATGACAAAATCGCCGACTTCCATAACAGCTTTGACAACACACCTGTAAACCAATCCACCCCACTCACCTCCGAACAGCCACCTCCTCCGAATATCCTTCTCGAATGGAACCCAATCAACACAGAAGAGACCATTCGCCTGATGAACTCCATCCACTCAGGATCCCCTACTGACCCATGTCCCCATCACATCTTCAACGAAGCAGACTCTATTATCGCACCCCATCTCCGTGATGTCATCAACTACTCCCTCAACTCCGCCACCTTCCCGGAAAGCTGGAAACACGCCGAACTCAGCGCCCTTCTGAAGAAACCCACAGCTGACCCCACCGAACTCAAAAACTACCGCCCCATCTCGCTCCTCCCATTACCTGCCAAAGTCATTGAGAAAGCCATTAACAATCAGCTCGCCACCTTCCTCGAAACCAACAAATCACTCGACTCCTCACAGTCTGGCTTCCGAGCCAAACACAGCACCGAGACCGCCCTCATCGCAGCAACAGACGACATTCGAATACTACTGGACAACGGAGACACAGTCGCCCTTATCCTCCTCGACCTCTCCGCAGCCTTCGACACAGTCTGCCATAACACCCTGATACAACGCCTCAGAAACATCGGAATTCAAGGAAAAGCATTGGACTGGATCATTTCGTTCCTCGCTGGAAGAACTCAGAGAGTCCGCCTCCCCCCTTTTAAGTCAGAGGCCTCCAAAGTCATCTGCGGCGTCCCACAAGGATCATCACTCAGCCCCACCCTCTTCAACGTCTACATGAGCCCCCTCGCAACCATCGCACGTCAACACAACCTCAACATCATCTCCTACGCTGATGACACTCAGCTGATCCTCTCACTCACCAAAGACCCAACCACCGCCAAAACCAACCTACACGAAGGGATGAAAGAAGTAGCCGAATGGATGAAGCACAGCCGTCTGAAACTGAACTCGGACAAAACGGAAGTCCTCATCTTAGGCTCATCCCCCTCCGCTTGGGACGACTCCTGGTGGCCAACGGCCCTAGGAAAAGCCCCAATACCGACGGACCACGCACGGAACCTGGGCATCATCCTGGACTCCTCACTCTCGATGACCAGACAAGTCAACGCCGTCTCATCTTCATGCTTCAACATCCTACGCATGCTCAAAAAAACATTTCACTGGATCCCCACCGAAACAAGAAAAACGGTCACCCACGCACTGGTTACAAGCCGTATGGACTACGGAAACGCCCTTTACGCCGGTTCCACCGCGAAACTACAGAAAAAACTCCAACACATCCAAAATGCTTCAGCCAGACTCATACTAGACATCCCCCGCACAGACCACATTTCCGCTCACCTGAAAGACCTTCACTGGCTCCCCGTCAACAAGAGAATAACGTTCCGTCTCCTCACCCACGCACACAAAGCCCTATACGAACTTGGACCTGATTGTCTCAACACGCGCCTTTCCTTTTACACCCCCACCCGCCAGCTGCGCTCGTCCAACCAAGCCCTCGCCGCTGTTCCGCGCATCCACAAAGCCACCATGGGAGGAAGATCCTTCTCCTACTTAGCGGCCAAGACCTGGAATTCCCTTCCCATCCACCTCCGCCTTACTCAAAACCACCTAGCCTTCAGAAAACAACTTAAAACATGGATATTCGATAAGTAAACCTCCCCCCCCCCTTCCTCAAGCGCCTTGAGACCCTATGGGTATGTAGTGCGCTATATAAATTCTGACTTGACTTGACTTGCTTCGACCGATATCAACTCTGCATCCAAGGATCTACACCACTGGATCACCAATTGCGCAGACAAGCTCGCACACCTCCGCACCACCAACAGACAACAACCCCTGAAAGCCACCTGGTTCACCACTGACCTCCAAGAGGCCAGACGCTCCTGCAGACGTTTTGAAAAATGATGGAGAAACAGCAAAACCAGGGAAGACCTGACCATCTACAAGAACGCCAAGACAGAATACCACCAACTTATAAGATCCACCAAGAAGCCTTTCATCCGAAACAAAATCCTCACCCACTCCTGCAACTCAAAAGAACTCTTCAACATCATCCAGCAATTCACCAAGCCCTACTGCGAAGCCAAGGACGTCACTCCCTCCCAGGCTCTCGGCAATATGCTTGGCTCCTACTTTCACCTGAAATCCAAGGCCCTCTACGACACCTTCAGCAAACAGAATCCAGGAACCACCTCTCCCTCCAGCAACGACAGCCAGTCTACCATCACCGCCTGCACCCCGGTCACCACCGAAAATACCTTCACGAGCACGAGGAGCACCCACTCAGGAGCCCCCAAGGGCCCCTGCCCGCCACACATCTTCCACAGAGCCGCCACCTCTATAGAGCCCAATCTACGATGCACCATCAACGCATCCTTTCGAATCCGGCACCTTCCCCGATGACTGGAAACGCACAGCAGTTAAACCCCTGCTTAACCCCTTGGCTGCAACGGCCATTCCGCTGCAGCGCTAGGGGGATGGGGGGGCCGCGCGGCGCTCCCATGCTCATGACGGAACCGCTCCATCACGAGCCTCGGGTGCGCTGTGCTGATGACGGAGCGGTTTCGTCACGGCCCCGCCCGCTCAACAGAACGTCCAGCGCAGGCGCGGAATCCGCGCCGCGCAGGTGCGCTGAGCGGGCCATGACGGAACTGCTCCATCATCAGCACAGTGCGTCCGTGGCTGGTGACGGAGCGGTTCCGTCACCAGCATAGGAGGGGTTAAGAAACCCTCTGCAGAACTGGACAGACATGAAGAATTGCCGACCCATATATATATCTCTCTCTCTCTCTCTCTCTCTCTCTCTCTCTCTCTCCTCTCTCTCTCTCTCTCTCTCTCTCTCTCTCTCTCTCTCTCTCTCTCTCTCTCTCTCTCTCTCCCTCTCCTCTCTCTCTCCTCTCTCTCTCTCTCTCTCTCTCTCTCTCTCTCTCTCTCTCTCTCTCTCTCTCTCTCTCTCTCTCTCTCTCTCTCTCTCTCTCTCTCCTTCCCTTTGCAGCCAAAGTCACCAAGAAGATCGTCAATGCCCAGCTGACAAACTTCACAAAGAGAATACCATCCTCGACCACTCTCAATCCGGTTTCCCCAGCACAGCACCGAGGCCACCCTCCTTGCCGCCACAGATGACATCTGCATGCTCCTCAACCAAAGCCACACCGCAGCCTTATCCTACTCGACCTCTCCGCAGCCTTCGACACCGTCTCCCACCGCACTCTGGCAGCCAGATTCCACGACGCTGGCAATTAAGGAAACCACCCTCGACTGGTTCCGCTCCATCCTCACCTGCAGCTGCAAGGCCCCCCGCCTTGAGACCCTCACGGGTGATGAAGGAAGTTGCCCGTTTAGGGTCATCAGGGTCACTCACGACCACCTCTCAGCCTTCCATACCAATTGAAGAGTCGGTCAGGCAGTGGAAAATATAAACCTATATATGTTGATTCAGATACACTCGAGGGAAGCCCCATCTGCCCAGTGTCTTAGGGGTGCTGCAGAGAGGACTGACATCAGCAAACATGGAGCTACATTATGTACAATCCAGAACCAATGAAGTCATGTCCTTAATGGAATTTTCCAGGCAGATGCAGTAAAACAAAGAAGTACGGAAGGATAGTTTTCGATTCTGAGGCCAGGCACACACTATCTCTTATCCAAGGTCATTCTGCCTGTGCCCGCCACTAGACTGGTGGGAGAAGGACAGTGTATTCATTAGCAAAGCAAGGCCCAACCTTGGAGAAACTAAACTTTCCACAACCCACTTTCTCGAAGAGACAAGAAGCAGTCTTGGGCATGGTTCAAAATGACGGCCAAATATAAAATGGTGCAGCGAATGCTAACTTACATATAATAATACGTAGATGAAATAACGTGAACATTTTCATTCCAACAGTGAGTAGCACACTTTAAGCTCCCTGATTGATTGATTGATTGAAACCTTGAGCCAGGCCCGAGCCTGAAGCATGCTCTGGTTAAGCTCGAGGTCCTGCTGGAAGCTCGAGCCCTTTATGAGCCGAGCTTTCATGTGGCTCCCGCCTGCCTCCATCCAGCCTTCCCTCCCTCTACCCAGGATGTGGCATTAGGGCCAGTGGTGCCAACGTTTAAACTGGGAGCGCCTGTACAAAATTCTGTGATTCTGGGCTAATCGCGTAATCTCCCCATTCCTGTATGCAATAAATGTGACCTTGTGTAATGTAACTGGAGCTCTTATAAAGCATTCCAACTTGGGCTTTCAATCGAGTTCATTTCATTTGTACTTTATTGTTTGATTAATTAAAATCTTACAATATATAAACAATGATTCCTGTTTTAAAATCCAGGTATAAAAAGGTGAAACAAAGAAAATTAAAACATTGTCGAACGTAATACTCTTTCATATAATTTTTTTTTTTATAAAAAGAAAATATGCATGACTTAAAATTCATGTTACTATTTACATATTATATTCACCCTACATTACATTACATTTGTTTTTGGTAGTCTGACTTAGCTCTTAATCTCATTTAAAACTTGACAAAAGCTGAGGTTAATACTATATCATCAGTATGAAGGCATCTTATCAAGGCTTGTCTGCAAGTCCTTATTCCTCGAACATTAAAATGTCTCTTAATAGTTTAATATAGTTTAAGTTTAGTTTATTTGCACAGTTAATTAAAACCAATGCAGTGCAGTTACAAAATATAAGAAAAGATAAAACGCAGTATAAAACAGATGTGTTGTAAAACCAGCCTGGCGTGAACAATACTGTACTATTCATCCTAATTGTAAACATATTTAGCATTTCATGTGTCACACAAGCATTTCTGATAGTAATCTAATTACTGTATTAAAACAGGTTAAAAAATCATTTTTTTCTCCTTTTGTATGGTCTTAAAACAGTTCAATCAAGTCCGGGCATTTTTTTTTCCACTGCCTTTAGAAATTTTACAAGGCTACAGCTCAGCTGAGGGTCCTGAGACGAGAAACAAGTAAGAGCTGCACTCCTTCGTGTGCGGGTCCCGTATCGGATGAAATGGCGTTTCAAGAGGAGTTTCCGCTCTTCTAGCATTTTCTCGCAGGAGTATAACAGATGGAGCATGTCTTTTTGCGTTACACCACATAGCCGGCATAGTGTGCCTGCTTTCTCTTTTTGCCAATGAGGAAGATGCCGAATGCAGGGTAAAAGTCCTAACCTGTACCGTAAGAAGCACATTTTAGTCGTTTTGGCGTAGCCCAGACCAAGATAGAGCTGGGGAGCTTGTGCCGAATATGAGTTCAGGATCATCCAAGTGTGAGATCTTTTTGAGAAGTCTGCTTTATCTTGGACCCACGACTGATGTTTAATCGACTTCTTGGTCAGTGTTTTAAGCGTTTTGTGATTTGTGGAGGAAGTCCAGAGCTGTTCCAGCCCGGTATTTACAAGACTGTTTGCTAAGTATTTTGCAGCCGGTAAAGTCGGAGACTGCTCTAACTCCCTCCACAGATATTCGTTCAAGGTTCCTTCAGCGGATTTCCTCACTTTGTCCCATGAACAAATGTAGGCCCCCTGTCGTGCCAGAAGCTGTTGCTGAATTCCAAACTCCAGCCTGATCTGTGATGGAGAGGTTCGCTTAGGGAGGCTAAAGACGATTCTATATGCAGATACAATTGTGCTGTCAAGTGTTGTTGCGTCTCTGCCGCGCTGCACCTCGCTCCCGTAAGTTAATGTGGGCAGCAGTTTGGCACGAATAACTTGTAACAAAGGTGTTAAAGATGGGCCAGAGAGCTTGTTGTTCAGTGTTTTTAAGGCGATTGCCAATGCAAGTCCTTTGCCTCTGATGCTTGACCGTTGCAAACTGAATCGACCGCCGTTGTCAATCTGCACGCCTAGATATTTATATGTCGACGTGCCTTTAATGCGCGAGTTGTTCCAGTACCACGAAAAAAGTATCTTTTTTCTTTTGCCGATGGTCATAGTTTGGGTTTTCTCGAGGTTTACTGTTAGGTCGTTTGACTTGGAGTAGCTCTGTGTGATGTTCAAAAGATTTTGAAGCCCTACTTTGGTGTGGCTTATTAGGACTATGTCATCCGCGTATAAGAGGCATGGTAGATTAAGCCCTCCTAGTTTGGGAGAATGTGAATTGCAACTGTTCAAAATTGGAGCCAGATCGGCCAAATACAGATTAAACAGTGTGGGGGCCAAGACGCAGCCCTGCTTGAGGCCGTTGTTGCTCTGTATGCGCCTTGACAACAGTGAGCCATCCCCCACCTTTATCTGTATCCAAGTCTCAGTGTGTAAGTTTATTAACAAGTCCAACAGTGGTTTTGCGATCCCCCAGCCATTTAGTTTTGACCATAGCAGGTTACGGTTGATGTTATCAAAGGCCGCCTTATAATCTAAGTAGCAGAGGTGTAGGGGCAGTTTTTTTGTCTCTGCCTTGTCAATTAGCATGCCCATAGTTAATATATTGGTCATTGTGCCCACAGATTTGACAAAACCTGTTTGGTTAACCGGTATCAGAGAATTCGTTTTGGCCCATGCCTGTAGTTCTTCCAGCAGAAGGCCTGCGAAGTACTTCGCCTCATTGTCAATTAGGGCCACTAGGCGGTGGTTTTGAGGGAGAGCCCTATCCCCTGCCTTGTGTATTGGTGCAATGATAGAGCCCTTCCAAGAGCCTGGCAAGATGTTCGAATTCCTGATTTAAAAAAAAAAGGGGTTCGAGAGCTGCCGCCCAGTAACCCGCATCTTGTTTGAAGAGGATCGGTGGGATCCCGTTTGGTCCCGGAGCTCCTACCCTTCTGCCTTTTTTGATTTTGCATTTGATGTTGTGTTGCAGTAATGGGCAGTCAATTGTTTCCTGTCTGTCTTTATTGTATGAGCACAATTGTGTCTGTTGCGCGTTATCAACTTTATAGTCTGTTATGTTCTTAGAGTTGAATAAGACCCGATTATTGGGTAAGTCTTGATTGAAGTGCTTACCAAGGTAGAGTGCCCATGTTTCTTCTGTAATGTTAGATGAAACCCCCAAGTTTGCTGGACGCGTTAAGGAGTTAACGGTCTTCCAGAACCCTGCCCCGTCGTTCTGTTTGATGTCTGCGTGGAGTCTAGCCCACAAGTTCTCCTCCTTTGTTTTGTTTGCTTCCCATTTCAGTTTTTTTAGCGAAGAGTTCAGTATCTGAAGATGGTTATGTTTTGCTTTTTCTTTAGGGTCCAGCTGTATTTCTCTCATTAAACGTGAAATCAAATTTTTTTTCCTTAATTTTTTCTCTATATTCTCGAGAGAGGTTATCCAAGTTGCTATGCTTTGCCAATGCCTTGGGCCTTGTTGCGAAGTCCGACAGGGAAGTTGTAAATTGTTCCCATTTTATGATTTCGTTTGGGCCAGTGCGCTCCGTGAAGTGATGTTTTGCCCTTTCTATCAAAGTTTCGCCCATCGCTGCCGAATACTTAATTTTTTTAATGTTAACAGTGTGGATAGTCTCTTTTGGGGCATTTGATCGCTCGAATGTGGGTCTCGCAATGTCCACAACTATTTCCTGAGGGCAATGGTCGCTGTCTGTTTTTTTCCCTATCCGGAATGAGGTTATATAATGAAAGAAATGTAGTGAGATAAAAGTATAATCTAATATGCTATTTGCTCTTGTTGAATGGTATGTTGGAGCTGGCGGGCTGTCTTCCACAAACCTTCTGTTTAGGGCTCTGATATTGAAGTGTTCTAATTCTTCAAGTATCTGTGTTCCCAGTTTTGTTTGTTTAGTTGTTTGTAGCTTTCCTTGTGGTGGTAGGTCCCAAGATGTATTTTGGGCTAAGATTCCCTCTTCTTGTGGTGTGCCCATGAGGTTGAGGTTGAAATCCCCTGTAAGTACAAGGTTGGTTGTTGTTCTTCCCGTGATGCACTCCTCCAAGAAGATATGTAATTCCTTTGCTGCTTTTTTTCCCCCTTTGGGATGAATGTAGGCATTGATCAGGATGCAGTCGGTATTGGCTTTGCCTGGGCCTGGTGGTGTCAACTTAACTGCAAGTGCAGCTACCGAAGAAGGCCCAATTTCTTCTGCCTTGACGAAGCTAGTGGTTGCTATGTATATTGCTAGACCCCCTTTTAGGTGCCCGTACTTGGCTGTCCTATTGGCACCTGTGAAGAAACGTAGGTACCCCTGGAAATGTGGAGGTTCAGCGAGCCACGTTTCCTGTAATGCCACTATGTCGAATGATCTTATGTAGTTTATAAATTCTAGATCTAGCATTTTGGTGGCTAGGCCATTTATGTTCCAGGAGCATATGCACAGTTGGTTTTGCATGTGCTCCCATGGGTTCTGGCCGACGTGTCAATTGATGTTTTTTATGGTTCTCACGATCCATCTTTGATCTTGCCGCTCAATTGGAGCTCCCCTATCGGCTCCTTTCCAGCAAGTAATTTAAATCTGCTTGTTACTTCCTGTTCCACATGGCCCTGCCGCACCTCTAAGAACCGAGGTTCTACAGCTGCCTGCGTTTTCCCTGGACTCCAGCTTTCCTCCCGGATATAGAATGTCCGGGTATCCTGGCTTTATGTGTGGTTTTAACGTGATGCCCCAGTTTTTGAATACCTCAGCTTCTGAAAGAATTTTCTGCGATATTGCTCCCGAGGCCCAAGTCGCCTTCTTCGCTTCCCTTCCTGTGCCTTCTGCCTCTATGAATTCGATCAACACCAAATCTGAGCTTACCACATTTGCCAATGAGGGGATGTGAGATAGCAGCCGTAGAATGTTGCTTCTATTAAGGGTGTTGTGTCTTCCTTTGGAGATGAAATCTGGATTAAACCATATGGCGTCTGGGGTTTTTCCTTGATCGTGTATGCCCCGACCTCCGTTCTTGATGTTAATTGATGATTTCAGGTCCGCACATTCTGTTGATCTTGCTTTTGTCAGATAGGTGTCGATATTGGTTGCCCCTCCTGGGCCTTTGTCATTGGTGCATTCAAAGGATGCAAAAGTTCCAGGTTCTTTGTATGTCGCCCCACCGCTCGGGCGATACGTTTTGCCTGTCAGAATTACGGGTGCCAATTCTGTTATTATGCGGTCTACCCGTGTGTGTGTGTAGGCACGGTTGCTTGGGTAATGGCGAATAGTTGGGATAGAATTAAGTTTAAAACTTTGTGTATCGTCCATCAAGTTTTTGGGAAATCTGGCCCAGAAATTAATCACTCCTTGATTCTACCCTACCAACCTAATAAATTACTCCGCTCTTCAAATGCCTTTTTGGCCAAAGTCCCTAGGATTCAGAGAGCTAGAGCAGGAGGCCGATCCTTTGCCTATAATGCCTCCAAACTATGGAACACTCTCCCCTGTCATCTGAGAACCAATGCCAATCTGTTGAGTTTTCGTAAACAGCTTAAGACCTTTCTGTTTAACTAAGTTTTGACCTTCCCTGGACCGTTTCTTTGAAAGACACTGTTCTAGTTCTAGCGCCTGGACGCCTCAGGGCAGCTGTAGCGCTCAATAAAACTCCTTTTCATTTCATTTCATTTCATTTCACTGTCAGTCAGTCCTGTACCTTGACATCCCGTTCTTTTGCCCCTTGTGCCCAAAGTGATTCCTTGTTTTATGTTTTCCATGGGATTCGGGCTGGACTTTGTGTTGTTGTTTTTTAGCGCATATAGCAAGCCAGAATCAGTAGGTGTTCCACTGATCCCAGAAATTTGGGCGGATGCCGGTTGGCCCTGTTGAGAGTGGACTACTTGTTCTTCTGATCTGGTGTTAGCTGTTTTTTCCGTACGCTCAGTTGTGTGTCTCCTTTCGTTGGACGTTTGATTTGAAGTTGTTTCTTCCCCTGGTTGGGCCGTGCTTTGCTCTGTGGTGATAGATCGCCCAAAGAGTTGCGCGAATCCTTCGCGTTTTGAGCAGAGTTTGTATTTCCTGCCTTTGTGTTTTTTAGCTCGCCTCTGTTTGGCGTTCAATTTTGGATCGGTATTGTCATCGTCTATGACGCCTATTGATAAACGGCTCGTTGGTCCCATTACGTTCACCCCTATGCTTTTGGTGTGATCATTCATTTTGGGTTGGGCTTGTGCACCTGATCCCGGCAATTCGATCTTTCTTGCAGCTTCCGGATCTACAGCAATTGTTGTTCCTTTTTCAGCGACCTCTGTTTGTGTGGAGACGGCAATTTTGGTGTCTTTTGTTTTTAGAAGCCCCTGTGTGACCATGTCCAACTTGCAATTTGGCTGAGCAGATCTTTTGAGCTGTGTACAAAGGTCTGACATTAATGTTGGAAGGGTAGCTAACGTGTCAATAATTGGGCCGCATCCGCAACCACTGCTGCTGGTCCTATTTGTGTCTTGAAGATGGGCGAACTTGCTCTGGAGAAGCGTGTTTAGCGTACCCAGCTTCCCATCTATGGCAACCACAAACACGGCCAACGTGTCTAATAGCGTCAATTGGGTGTCCATTTGCTCCGATTGGTAATGTAGGGCTTCCACCAGTAGTTGCACTGTGTTTAAGAGGCTAGGCCAGGCGCTTTCCTGCCTGGGCTGTTTTAGGATTTTTTCTTGGCTTTCTTGGCTTTTTTCTTGGCTTTCAGGTAGCCCCTTGCTGCTTTGTGCCCCTTCTAACCTGCCCGTTTCTGCTTGATTTTCCTGCATGCCTACAGTTCTCCTGGGCCGCACGTCCGAGGTCGTCCTACTTCTGCTCAGATCTTGAGGGTATGCAGCGATGAGTTCTTCCCATTCCTCCTTCCCCAGGTAAGAGGATATTTCAATCACCTCCGAGGATGAACTCACTTGTCTTTCTACTTTGTTTTGAGTCCGTTCCGTCTTCTTGTCTCCTGTCACTTGTTCTTTGTAGGAGGTGTCCAGAACTGCCAAGGAAAGATCCATCTCTTCCTCTCTGCCAGTTCTAGTTTCCTCCTTGTCTTTGGATTCTCCAATGCCCCTAATGGCCTCAGGGCTTTTTTCATCACTCATGCTGTTGCTTTCGTCATTATTGCTGATGTTAGATTTTCTGTCATCTGATATTTCTGGTATTTCTGGTGACCTGAACTTTGCATCATTTGGCCAATGTACTTGAATTAGGTTGGTGTCTATAACCATTTTCCTTCCTGCTGTGGTGCCTGCGGGTTCAGTTTTTTGCCCTACTTGGCAGGTTTTATGCTGGGGTGTTGATGTTATTTGAGGTGAAGTTATGCCGTTCTTTCCTTTGCTGTTGTCCCTATCCTGTAGGGACTGCGTGCCACTGAACTGGTAAGGCAGAGGGAGCTGAGAAGGTTCAAGAGGCGATTGTAAACCTGATACTTCATTGATCTTTGCAAATAAGGTGTCCCCTGAATTTTTTTAAAAACTAAATTTTGTATAAATCTTGGGCTGAGACGAGGTTTGGTTCGTTTTTTTGCTCCTTTCCGATTTTGCCATATGGTTGCTTTTAAAATTATTTGAAACGGGTTTGTCCAATGTTATATCAATTATGTCAATTAAGGAACTCTGGGTCGTAAGGTTAGGTTTGGCTGACAGAGTCTCTTTGTTTACCTCAGGAGTCTTTGCTGTTTGTTTGCGTTTTTTTGCCCTCCTTTGCTCGTTGGGCCTCCTCGGACCCTTCCTGATCTGATTTTGGTCCCTTCGACCCTAGGTTGCAAGTTAGGGGTAAGTTTAACTGATGTCAAATGGAGCCAGGTGGGCAATCAGTCTTAGTGTAGCCTTTTGGTGCTGTTGTCGCAAATGTCCGACTTTGATCCCTGTGTGGCTGTATAGCTGACAATGCAGAGAAGCCCCTCAAAAAGCTCCCAGGAAGTAGATCTGTGGCTGGGGTAAGTCAAGTAAAAGCCCCTTATAGCTGTCCCCAGCAATGGGGAAATTAGGCCTCCGCAGAAGGTGCTGGTGCTTTGACTTCCCTTCCGGTCTTGGATGTCATACGCAATGAAGAGCCAGTGAAGCCCAGTTTCCTCTAGTGCCTCAACGGGCTTGTAACATGCACCACTACTCGCAGCCCTTCTCGCTCCCCCTAGTTACAGGTTTACCAGCTTTCTCCCACTCTCCAGCTCCCCACTCCCCTGACTAGCTGTTCGTTGGTTCCCCTCCCAGCCCTGCCTGCCCTGCCCCGCCCCGCCCTGCCGGTATACGCCTGGCAAGCGTCCGCCACCAATGCAAGAGCGGTGACAACCAGGTCGGAACCAGGACAGAACTGCAAGGACTGCAAAGCAGTGGGACAGGAGCCGGGTGGGAGGCCGGTCAGACAGCAGGTGGCACAGCCTCGAGGCAGAGGCAGAGAGTCCTGGAGGCCAGTAACCGTCCACTATGATGCTGTGTTGTTGTGGTACAATGTATTACGGGCTCACCTCCAGAAGGCTGGCAGACTGGCCGGCTGGCTGGCTGGCTGGCTGGCTGGCGGGCTGGCTGGTTAGTCAGGTTGGCAGACGGAGGCGAAAAGCCGGCTGCAAGAGGCAAACGATCTCTCTCCGGTCACTCGAGCTGTGATTCTCGCTAGATTTCTTGTGACTCACTCCACGTTGCTGAAGCCGGGGAACCAGGGGCGGGGGCGGGAGGCGGACCTCGGTCCGCGATTGGCTTTCGCTCCCGTTTTTCCCTGTTTTCCCTGTTTCTCCGGGCCGGATCTCTGGCTTCCGCGCTGCACTGCGCCCTGCGCCGCCACCCGAACCCGCAGACGGAAAGAGAGCAGGCGAGTGGGTGATTACTGCGGGGATCCCGCACGGTCCTATCGGTCCACAGCAGTCCACAGCAGCAGCAGCAGCAGCAGCAGCTCTCCACACTTCGTCCATCCGACCGTAACTGACCAACGGTCCCGGCACTCGGCTCAGCAACACAAACAACGGACAGTGGCAGTGATTGTTCAATAGCCTTCAATGTCTCTTAAGGATAAATATTCTTTCAAATTTCAGTTTCGGAATACACAAAGAAGGTGCATAATGTTCTCTTCTCTGAGTTTACATAAGCTGCAAGCTGTTAGTTCCTCTGTTCTGAGCCATGACATTAGATGACATGAACCTGGAAATACTCCGAAACGGGCTTCTATAAATGTTTGTTTATGCTTTACAGACCAGGGGATTTCCAGATACGGTTGAAGTTTCACCTTGGTGTAACCATTCATTAGAGGCTATGCATGTTTTCTTTTTGAGAAGGTATCTTTGTCGAGAAGAAGTGATAAATGTTTTGTTGTATTATTGATGGCTTTTTTAAATGAATTTATGGTTATTGTCATTTCCCAGATCGAGTTACCATAATATTCATCTAGTGAAGCATGTAGATATTTCCACGTCTGCTCTTTCCCGTTTGTACTTATTTCCTGCCACAGTAGTTTAGACATTTCATTTACAGTGTCCATTTGTATCCTTTTCCACACTTTTATAAATTGGCCTTTATGAGCTAGTAGCTGATTGGTTAACCCAAATTCCATTTGTATCTGTGCCAGAGATGCATTATGTGGCAATAAAAGAAGGCTTTAAAGATTTTTGTAACAGCATTATTAATCGTATCTGAATCTTTTCCACACCATGCTTCACTTCCACATGTTAAGATTGGCATTAGTTATGCTGATATTACTTTTAGAAATGGTTGATAGCTCAGCCCTCCTATTTCTGTAAGGTTCTAAAAGCCGATAACAATATATTTGCTTTCCCTTGCAACATGATCTTATGTGGCTGAAATGTTCCTTGGTCATCAAGTAATACTCCCAAGCATCTATATGTTCTTACTTGCTTTAGTTGTGAATTATGCAAAATCCATTTATACTTATGTTTTACCTTTGGATATTTTTGTTAACCTCTATGATTTTTGTCTTTGTTTCGTTGATAACCATTCCATTTTCTTTAGAGTATCTTGATATCCTGTTTATCCGGCATTGCAGTCCAACCTTTGTTTGGCTAAGTAAGATGACATCATCCGCATTTAGCAGGTTTGATATCAGAGTATTAGCAAATTTGGGTGGGCAGGCGTTCACCTCGTCCAATGCTTGCGTTAGATCTCCCAAAAACAAATTAAAAAGTAGTGGGGCCAATACACACCCTTGCTTCAAGCCTAACGCGGTAGGACCTTTTTTTAGTTATGGATGATCCATCTCCCATTCGAACTCTGATCCAAGTGTCAGAGTAGAGAAGTTGAATTGATGTTAAAAGGGAGAGAGGTATTCCTTGTTCTATCAGTTTTTGCCACAAGAGATTTCTATGAACGCAGTCAAAAGCAGACTTAAAATCCACAAAGCACAAGTACACTGGTTGTTTCTTTGTAATATACTTGTCCATTAACACGGAAAGCACAAGAATGTTTGTTGTTGTGCCTAAGCCCTGTATAATCCTGTTTGGTTTGGGGGGATTATCCATTTTTCCTTTACCCATTCTGTTAGATTTGATAATAATACACCTGCAAATAGTTCCTGAAGTGTAATAAGTCGATACATTTCCGGCTGGTACCAATCTCCTTTTTTATAAATAGGAGCTATCAATGAGCCCTTCCAGGTTTCTGGTATCGTCGATGACTTAAAAATTTCCTTAAATACTTTCGTCAAGTATTCTGACCATAGATTAGCATGGTCTTTAAAAAGTGCAAATGGTACACCATTTGGGCCAGGCGCACAATTTTTTTGTTTCTGAATCAGTTTACATAATTGCTTGTTTGTTATGTTAATTTCTTGATTCAAGTCATTCCTTGATGTATCAGTCATATTAATACTAACATTCAGCTGGTTTGTTTCCCCACCAGACTTTAGATGTGTTGACAGGAATCTGATCCAATCTTTCTCACTTAAAGAAGATGTTACAGCTGTCTGTTTTATTTGGTTGTGCTAACGATTTATCAGTTTCCAGAATTCCCTAGAGTTCGATTGTTTGCTGCAAAAGAGCACTTTGGTCCAAAGGTCATGTTTTTCTTGATTCCTTACACCCCACAGTCATTTCTGCAGGTTGCGGTCAACATTTTTTAGGTTAGAGAACAAATTCAAGTCTTATGGGTGCTTTTTTTATCTGTCTCCTAAAATGGTTACTTGTTCTTTTCATAATCCTCATTGTAATTGATAAAACTATTTGATTCCTACTTCCTAGTTGCATCTTTTGTTTTTTGTAATTGTAATTGTAATTGTAAAGCTACTTATATAGTGCGAACTGTCACCCTACGGGTATCCTGGCGCTTAGATTAAAAAATAACTGACATGCGAATGGGCCAAAGCATCAGAAAAAGAGGAGTCAGTCCTTGGGAAAGAGCCAGGTTTTCAGGATCTTTCTGACTTCAGTCAGAGAGTCAATTTGTCTGATACTCTGTGGTAGTTCGCTCCATAGATGTGCAGCAGCCACACTGAAGGCCCTCCCCCATCCTAGAATGCTTAATTCTAGGAACCATCATCAGATTAGCACTGGAAGAGCGAAGCTGCCTCTTAGGGAGGTACCAGGTGAATTTTTCCTGCAGTGGAACAGGCCCCTGATCGTGTACCGCTCTGTGCACCATACATAGCGATTTAAACTGGACCCTTTGCCTGATAGGCAGCCAATGTAGGTCTCTTAAGGCCACAGTAGTGGAGGACCTACATTGCCTATTTAGCACCAGCTTTTCTGCTGCCGACTGGACTCTCTGCAACCCCTGGAAGATGTATTGAGGTGCTCCCAAGTACAGAGAGTTGCCGTAGTCCAGCCTGCTTAGCACTGTGCTTCTCACTACAAGGGAGCGCGAGTCCTTTGGTAGCAGTGGGAGTATCTGGCGAAGCATGCGCATCAAGGAGAAGCATACACTGGCGGTTTTGTTTGCCTGCGACTCCATTTGGAGATTATTGTCCAACAGAACCCCCAGATTGCGCACCGTATTGACAGGGGTCAGAGGTTCTTCTTCAGGGGTGAGCCTAAACTCCAGTGGCAGATGCTTAGACATTTTAACCGAAGAGCAGTACACCACCTCGGTTTTTCCACCATTAAACTGTAGCGAGTTTTTCCCTAGCCAACCAGCGGTCTGACGCATACACTCCTGGAACGTGTCCATGGATACTGCGTGTTTCCCTTTCAGGGAAAACGTCTGTTGAGTATCGTCAGCGTAGTTGACTAGGTCAACTCCAAATGATTTAATGATGGGAAACAGGGGCTGCAGATGGATATTAAAAAGAATAGGGCTGATCGCAGAGCCCTGCGGTACCCCATAATTACCAATGATTTGCTAGAGCTGAACGGTGCCATAGTCACCAACTGCTGTCTCCCCGTTAAGTAGGACTGTAGCCACTGCAGAGCCCGTCCCTTCACCCCTATCTTCCTCAGTCTCTCCACCAGTATTGAATGATTCACCGTGTCGAAAGCGGCCGACATATCGTGAAGCACTAATACAGTAGCATTCCCGTCGTCGGCTCGCCTACGTAAATTGTCCAGCATAGTTGCCAATGCTGTCTCAGTCCCGTGGCATGGGTGGAACCCAAATTGGTCCCTATCCAGCAGTTGATTATCCTCTAAAAAGCAAAACAAAGTCTTGCTTACTGCCCTTTCCAAGATTTTGATTGGATATGGTAGGAGGGAGATGGGTCTAAAGGTTGCTGGAATTGTTGGGTCCAATGAGGGCTTCTTAATCAAAGGAGTCACCACGGCATGCTTCCAACTAATCTGGAACTATACCTTCTTCCAGAGATTGGTTACAGATTTGTCGCAACCAAGAGAATGTGTATTTGTGGTATGTCTTCCAGATTTTGTGTGAAAGAGGGTCAAGAGGAGAGCCCGATGACACGCTGTGAGCCAGATTATTGAAAGAGGTATCGGTGAGGATTTGAAAGCTGCGCGCTTGCATTGCCCGACTTAAATAGTCAGAGGAGTGCAAGCTGCCCACGACTAGAGTGCTCAACAAAATGGTGCTGGAAAAGGTGACTATCCTCTCGGTCCCTCACCCAAAATGGCGCAGATGTCGGGAATAAAGGCTTTGGGCCCCGCTCAAACAGCGAGTGAATTAAGTGATTTTTATAGTGCAAGTAAGCGGCTTGTTTCCTGTTCAATCTTCCCCTTAAAAACGATTTTACACATATTTTATTAAAACTTCTTTAAAAGTTTGTATTAGCGTTACCAATGAAATAACCCCCGATATTCCTTCCACAGTCTCCCGCACGGAGTCAGATTTTTCTTATGGTAAGGTTTTAACTTACAAGTTTTTACAAGTTTTTGTATGAAATCCACCCATTGTTCAATCGTAGATAAAATTTTATCTTCACAACACATGTTGTGGGCCATTTCGTTAGTATCTTCTTTGGTGTGTTCTTTCCAGATTAGTTTTCTATAATTTACTGTACCTGTCCGACCAAGTATGGTTTCATATGCAGTATGCTTATTGAAATATAAATTTGTAAAAAGTATTTGTTGACTATGGTCACTCTCAGACACTTTACCAATGGAGAAAGAAGTCACATTGCTAAAGATATTCAAAGATACTATTGTGTAATCGATTCTTGATTTGTGATTTTGCGATTGAAATGTCCATGCTGGTGGTGAGCATTGGGGTAGCCTCCCTTTTAAAATTCTTAATCCCTTCACTTCTATATCTTTGACGATGCTTATACCTAGTTGACTTTAGATGGAATTGCCTACAATGGGTAATGTTTGATGTGGGATTGCCCAAAGATAGTCCTGTTGCTGGATTATAACATTGCTCGAATAGGGCACAAGCAAATTTAAGTGAAAATCCCCTGAGATGATATATTCTGTGAATGGATCCTCCATCATTTGTTTTGTTAGCAATGTAATGAGGGTGGTGCACATATTAGTTCTCGCGCTTGCTGTAGGATGTATGTATACATTTATTATTAGCAAGATTTTTAATTGACTGTTTTCCTTGTACCATAACTTTACTATTAGTAAGTTTGGATTATTCATAATAACTTGTTCATGGTCCACTCTCAATTCTACGGCAATAAATGTGGCTAGGCCCCCACTGGGGCGTCCGTATTTATTCTGTTTAACTGCTGGCTCAAAATAACCTTCGTATCCCTTGCGCATTACGGGGTTAATGGACCAAATTTCCTGTAAGAGCATAGCTTGATAGTTGTAAACATTGAGTTTAGGTGCGCATTGTTTATTTTTTTACGTAGTCCATTAATATTCCATGAACATAATTTTTATTTTCCACTATCTTCGTGCATTTTGCTTATTGACTTTCTTGTATTATTCTGTCATTGTGTATTTGTACCATGACGAGCCAAACTAATCAATTTTTCATTTCATCTAGTTGGCTTTTCTATTTTGATTGGGTTATTTGTCAAATTGAGTGATATATCTGTTTTTCCTATAGGATTTTTTAATACTGAAAAAAACGTGTTTTATTTTGTTAGTGGTGATTCGGGGATACAGATATAGCAAATGGTTTTGGGTACACTATTGGTTGTGGCCGACTAATTTTCATTCTCCAGCTGAGAAAGACTTCCTTGGCGTTTATTATTAGTTCAGTTACAAGAATAGAATTCAAAGTTATCAGTGTCATTACTTGGCTGCTGTCTGGGTTTGAAAGAAATTCAATAGCTTCAATGTTTTCACTCAATACTTTTTCTAATGATTGAACAGATTTAAAGAGGTGGAGGATATTTCCTCTATTTAATATATCATGACTGCCGCTAGAGCAATATTCAGGTGTAAAGATCAATTGTGGTTTATCAGACATTGCCGTGTATTTGCTTCCCAAGCATATAGGGGGTACAAGATCATAATTTATGGGCTGCGCAAACTCCTTAATATGTCCCATTGAGTCATTGGTCATACTTGATTGCCTTTGGTGCAGGGCCAGACTGGGAACCACAACCGGCCCTGGCAAAGTGCTCTGCCGGTCCCCCCTCCCCACTAGAGGGGGGTGAGAGGTGCCGCCGAGCTCTTGGGCCGGGCCCGGTTTTCGGCCGATTTTGGTGCAGGGCCGATTTTGCAGCTATGTTGTAAAAATGGCCCTGTAACAAAAACGGCCCCCAGGGGCCCAAACCCGGCCCCCACCCATGTGGCGCACCGGGGGATTGCCCGATGCCCGCTATGGCCAGTCCGGCCCTGCATTGGTGGTATTGGGGACTTTGTTGCATACTTTGATTCGCGTTTTGGAGTGGCTGGATTGGTCTTTGAGTTATGGAGATTAATTGACCTTCCATGGTATTATTCCTTGGTATCTTAGCTTTTCCAATTGTAGGCAGGGTCTTTGCTATTTCCATCCTTTCCCATACACTTTGCTTTGTATTTTGTTGAGCCTGTATCGTTCTTTGGATTGTTGGTAAAATATGTCTTTCTTCCTCATTATTCCATCCCTCCTTGAATTTTACATTTGTAGTAGGGGGTTTTAAGATTTTCCTTTTTTCCACCAGTGTTTGTATTGTTCTTTGTACTGTTTGCAAGGAATGACTTTCTACTTTTTAAGATTGACTTTTGATTTTTCAGATTTTTCCATTAGTACAGCTTATTTGTCTGTAATAGTCTTCTCCATTACTCCATGAATTCCAGATGACCCCCTATCTATCACATCAGTCTCTAACTCTATAGAATTTTCACCACTAAGGATTGTTGAACTGTGCATACCATTTTGCCTTTGCGTGTCATTTCTCTGTTCCTTAAGACTGTTTTCTCTATTACCTTTGTTGAATAATGCAAAATACTTCATGTTATTTCCATTGGCGATAGAGGCCTGTTCCCCCTGTAGTTCTTTATCTTGTTTTTCCATAATGTCTTCATTTAGTTTTGTGTCATCATCCCCTGATACATTAGGCTGTCTTACTTGCCCTTGTACAGAAATTGCTAAGCAACGTTTGGCCTTATTCCCTGCTTTACACAGTTTTTTCTTATGTTTCTTTGACAAACGGTATATTGGAGATACCGCTTCCTTGACCTTACCACCACTGGTGGTTTCTTCTATAACAAGACTTACTGAATGTTTTACATCTTTTGTTATTCTTCCCTTTTGTTGTTGGTTCTGGTCTACTGTCGTTATTCTGTTACCCGTGGTAGCCATTACTGAACTACATTTGGCCTTTTTTATTGCTTTACACAATATTTTCTTGATTTTCTTTGCCAATTTGAATATTGGAGATTCAATTTCATTAACCTCCTGCTCTTTGGTGGTTTCTTCTACACATGAGTGAACAAAGTTTTTTGCCTTATTGGACATCCTTCTTTCATGTAGTTGGTGGTGGCCTGCTAACATTGTTGAACTATCCGAGTTAGCCGTTTCCCTTGAAGCAGATCGTTGGTCAGCATCACCTTGCTGTTTTGCTTCATTATTTGGGATTGTGTTGTTCATTTTTCTATTTTCCCCTTGTTCCTTGTGTCCAATTTCTGATCTATGCCAGCTACAACATTTGCCATTACGTTGAGTAAGTCAATTTGAATCTCCATTTTTTTTAATTGAAATATCAGAGCTTCTAATGTCAATGTGGATGTACGATAGGAAATTTCCCAAATTTACCCTAGAGTCTGATTGCTTGTAGTTGTAAAGTTCTGGTTCTGTTGATAATTCTGTTTTTGTTGGTAATCATAATTGAATTGCGATGAATTATCTGTATCACCTTGGGGGTTTGCTTGATTTTCCTGTACTTTTTTGTATTACAGTAGTTTTTTTTTTTTTTGAAAATCTTTATTGAAACTTGCAAAATAGTACATGCGCAGGCCCACAACCACAGGGGCCGGCCGCAAGCGTATCAAATGAATCAGGATGTAGAAACAAGAACACGATCGAAGAAAGCAATATCATAGATACGACATGTGTGAGGGCGCACTGCAAAGCATAAGGATATATGAGATTTTCGTTTTTTTTAAAGTTATGTAGAGTAGGAACGGCTGTAGGAGCAATGGCGTCACACCACATAATAAAATAAGAAGAGGTAAGGGGGGGGACGTACCCCGCGGAGCAAACAGAATCAGTGATGAACCATGAAGCTGTCAAAACAATACAGTCGCCGAGGCGGACCCAGAACAAAAACAATACGACAGCAAGCGATATAACAGAGCACCATCCCGAAAACCCGCCCTCCAGTGGCCCAAAGGCATAGTTGAGTGTAGAAGCCTTATAATAAAAGGAGAAAGGGAAAGAAAGACAGCCAATCCTATTAAAGAGGTAAAGAACCCTCCCAAAGACAGACGGAAAAAGAAGAAAGGGACCATAGAACAAAACAAACTAAAATAACAAACCCCCCCCCCACACCCGCCATCCCACACCACTGTAATGGCTACGGCCTACCCCACTAACAGCGTGCCTGTCGCCCAGGAACTGCCCCAAAGGAGAGGGAAAGAAAAAGACAAAGAATCCACTAAAGAATAAGATTATTAAGAAACTGGAGGAGGGCCTTCAAACATGCCCCCGGCTTCTCCCTCCCGCACAATATACTCCTCCCCAAGGTAAACAGTAAACAACAAAAATCGAGCATGTCAGAGAGAAATGGGGAGCATTATTCACCTACTACACTATTAGTCATGCCGTGAGAGCACACATCCCCCGTGCCCGCCCGCCTATTAAATGACAACCTCTGCAGGATCAGCCTTATCCTTGGCCTCTCTTTGCGAATCCACCAATGCATACCTGTCGACCCATTGCCAGGTCTGATGTTACGAGGAAGAGGAGCGTCCAAAAGAGACCAAAAAGCGACACACACATGTAATGTGGACGTTGCTGGATACCAACACAGTCATCATCATGGAGGATCATCTTTCCCGGTACTGCCCCAGGACATGTGTTCCACACCAAGCACACAGGGTCTAGGAAGGAGGAAACAGCCAGAGCAGGTGACCGTTGCTGGAATATTGCCTGGGTCGCCGGAGGCTGTGCATGGGACAAGGTCACCATCTTCTGCTCAAACCTAAAACCTCCGGAACAGTCCAAACCTACAGCCAGCCGACCACACGTTGCCACATAGTCCGAAATTTCCAGCTTTCCCCTATTCACAGGGGCGGCCACGACACTCTCTTCCTGTGTGAAGTGAAGCAGATCCTTGTGTACCTGGGGACAGGCCGATCTCAACTGTGCCGACGCCGACACAATATCATCAAGCTGTCTCCCCAACACTCGGGCGCCGTGATCCAGGGTGGAATGAAGGGCACTGAGGGCTGCGAGAAGATCACCATACGCCGGCATAGCTCCTTGCGTCCGCTCCGCTACGCTCCTCGCAGCCACACACTCCTAACCTTGCTGAGACCCAGTATACAGGATGATAGACTCCATCCTATCAAGATGGCCGTAGGGTAGTACCACCTTAGATTGGGACCGGGACACAGGCACAAGCGCATCAAGTTCCATGTTACTGCAAACAGGATTCCGGGGGCGGGCAAAATATGTGCCCAGTGTGCGGTCACAGGTAAAAGCCACCCTCACCCTGGATCAGTACTAGCGAAAAAGTCGGGAGTGGCCCGCGAAAATCGGGACGAGTTACAAGCAGCGTCCGAGCAGCTCACTGGCGAGGGCTCAGGCAATTACAGAAGCATCATTGGAATTACCACCTCGGGTATGCACTCGATCCGCTCCGCTCAGTGGTAGGAGTGACCACAGCGAAAATCAGGCCAAGATTCGCACCGCTCCGGTAGTCCGACTCCACCCAGTCACCAATGGCCGCTGTTATTGAACTAGTACCCGGCCGTGTTGTCCACCCGAGGTCCCGGTTCCAGGGTTGCACCGGCCGCAAACTTCAAATGAACATTTCACCGGCGGTACCGCCGCCAGAAACCTCAGGAGCACACGATCGGTTGCCGCTCTCAACCACCATCACGGGCATGTAGCGCAGGCTCAGGATCTCGTGCAGGATATCTGTGCAGGATGTGGAGGTTCACGGAGCCGGGGGCCTACGCTGCCATCCCGATCGCCATCTTGGCTCCTCCCCCCTACAGTAGGTTTTTTGTTGTCAGAGGCCGTCCTATCTCCTGGAGTACTACAGAGCTGTATATCATCATTTTTTGTTCCTAATTCTCCTTTTTTCCTCTATAGCCATCCAGATCGTCCGTTTTATGATAATAGAGTGGATCATATTCCTTATCTGGTCATTTTTGTGGAACAACACCCCCAACTATACTCCCAATGGTATTACTACTAGTTGCACTGGGCAGTGTTACAGGTGTTATTGATTCTTCAGTCACCTGTTTAGCCAAAGGCAGTGGTGTGTTAGACTCACTCTGTCCCAATTTCACTGCTGATCTTCTTAATTGCTACTTTTACCTCCATGGGTGGTGGACCCTGACATTCAACATTTCCTGATATTTTTCTGGTACCTCCGGTACATCCATATTGTTCTCTTCCCCTTGCATTGTATGAACTATGCTAAGCATTTCCAGATCTGTGACATGACCTTTTGTTATCTTTGAATGTTCTGTTTCTAAGAGATGCATTCACTTTTACTGCCGTTGTGCATCTAGAACTTGACCGACAATTTGTATATTGTTATTTGGTTTGATCGACGTTTGAAGGCTGGCTGCTTCTGTTACAGTTTGCATTGTCATAATAGCCTCAAGTGGATCCTTGATAAAGTCAAATTTACGTGAAACTTTCATGGACTTTTCGAATAATCGTTTAATTGGTGAAATTAAATATTGATTCCCTCCCGCAGCAATTGCTTTTATTTTTTTCAGTGCTCTTGATGCTTGCACTTTCCTTGTTCTTCTTGTAGGAGGACCAGAGGCTCTTTCTTTACCTGAGTGCCTATTGCCACTACAGCCACTACTGTCACTACTGGGCTCCAGTGTTTTTCAACTATTATTATATTATTATAGCGTGGTTCAAGCTACAAGAGCAGGGGGTGCCGCAAACCGCACCTGGTAAAGCCAGGCCGTTTCTGCGACCCCTAAGGCCGATACTCTGATCAGCTGAATCAAATTAGATGCCTGCTCAACCTTCATGCCCACTTCTTTGCTTTCTTCCTCTTTCCTTTTTCCTTATTCCCTTTTCTTTCAGTTTTAATTCTCCCCCTTCACAACGACAGTAACCTTCCCTTACTTCAAAAAAGGGGAGTACTACAGATGGGGCGGAGGAGGCAACCGTTTCAGTGGCGCCTGTCGGTGTGGCACTTGCAAAATGATGACTATAGAGAACACATGTGCAACGCCATAGACGAGTATCTGAGAGTAAATGTGGGGTCAGTCTCCAGGGCCGATTCAGTGTGGGAGGCAATGAAGCTTACCTTGAGGGAAACAGACAGATCCTGGTGCGCGGCGGCTCGCAGAACACACATTGAAGATCTAGAGCATCGGGGTCGAGAGGCCGGAGGCGGCCAGGCCAGGCGGCAATTGCTGTTTGCCCAACAAAATTATGCTGGTCTACTACTAGACGAGGCCCGGCAGGCCTGGCTGGCGACGCTCAGCAGAGTATACCAGTGGGGGGACAAATTTAGCAAGATGCTCCACCGACTGCCAGGGGGTGTATCATTCCCAGACCCTTCGAAGCGTACTGGGCTTGGCAGGCGAGCCACTCAAGGCTCCACGGGCCCTGGCGGAGAGCTTTGCTACATACTATGCAGACCTATACGCCTCCAAAGAATATTTGCCAGCCGTAATGATCGATCGTTTCCTGGCTTACCTCCCGCCCAGGGCTCTATTGAATGCAGTGAGAGAGGAACTTGAGCTCCCGCTGACAGACGAGGAGTTGGGAGCCGCATTAGGGGAATTCAATTCCGGGAAGGCTCCGGGGCGCAATGGGTTTCCTAGTGACATTTTTATGCAGTATTTTTTGCAGATGGGACCTCATTATCGCGCTGTGGTAGAGGAGGAGTGAGACTGTGGCTCTCTCCCCCTGGACACTAGGCATGCGGAGGTGGTTGTCTTTCACCAATCGGGTACGCCACCAGATCAGCACGCATAATATAGACCCATATCCCTTTTGATCGTGGAGGCCAAAATCTTGGCTAAAGCCCTGGCGAATCACGACTGCCCCATATTGCTGCTCTGTTCCACCCCGATCAGGCTGTTTTTTTGCCTCAGAGGGCGATTAGGCACAACATTAGTTGGGCGCATATAGCAGTGGCGGCCATCCATCGACTGGGTGCACCGGCGGCGCTGTTGTTAGCAGACATGGATAGGGCGTTTGACTCCATTAGCTGGTTGTACCTCTTTGCTTTATTACATAGGCTGAACTTCGTACCGAGGTTTATATCCTATTTGACTCTTCTATATACGGACCTCACATCGTCGGTGCGGGAGGCTGGCACAGCCTCCTCCATGTTCTCCATCGGTGGGGGAACGAGACAGGTCTGCCCCCGTCCCCATATTTATTTGCCCTCGCAATGGAGCCGCTGGCCACGTGGGTGGATCCAGGGAGCGGGGTGGGATTTGGAACTCCGGTGGATAGCTTTACTGTAATATTCAAATGGTTCTGTCTAGAGTGGGTGTATAGTGCGATCGGGGGGAGAAGATAGGAGGGGGGAGTTTGATTTTCATTGTATTACCTTTAATTTTTTTTCTTGGGTATCATTATGAAACATGTCAGTCAGTATTACATGCTCTGATTGTGCAGATGCCGCTGTGTTACAGGGCGCTGCTGTATATGTGCGATGTGACAAATAACATTTTATTTTATTTTTAAAAGGGGGGTACACTCACCGTTGGCACAGTCATAATCACAAGCCGCAAAGACAAGCCAGCTCCTTCCAAACTCGGCCAGCGCGGCGCCGCTCATTTACTGTCACTGCCAACTCACTGCCGCTCTTTGCCTCGTCCTGCCTCGCTCACCCCCATGGCCCCTAGCGAATGGTGGACTTGCGGGGGAGCAGAGATGTGAGCGGGGACGGGGCAAAAACTTACTGCGTTAAGGAGTTGGTATCGCCAATGTGACCTCCATAAAGCAGCTCAGCCACTGCCAAAAAACGTTCAGTCGAGCTCACGGAAGATATAAAAACTGCCAAAGAAAAATAACAAAGACGTTAACACAAACCCTGCTTAAGGTAAGAGTCATTTCCTCGTGGAATTGCACTGAGACCAGAAAAGCTGGAAAAATCGCGGCGCCTAAATTGTGTGATCCTGGACAAATACTTCATTTCAACAAAACTGTTTTTTCTTCACTGTCGTTTATAAATCACTTTCAAATATGTTAGTTCGGAATACCAGCTTACCAAAAACATTTTCTGCTTGATTTATTAGACTGTAATGTTGCTTTCTTTAATAATCGAGGCAACTACCGGGTTTACATGACAATTGTCTTGCCTTTCAGAACAATAATAGTTTCTGTTTAGAAAGTACTTATCAGTACAGTGCTATAATGTGATGTTTTAATGTCAAAGCTTTACATGTTATGGAAATACGCATTTTTTTTTAATTTTGAAGCCGCTTTATCAGATTTTACGCGATGTTTGTTGCGTGATTTACATAGCAAACATTGTCATGGCTCGGCCCGTGCACGTGCTAGTGTTCCGAGCCAGACCCCTTTGCCTCGCCGCTGGCACGTCTCTCGCTGCAAATGTATGTGCTCGCCCACGTCTACCTACAACTCTGGAACATGTCCATGGTTCTGGAGCATAGCCTGCCCCCTGAGCACCCCCGGGGTCTCTCTGAAGATGCCCATGGAACGGGAGGTCTCCTGCACCGGTGAGCACCGCCTGTATCACTGGTAGAAGCCCACGGGTCGGAAAGGGAGGCTGCCCTGGAAAGCTGCGCCGAGCACGCTGCCAGCAGAAGTCGTGGACATATCCTTTGTCCTTGCGCGGAGCCTGCACCGGAAAGGTGTGTGAACAACGCGTAATCTCCATGAGAGCTGCCCTTGTCCCTGCAGCCGACCCTGCCTTCAGAGTACTGCCAGCATCTCTCTGGGGCTGTCCATGCTCCTGAGCCGAGCCTATCCTGGACAGCTCTGCGCACAGTCTGCATATCTCTGAGCCTGTCCATACCCCTCAGCTGAGCCTGCCCTGGAGAGCTGTGCGCGCAGTCTGCATCTTTCTAAGCCTGTCCGCGCTCCTCAGGTGAGTCTGCCCTGGAGATCTGTGCGCGCCCAATGCATGTCTCTCGTGCTGTCCATACTTCTGCGATGAGCCTGTCCTGGACAGCTGTGCGCGCAGTCTGCATCTCACTGAGCCTGTCCATACTCCTCAGCTGAGCCTGCCCTGGACAGCTGTGCGCGCATCTCTCTGGGGCTGTCCGTGCTCCTCAGGTGAGCCTGCCCTGGAGAGCTGTGCGCGCAGTCTGCATCTTTCTAAGGCTGTCCGTGCTCCTCAGGTGAGCCTGTCCTGGAGAGTTGTGCCGCCCTGGAGAGTTGTGCCGCCCTATATGCATCGATCCGAGGCTGTCCATACTCCTGAGCTGAACCTGCCCTGGAGAGCTGTGCGAGCAGTCTGCATCGCTTTAAGAGCTGTATATGGGACCTGAGCGAAGACTGTGCAGAACAGCTATGTGCCTCATTCTGAGAGCTGCCCTTTGTCCTGGAGCGGAGTGTGCTCTGGTCAGCAGTGCTAGCCCTCTCTGCAGCTCTCTCGGCGCTGCCTTGTTCCTAGTGTAGAATATTACTAGTCAGCACTGGCGAGCTGTGTCCGCCGAGCTGTCCTTTCTCCTAGAGCCGTGGGAGCGTTGCCGTCTTCTCTCTCCCCTATTGTTTTCTGTTGTCCTGAGCAGAACCCGCTTTAAAAAGATGTCCGAGCACTGGCTGCATTTCACCATGAGCAGTATATGGTTCTGGAGCTGTGTCTGCCCAGAGAAGCTGTGCTAGCAGTTTGAGAGGAGAACTCTGTGGAAGAGCTGTGTGAGTACCGTCCGCATCTCACTGGGAGCTGTATTTAGTCCTGGATCGGAGACTACTGAAGAGTTGTGCGAGCACAGACCGCACATTTTTGGGAGCTGTACATCGCCGCGAGCTAAGTCTTTGCTTGGGAGCTTTGTATCCAGCCAGTGCTTCTTTCTGGCAGCTGCCTGTGGTCCGGGAGCGGAGCCTGTCCTGGAGAGCTGGGTCATCCTCTGTCTGCTTCTCTCTGTGAGCTGTCATCATTCAGTGCTTGGGATCGGCGTGAGCAGCGCCTGTATTTCTCTGGGTGCTGTCCATGGTCCCGGAGCGGTGTCTGTTCTGGAGAATTCTGTAAGTGGTACTTGTATTTCTTTGGGAGCTGTCCGGGGTGCTTGAGCGGCGCCTGTCCTTGAGAATACTGTGAGCAGCGTCTGTATCTCTTTGGGAGCTGTCCGTGGTCCTGGAGCGGAGTCTGTCTTTCCTGTAGAGCTGCGTGACTACTGCTTTAGCTTTCTGGAAACTGTCCATGGGTTAGATCGGAATCTGTGCAAACCTCTCTGCACAGCTGTGTGAGCACCGCTGTATCTCTCCCTGAGAGCAGTCCTGGAGGAGAGCCTGCCCTAGAGATCTGTGGGTGCCCCGCTGCATCTCCCTGGCAGCTGTCCATCGTCCTGGAGGCAAGGCTGCTCTAGATAGCTGTGTGTGCAATGTGTGCCTCGCATCTGTGTTGATGTGGATCAAGTGAAACTCGCAACGCGTTCCAGATTTAGAGAAACCGAATGGGAAGCTTGAGAAGAGAAAATCGAAGTACAAGTATAAAGCGCCAACTGAGGGGGGCCCTGTTGAGCTAAGACTGCCGAGCCGAGCTGCCGACACTGTCCCTGGATACCGTTTCTGTGACTGGGAGCAGAAGGCGGGCACTGCCTCCACGCAGCAGGATCGACGCTTGAGAGCGCCGGGATCTGTGTGGCGAAGTGATTCGAGCTTGTCTGCCAGCCTGCACCTGGATCTCTGCGTGAGTTACAGGATCGTCCTTCGTCAGTTACAGAACCCGTGTCCGTGATTTACAGGATCGGTGCCTGTGAGTACCCGGATCTTTGTCTCAATACTGGCATCTCTGCCAGCGCATATCCGGATATTTGCTTCTGAGTTCCACGATCTTTCTTTCTCTGACATTTGCAGGTCCCCTCTCTGAGCGTTACAGGATCCGTGCCTGTGAGTACCAGGACCTGTGTCTTTATACGAGCATGTCTGCCATCCAGTACATCCAGTAGCTGGATCCCTGTTTGTGAGTTACAGGAGCTCTGCCCGTCGGTACCAACAGACCACCAGCTGCGTTCATACAAGAGGCTCTCTGCCCATGAGCGCCAGGACAGCGTGTTTCACAGGGGGGTCTCTGCTTGTGAGTACACGGAGACGGCGTCTTTAAAAAAGGCTCCATGTGGGTCTCAGGGTCTCTGCCTGCCTGTGACGCGTGACTTGCGTTGCCTATAACGGGAATTTTCTGCCTATCCGGACTATGAGACATTGGTTCTACAGGACAAACTCTGGGAGCACTGGCAAATAATATTTTACCGAATGAACTCTGCTTGTCAGTAGTACATGCATCTTCTTAGGAGAATCTGCGACTGTGAGCGCTAGAAGGGGGTGCTTTACGTAAGGACCTCTGCCTGTCCGTACCAGGAGCCGGCGCCTTCGTGGGACTATCTGTGCCTGTGAGTGCAAGGACCTCGGCGCCTCTCACACTAGGACGGAGGCGCCCAGTGCGCGGCGCGAGTCTCTTTAGCCGAACACGTGCCGCAGATCGGGCTCTTGTCGGTGTGTTCACGAGAGTGTTCACGCCGACCTCCACGCGCTCTCTCACAGGAGGAGTATACACAGCTTTACTCCCGGAAATGCAGACCTCGAACCCCCGGCCGGTGGCGGAGATGAGGTAAGGAGGTCGTGTTTGGAAAAGGGGAGGGTGGGCTCTTCTTTGGTAAGCACCTTTCTAGGGCGTGTATGAGTGCAGAGAAACTTCCAGGGTCGCAGTTGTAGTAACTTCCTGCAGCAGAGCCGGAAGCGTTATACTTACCAGGCCGGGTGTACCGCGCACTGGCCCGGTGCCCTGCAGGGCTATTAAGATAATTACTTTTCCTGGACGTTGGTGCCGGGCCTCGGCGCTTGATTTCGAGGAATGACTGGTGTTGGCATTAACTTTCCCCTGTAGTCGCACAAATACATGTTATTTAGAAAGGCTTAATTGCTGCAGTTTGAAAACGCCCGACTGCGGGGCTGGCGAGGCTGTGGAGTCAGCAGTTTGCGGGCGTGTGGGCTGAGCTGCCTGGGACGGGGCCTGTGAGCTGTGACCTGCCTGAAGAGGAGGAGGAAGAGAGCCCTCTGCCTGGGAAGAGCCCTCGAGCTTGCACCACAGCGCACGGGAGGGGAGTGGACCCTGTGGGCCGCAGTAGGGACGGAGCCTGTGAGGTGCGGATGAAAGAGCACGTGGGCTACCGTCGGAGAAGCCTGTGAGGTGGGGATAGAGCCTTTGAGGTGCAAGGACAAGAGCCTTTGAGTGACGGGGTACGAGAAAGGAGACTGCTAGGTGCTTGGGACAGATCCTGTGAGGTGCATGGACAAAAGCCTGTGGGTTAAGGGGAAAGAGCATGTGAGCCGTGGAACCATCCTTTGAGGGGCACGGAAAAGACATGATGGACTACTGGGGTTCAAGAGGAAGAGCTTGTCGGGAGCTGATGAAGGGGCCTGTGAGCTGCGAAAGTATCCTATGAGGTGTTTGGGAAGTAGTAAGTGCTATGCCATGGAGCGAGCCATGGGCAGCTGCTGGAGACGGAACCCGTGAGGTGTTAGTGAAGGAACCCGTGGACCGGAAACGGAACGTCTGCAGTGCATGGAAAGGAACCGGTGATGTGCCGCAGGTGAGCTGCGGTGAAGGGGACTGTGAGGTGGCGAGGACGGATTATGGGAACTGCCGAAGAGGGAGCTTGTGTCTTCTGTGTCCGAGCCTGTGGGGTGCAAGTGAAGGAGCCTGTGAGTTGCTGGAGTCGGAACTTATAGGGCAGGGACCTGTTGTGGCACCGGCTAGGGGACCTATGAGGTAACTGTGCCGAAGCATTTGAGTTGAACGGGCAGGAGCTCGCTGGGTGCCCGTGAAGCTTCCCCTGAGGAGTCGAAGAAGGACCGTAAGAGCTGCTGAGGAGCCCTTTCTGCTCAGACGCCGGGCCGGACGGGCACCATGTGTCTGAACTTCATCGGCCACCTCTGCCTGCCTTACCAGAAAGCGGTGCCTCTCTCCATCACCTGGCAAGGTACGGTGAACGTGTTATCACAGAGCTGGAAATGCCAAAGACGTCCATGCGCCCGTCCCCCTCATCATAACCACAGCAAAAGCCACCTGCTGGTGAGGTCTTCAGGGAAGTGCAAGGCCAGGGTGAGGGGTTGGTTAAGAAACCTCGTCCTCTTTTTGCACCGTGGGACTAGTACTTATATACGACTGCCTGTTCAAGGAAGGTGCCGTGTTCCTGAACATGGAGCTGTGATTGTAGTCAGGGCTATGCATGCTGGATGTCTGTGTCGGGCGGGGCTGGGGATGTCAGATAACCGCAGTACTAGCCTGTGAGGTATAAGGGACAGCCATAGTGATCTGTGCTTGTGAGGTGCAGAGGTTGGACAGACAAGCGGCTGTGCTACCTCAAAACAGGAGCCAGGAATAGTCGGGGAACTGTACATTTGATACATTTACATTTCTTTATAGATCTTCATATTTTTGGCTTTCTTTTGGAAGGGGGTGTTCCAGAAACACTTTTTAAAAAAAACTTTAATCAGAATTACCAAACATTATAGATAATCCCGATTTTGAAATGGTCTTTAAACTCTGATTCTTTGGTACATTTGAAAAATACACATATTTAATTTACCCCCAGTTTTTATTAAGTAGATTGTTATTTATCAAATATGCTCGGTCGTTATACAGCAAAAAATAATGTGAGCATGGCTTGAACCTTGGCTCTGGATATTGTGGACTTTTCAATAAATTACAAACCGTATATATCTCTGTCAGAAGAGGAGTCTGACACACTGCTATATTATGTTTGTGGACCAGCTTTCTGTGCACAACGTTGCATATGGAAACTTTGTGACTTTTCTCTCTTGTCCCCACTTGTATTTGCTGGTTTTTTCATTTGAATTATTATTATTTTTTAATGCCTTAAATAGTCAAAAAGGGTAGATGTTTCATTAAATTCCCATATCCTACAGAAATACAAAGACATTGGGCGTAGCACCAAACCCCAGAAAGTATGGTGCTGCTCACTGGCTGCATGATTCTTTTAACACGGGGCTTAATACAGATATTCTCTAATTTTCACCCCATTTTAGGCAAAAAACAAAACCTCATCATTCTAAATCCCTGAGGCAATTATACACTTGAGTCCTACTGAGGGAACCTGCCTTCTTTCCATTTTAATACAATTGTAATATGTACCTTGATGTATTTTTTTTAAAGTTTAAAGTTTATTGAAGAATAGATTATAACATACAGAAAAAGAAATATCATATAAGCAAAATCACAATGAAAAACGTCTATGGCGATTAAAATGGGAGAGAGAGGGAGGGAAAGAAAGAAGGGGGCTAAAGGGGCAGAGCAGTAAGAGGGGAAAGCATTACCTGAATCACAATTCTAATTCAACAACATTTGTATTATTAAAAAGAATATGAGACATAAACAAAATAATCCATGAGAAGGAGAAAGGAGTAATATCGGAAAATATTCATCAGGAACATAAAATAAAATGACAACAGAGAATTTACGGAGGCTTCCTAACTTCGCCCGGAGTGTTAACAATAGTGGAAGAAGCTGCGGCTGAGGTCGTTAGATATGAAGATAAAGGAAGCTATAAAATATCCCTTTTAATGCATAAAGAAATAGGAGTGACATTGCCTGTGTCTAATCTATGATGGAAACAAACAGCATTCCACCAAGCCCTAATAGTGGTTTTCTCAGCTTGTTTCCAGTTAGAAGTAATTAGGTGTAAGGCTATCGCTAATAGCAGATCAATTAATGAGGGGATGGGGTTTGGATACGGCCAGGAGGGTGATAAGGAGCCTAAAAAGATGTTTGAAATGGAAAAAGGGATTTGGGTATTACAATTTTTATTAATTTGGGACCAAACTAAAAGGAAAAAACGGGAAAGAGAGGGGCAATCAAAAAGCATATGTTTCAAATCAGTTGAAGAGCCTTTATATGACCAGCAATCTGAGGGGAGATCTGAGGAAAAGGAGGCCAATTTCATTGGAGTAAAAAGAAGGCGTTTGTAGATTAAATAAAGGGTCTGAGAGGTATTTGCTGCTCTTGGCGTTTTATACATTTTTAATCATAATTTGTCCCAAAATGGAATAGACCAACATTCTACAAGATCCTTTTCCCAGGCCACCTTGATGTATTTTAGAAAGCAGTTTTTGTCTGCCTTGCACCCCCATAGGGGAACCTACTTAGTCATTGATTTCTGTTCTCAATAGCCGTGTGTACTTAAATGAGTATTGACTGGGGTTTGAGCTGGATTTGAGGAGCTGGCAGTTTCAGTTGGATTAGCTTGCACCTTCTGTTTTTCCTGTTTTGTTCTCAGGTTATGCTGAATGCACATTATTTTAGCTTTTTTTGCTTAAACATGGTACACAATGTACACCAAGAGTTCAGTTTATCAATAACATGCGTATCCCCAAGAAATAACACATATTTTTTTTAATGCAAGTTACATGTTTATGTCTAGCATAGAGACAGCATTTTTGTCTATCAAACCTCGTGTGATATAAAAATCGTAAATAAGAAGATACATGTCTACCAGCATAGAAAGACTTAAGGGTCTCCCTTCTCCATTCCTTGGTCTGTTCAGATGCCATTTACATTTTGCTTCCACCCATCAACCTATGTAGCATGGGACAATGGGTCAGCCCACTTCAGCCCTTGTTTCTCTCGCATGGTGATTGACAGCATTATTTCCTGTACCCATGTTCACATCCATCTAAAAAGAAGTGCACTTCATTGCTATACTGTACTTTGCCAGTCCTTTTTTTCTCTTTACTCTATCCTTTATTTAGGGCTCACTTACAGACAGCTTCAGCTGTTTGTTGTCGAAGACTTATTATTTACAATATCAATACTTAATCTGTCGGTGCTGCGGATGGCCCCCGGCGTCCCACGTGACTGTGGGGGTGTGCGGAGGACGGCCGGGGGCCGTCCGAACCCCACCCACTGATTAAATCGCCCGCACCGTGGCGGAATTCTGGTCGCGGTCAACAGGTTAAAGCAAGATCTGTGTCAGGCCATTGCTGACATTGGTTGGCTTTCTTGTGTATCTTTATTGCGTGCTTCTAATTCAATTGCTTTCCTTACTTGTCTTGTGTTTGCCCCGCCCCTGCGGCACAGCTTATTTTCTCCAGTTTTGATTTGATGACCTTCCAACGTTCAATTTGTGGAACTTCGTTTTTTTTCCTTTTTCTTTGAGCAGTCCACGAGAGTGCCCATGTTTTCCTGCTCTCTCCCCATTTGCTGCTTCCTCATCTCATTGCTCCTTTTGATCTCTCTGTTGCTCCCCACGCTTCATTGCTTGTCCCTAAAAGCACAACAACTGGTATATTTTTGTGAGAGCTTACTAAAGAGAAGACATTATCTTTTATATCCAACTCCCACATGTTGCATTAAAACCGAGGCCTGATCATACAAAGGCAGAATTTATGTTGCTGTGGGAATGGCAGGCTACTGCACTCACTCAGCCTGCCTTTGAGACAGAAGTCGTATTCGGGGAGACTGGGCAGATGTCTCTGCTTCCTAAAACTCCCGGGCTGCTGCAGAGCACTAAATGACTGGAACATTTGTTGTTGTTTCTAGTCATGTAGAAAGTAACTGACAAGCATTTTCCTTTAAATTCTGACACATTCCGAAAGCAGCTGTTTTGCTAATTTTTTTAATTCCGAAAGCAGCTGTAATGCTCATTTTTATATTTCTTATTATTTTTATTTTATTTTACAAGGTTTTATATAGTGCGAACTTGACCGAAGGTATCGGGTATCAGAGCTCTTTACATAGCACCAGTTGCTTTACATCCGGACATATTCATTTTTTGTTAGACATGGGGAGTAAGTGATTTGCCCAGAATCACAGGATGTTCAGCGCCATTTTTGAGACTCAAAACCGGTTCCGCAGATTCGAGGCCGACCGCCCTAGCCGTTAGGATAACTCCTCTCCCCATTTAAATACTAGCACCTGGTCCTCTAGGTTGTCTTTAACCGCATGCGTGCGGCATGATTCCCCCCCGTACGCTGAGAATTTGTAAATCCCTTTATTCATGACGAGCTGGGCTCGTCATGAGCGTGCGAGGAGGCTACCTCATGACGAGCCCAGCTCGTCATGAGTGTCGAAGGGGTTAAGCTGAACAACATGTGACTGGCTTTTCAAATCCTGTTAGTGTTTCTGCGTGAAATTATAAAAGTAAATCATGCCGTTTGTGATGATTGAAAATATTGAATTCCATGTTCAGTTTCGAGATACCTTAAGATATGTGTTATGTGTTTGCCTTCTCTCCATTATTCAAAAATGTTTTTTCTCTTACTTTTTTCTAACAATGCTTTACAAAACGGCATTGGCAAAGCCATTACTTTAGCGCTCGTATTATAATGGCAAAACTTATAGAGTTGCCAGGGCTTGTTTTATTGTTTGTCGTACTTATGTGTTTATGCTATGTAAAGACCATAGTAATTTTTATTTGCACCAATAAGTGTCATATTTTCCTGTGATGTGCGTCAAAGTTAAAAAGGGTATATCTATCTGTAAGAAGTACACTACCTGCTGAGAAGCACCCATGTAGTTCCATTAAATCATATCCAACCATTAATTTCTGAGAAAGAAAGACAGTCGCAGAATATTTATACTTTCATGGCCTTTGCGACATGCCCACACAGGTGAGCCATTTTGTGTGTGTGTGTGTATGCTATTTCTGTAGCTCGAACCTTTCAAAACTGCAGCAGAGCGCTATCCAGAGTAAAAGACAAGCTTAAAGTAAATGAGTGAAATGTGAAATACCTTGCTTGTTAACAGTAATGCATTATGTTGCAGTGTTCTTTAAAAAAATGGGTCTTCAACTCTTTCCTAAATTGGAGCAGGATTTGGACTGTCCTGATGGATACAGTGAAATTGTTCTAGATCGTGGTTGTGTAGATGGAAAAGACCTGATGTGTTGATTTATCTTTTTTACATTTTTAAGTCTGCAGTCTGATTGTGTCCTAACTGCAGTTGGGCAGAGAAACACTAGAGGACTTGTCAGTAAGATACGCAGGGTGCAGGGTATGATGGCTTGGTAAATGTTGCAGCTGGTTTTGAAGATGGTGCGAGCTGGCAAGGGGATCCAATGGAGTGCCATCAGCTTGGCGGCACTGTGATCTTATTTCTTTGGCCCTGGAGAAGACCTGCTGTGGAGTGTAGGATGGCTTGAAGGGGTGCAAGAGTGGCATCTGGAAGACCATGGAGCCTGCCACTACCACCATCCAGATGCAAGAGTCGGAGGACTTCAAAAGCAGTTCTTAAGTTGCTTCCAGGAAGAGACTGTTTTAATTTACTGTAGAAGAGAGAACTGGTACCAGACCTTCTTTGTTTTTTTGTTGTTTTGTAATGTGTTCCTTGAGGGTGAGGTTGAATCCCAGGGTGAAACCAAGGGACATGGCATTTGGTGAAAATTGTGGTCAAAGCCATCAAGGCTCATGTAACTGAGCCAGGTTTCTGCTGTGTCATATTTGCTGTTGCTGGCAAATAACAAGAGTTCTTCCTTGGTTGATTTGAGCTTCAGGTAGGTGCTGGACATACAGGTCTGAATGATGTACAGGCAGTGTATGAGGTGTTGGATTTCTGGAGCAGAGAAAATATTCCAGTAGAGATATGTATCTTTGACATATTGGTTAATATTAATGCTGGTATGCATGAGCAGATAATCAAGCACCTCCATGTAGAGGTTGACGATGACAAGAGACAGTATGAAACCCTGTGGGACTATACAGTTGATGGGGACCCTTTAAGTCATCAAGGTCTAATGTATGTTTCTTTAGGAGTGGGAGCATCTGGACTATCTTGAGAGCTTTTGGGGAAAATACCTTGAGTGAGGGAATGATTGTAATGGTGAGTAGGGGTGAGAGAGTCTTCAGAGAGAGCTTTGATTAAGGACAAGGGTAAGACATCTTCATAAGAAGTGGCTTTGAGGGAGATGTATATGTCAATGAGAGCTGTAAGGGATAGAGTTTTGAGGGCTGATAATTGCAGGATTCTACACAAACGGGAAGGCATAAGAGATAAAGCAGTGTTGGTGTTGTCTATGTACTGTTAGATCTTTTCTGTTGTTCATTGAAGAAGAGGTTGATGGCATTGCACTTTTTTGTGGAGTGCGGAATTTGTGGGTCAAGCAATGGATTGGTGCGGTGCTTGATTGCTTTAAAGGGTTCTTCTTCTGCTGGTGACTTCACTGATGGTGTTGGTATAGTACTTGGCTTTGGCTTATGTGATGAACTGTCTGCATGTTTTACAGATGGAATTCAGTATCATGAAGTTATTAGCAATTCTGTTTTTCTTCCACTTTCTTTCCTGTCTGCTTATTGATAAAGTATTGTCAGCAAGATCTTTAGAGCACCAGGGTCCTGAAGGCTTATACTTGCACATACAGTTTAATTGGGGTGTGGATGTCCACATAGTTTTCCAAAAAGATGTTGGAAAGTGGTGAAGGGTGTTGCTGTTGTACATTCAGCTGAAAGGGTGCGAGATGAGTTCAAGCATTAGTTTACAATTTCAGTAATGCCTTTCCCCCACCAATGGCATTGCAATTCTGGTGACAGCCACTCTTCCATCTTGGGGCTTTAAGCCTTTCGGGAGCTCTTACTATGAAAGGAGTGACCAGACCACCACATGTTATTACTAAAACCCGTGAAATAAATTGTTTGACAGACATAAAGAACATATTTCGCATAGTCCATCCTCTCCATTAAACAAAGGTGTGCACAACCATTTGCAGTAAGAATAGTGTGGTTATCAGTCCCTGCTGTCTTGAAAGAATGAGATGAGAACAATGTAGTACCATTCCTAATCCTCAGTCACTGACCACACACTTTTTGGCCACTTGAACTATGAGATCGCCACGGTGCCTGCCATCAGGTGGATAGGGCAATAGGGCTTTCCAACATTGTAGACAGGTTCACAATAACGTTTCTCAAGAGAGGCTTGAGCTGCTGCACCTTCTCCTAAGGGGAACTGCTTGTGCCTTCAGAGAATTCATGTTGGTGCCTAATTGACAGCATTTTGCTGAGGACCCTCAGTCTTGAGGGGGTTATAGAGATCACTAGTGAACAATATAGGAAAATTACTTCACTGGGAGAAGTCAATGCCGAGCATTTGCTTAGCCTGACGCAAACTATTGGCCTGCCCACAGGAATACTAAAAATGCATGACTGACCCATTTGTTACATGTACATCTTCTTTGGGGGAACGGATGCTTGGCAGCCCACTAGTGGAGCATGGATAGGATATTTCCCCCATGATTTTACCCAAAAGAAAAGAAGCTTCCCAGCGAAGCCTCATCTGCAGCCCATTACTGTAATGGCTAGTAGATGTGCACTATACTCTTTTATCGGCTTTCTATTTGTTCCTTTGTTAACTCTCAGTTCACCCCCACAGCATTTTGTAACAGTCTCAAAGTGAGCACAAGAGAGTGATTCCACCTAAAATGAACGTCTTGTAGTTTTCTAAGCAGTAGTGTTTTTTGAACGAGTGTACTTGATTCAGCGCAAAACTGCTTAGAGGTGAGCATCCATTTTAGACCTCAACTCCATCTTGCAAGAAGAACACACCAATACATGGTGTTTATATGCACAGACATGCTCGGAAAGGCAATTTGCAGTCTGACTTGCATATCTGATTGTGTCATCCACTTAAACTTTGACTACATTTTCTGTCTGGGAGAAGGTCGCATCGACTCCTGTGCTTCATGACATTGAAAATAGAAATACAGGCATAAGGAGGAGGGAGGTTTTCAGGTAACTGACTTGGGCTCTTCCTGCCTGTTAATGATTCGCTAGAATGTTTGACTATTCTGGACTGTTTAGAAAAATCAGAGTAAAAAAATAATAATTTAAGCAATCGATTAGACGGTGAAGTTACAGAAAACTGAAGCGCATAAAACACAGAGCAGTCGCTGCACATGCACGACAAACCGCTTTGTTATGCGTTTTGGACTTCTGATTTCCAACAAAATCTTCAAACAATAGAATGCCACAAGCACACGGTTCAGTGTGTCCACCATAATAAAAATAGCAGCTCATTTAATGGTTGCACGTATCCGTGTCAACTACAATGATATAGACCTGCAACAATATTGAGTTCACAATATCAACAACCAATGTACAGGCAAGAATATAAAGGGGTATAGATTTACTATTATTACTACTATTATTATTACTCTACATCAGTGGTCCTCAAACAGGGGGGCGTTCCCCCCCTGGGGTCGCGTGGAGTTTCCTGGGGGGGTAGCGGAGTGGTTGCAGGTTCCACACACCACTAGTGCTGCACGGGTCCCATTGAGACATGCTTGCAGTTTTTTTTAATATAACCTATAGCATGTTATGTATTTTGTGGCTTTGTTTTTAAAGGCAGTTGGGCTTGTACAGAAAAGCCCTTTCTCGACATAAAGCCCATTGTAGGAACACTGGAAGCTCGATAAAGAAGCAACTGTGAGCAGGGAGGAAAAGTAGTGCTCGTAAAATAATCTGCAGTATTTTTTTAAGCGGTCTGCAGGTATTTTAGTCTGACTGGCAGTAAAACAGTGCATTTTTTTACTTGCCATTTTATCCCAATACCTGCCACTCCCCGCGGTCAATCGACATCAAGCACTGACAGTTAAAGCAATAAAGTGTTTCTTTTTACCCAGCTGTGTTATCCTATACTGTTTGCTTGTTTTTTGTTCGTTCCTGGTTGCCATTGTATGCTTTTCCTCTGATTCAGTATTAGTTGTATGGAGAGGAGAAACATAACCATATGTGTAAAGTTGACGTCCATACTCCATGACTGTGTCTGCTACTCACGTTATGGGGAATGTGTATGTTCTGTCATTTGTCATTTCCTTTGTGCACAGACGGGTGTGCCATGCAATTCTAGTGACTGATTGTGTGCCAAAGGTGCCAAATAACAACTGGTCAAACCTCGGACCCATTAAAACTGGGGTAACTATCTTTCATGTTGATCTTAGAATTATAGCTATTGTTTGTTTCTATGGGAGTCGATCCAAATCATCAATGACATATATATATATATCATGTTTGCATTTTCGATTACCTGTTACCACATGCTCCTCAGGTTGCTGTGGTATTAAAACTAGTTTTTATCATGTAAGACTCTGTAAAACCTCTTACTGTAGTTTGCTATCAGAGGAGTCTAATTTGTTTTATGCAACCTTGATTATTTGTTATTTTTATCTGTGGATTCTGGATAGTGCCGCTGATAGCAAGGTTAAGGCAAGTACAACAGATAGTGAGAATTAAGTATGGGTTAGTCTGTAGATGTGTGTTTTCAGACATTTTGGGTAGTTTCCAAAGCCCATCTTGTGGTGGAAGGCTTTTTTGGGAGTGAGACTACCACAGGGATAAGCCTTGTGAGTGGACTGACTTCTTACCGAAACATATCTATCATCAGTGCAAAGGGATAACCTGTCCTGGGACAGGTGTAACCGTTGTGTAGGCCTATCGGTATCTGCTCTGAAGGAGTGCACCCAGAATGCTGCAGCCCAGTGTGCACAGACACTTAGATCCCTTCTTTCGCTCCTGTGGTCAAGCCTTGCTTATTTGAAAGTACTAGGCATTATGCACTAAACCAGTTTTCAGTGTTGAACATCCCCACTCTCGTCTTGATCTGAGAATTCGGTCTAGGATAGAGATGGGAACTCCATTGCTCAGACGACTTGTTGCTTTATGTGCATATGCAAAACAAGAGGGAGGCATACCAAAGCCCTTATGTATTTCAATCATTTTTTTAGATTTAGAAAGACTTTGAAAACGACTGTTTCCATTTTAAAGCCATGCTACTATTTGCAATTACTACCTCCATTGTTGTTTTCTGATAGGCTTCAATGCCAAGAGCTACACTCACAGCACACATGCACTTTCTAAGTCGATATTGCAACCACAATATTGTGATCCTCCACCGATTTAATCGACCACAGATAGCGTGTTTAAAAAATGTTCCAGGAAATGTAATTAAAGATAAAAAGAGACACCAATCTCACAGAGACATAAACACATAAGACAGTAATATCTAAATGGTCTTCTATGAAACTGTGGCCAGTATAGCTAAAGGATTAATGATTTATATTTGAAGATAGCAAGTATATATCTTAAGTTCTTCCGAACAGCATGCCACTCTGATATAAGTTAAGATTGGGTAGGGTAGCCTTTTAGGAAACACATACTGTCAGCAATATTGGATTTTTGTCTGCAAACTTGGGAGGCAGAGTGGAAGTGGTTGAATGTGAAGAAAACACTACTCTGAAGAAAATTCAAGACTTTGAGAAGTTTGCAGAAAGCCAAAGTAGCATGGTCAGAGCGTGGTTGAGAGCAGGTCTAGCCACCCCTTATTTGTGTTTTTATTTTATTTAACGAAGGAATAGTCAGGAGAGCAGAGTTGGATGAGTGCATCTGGGAAAGTGACTCTGGATCTTGTAAATGAGGAACTGAGGGAAAGTCCAAAAGGCACACGGTGGACTACGTACAATTTTGAAATAAGATTCTGGTGATGATGGGAAGCCAGTGCAGTGTGCACAGGTGAGAGGTAGGACCCGAACATCCAATGCCAGGGCAACAGATACCACTGCATGCTGGAGCCACTGTAGTCTGCATAGGTGCTACTTTGGGAGACCCAGGCACATTGAATTGTAGCAATCCAGCCTGGATCCTTTGAGTGCACTACAGCTCAAACTATGCTTGCAGGTGTCGGCCTAGCTTGAAAAAGCAGTTTGACACTACCCAAATCTGTGGCAGTTGAACAGGTCAGAATCCACAACGAATCCGAATTACTCAACTTCCTCGAACGAAGCTCCTAAATCCAGTGACTAGCAGCCTATCCCCGAACTTTCACACAAACAGCTATTGTGATCTCTGTTTTTTTCTTGTGTAATTTGACCCAGCTGCTGCCCGTCCAGTCCTGTGCCCCAGCCTTGCAAAGCGGAAGATAAGATGCAGTTTCACCCTGAAGTCCACCCTGCCATTCAAAGCAAAAAATAAGATGCAGTGTCACCCAAAAGTTAATCCAGAGAAGAACCTCTGTGTCATTCACATGCAAGCAAAATTAAAATCTTTGAGATTGGATTAGATGAGTAAGTGGCTAAACATAAACATTGAACAGCCTAGATCACCACGAGGAACCCTGGAGAACACCACGTACCAGTTTCTTGAGTCTGAGGTGGAAGGTGGAACTGAAATATTTTGGAAGTGATCTGTTAGGATTTTAACGTTTTGCCAACTGGGCTCCAAAGATCGCTTCTGTATTAGTACTCTCGGTTTTGTAGAGCCCATGATCACTAAGCAAATCCCAATTATACCTCATAGGGATACATTTGTTGATTTTAAATGCTAGTATTTAAAAGAGGTTGCATGAGGATACAATGCATGCATTTACCACGCAAATGCCTTTACCACACAAATACCTTTACCATACTTCTTCTGCTCTTTGTTTTGGAGTAAAACCTTGCTGTTGAGGCCCCCGATGCGAGGTTTTAATTGCTTTTACCAAAAACTTGGAGGTTGATCAATCAAACCATAAGTTACAGCATACAGATCTCAAATAATCCCATAGATAATGTATGGGCTTCCGTTATGTTGACTCCAGAAGGAGAATCCATTGGATCTAGTGGAAGGATCTTTAATTGGAGAAGCATTATGCTAGTTGATTCCCATTGACTCCTAAGGCTTCATCTGGGATTGCGCTCTACTTGCGTGTGCTAATGCTCCTGTTGCTCTAGTTAAGGTGCTTTCCCTTTTACCCAATCACTTTTACATGGTACAGAGTACCTAAACATGCTCGCATTTCTTGATTATGCAGTAGTAACATTCAGCCTTTTTTTTTTATTTTTCTTGGGTCTGAAAGATTGAAACCTCTGTGGAAACTACATTCGAATCACTTGATTTACACTGTTTGAGACACGGGTACCTTGCTGGGATACTTTTTATGGATGAAAAAAATGTATTTCAGCATCTTATTTTTTAGTTAGGTGACACATGCTCTTTAAAACTTTGGCCATGCCATGTGATTATTTGTTCTCGTTGAACTCATTGGGTGTTCACTACAACTTGTATATATTTTTTGCTTAGAACTATTAAATCCTAAATAAAAATTAATTGATTGGGGACCACATTTTGAGCATGTCAAAAATGTTTCTAGATGAAGTTAAGAAAACAGTCCTTATCATTAAAGCTGTGAATTGCGAGGTTGCCGTTACCTCTGGATAAAAAAAACCTTTTTAGGTGTGGCCTCGAGACATTTCAGTTGTGTCACCACCTTTGTGTTTAAAAAAATATTATAATATATACATGTGTATATACATATGCTGAACTTTCGGTAAACCCTCTTCATCTATTTGTCTGTTCAGAGTATGGGGCATTGGTTCAGCCCACTTCAGCCACTGGCTTTTTTCAGTGTGAGCAATAGCATTTTACATGTACACACCCACTTAAAAAATATTCCCCCTCAGTGCCACAGCTGGTAAGCCATTTTCTCCTTTCAGTTCTGGTTTGATTTGTTTTGTTTTAATTGTAGATCCGTGGTGGACCATTTCATACTTTGTTGTGTGTTTTCTGAGCAAACATAGCCAAGTCTATTTTAGATTGCAGTATTTTTTCTTTTCATTACTTTTAACTGCTAGTGGCTATTGCATATACTTGCAAAAATATAGACTACAAAAGCATACCAGACCTTCCAAGGTCAGACCTATTGACTCTGCCAATACTCGTTGGCAGTTGGAGGAGAAGTGAAGTAGTAGCTACAAAAGCAAAAAGCAAGTAAAAAAATATAGTGTTGGTACTCTATTAATTGCCTAATTTCGTAATTCTTTAGTGTGCTTCCATCACTCTTTCATGTGAGCTCGGCCTGCATCGCTCTGTTTCTTTTTCATTTCCCTTTGCCTTGTCCTCTCCTCCTTATATTTTCTCGCCCTCCATTCCCCTTTATATTTTCTCGCCCTCCATTCCCCTTTCTCTCCCCTCCTTTCACCATGGTGATATCCCCTTCAGTGCATTAGATGGTGCACGCACACACGGTTCACTCACACATGGTTCCTTCCATTCCCCATCTGCATCTCTGCATGTCATGAGACGGCGCGCGCCCTTGCATACGCGCTCACCTCACGTTCCTTTCACTTCACAGTTGCATCCTGGACGAATGTTGTGACAGGGGTGGCGGCCGCGCGCCCGCACCCCCCGGAGTCCCTCCAGTGCATTCCTCTGGTGGCGCGTGCCCCCAGACGAACACTTCCTCCGTGCGATGAGATAATGCACTTGTCTGCAGCACGCAGGGAGTTAAGTATTGACTTGCCGGCTGGAGCATGCAGCGGTGCATGCTGGTAGCAGGGCTTGCCGGTGCCTCCGAGGTGCATGGTACTGCATTGAGAACGGCAGGTGGCCAGGATTGGTAGTGGGGAATGAGGAACTGTAAGTGCAGCGATGCAGCTTCCCAGCCGAGTGCTGAATAAGGACCTTTTCTCTTCCCCCAGTGCTGCAGGCTGAGAGTAGTGTAGAGGCCGCGATTCCGGTCGGGCGGCCCAGCTGTGGGGATGAAGGGTAGGGGCTGCTGGGACGCGGGATCCGTGCGCTCCTTCTGCAACACCGGCTGTCTGAATAAATTTAAGAAGGGTTAGTGGCCTGGCCGGCTCCCTCGTGTGGGGAGGCCTGCGATCATCTCATTGCGTGCTTGCCGCCGCGCTGCGCTGCATGCTGGAACGGTGGGGGCCTAGCTGCAGGCAGGAGGCGTTGTTGTCATTGCGGTGCATGTGTTTCCTGGGACACACTGGCTGTGGGTGGCGTCTCCTGACATATCTAGTGTGCACAAGGCTGATGTTTCGGACATGGTTTACCCGGAGAATTCTTTTCTCATTGTATGGCTGCTGCTGACTAGTATGGAGCAATCTGAGCTCAGGAAAATAAGTGGGATTGTGGGAAGAAAGTGTGGCTGTTGTCTGTGTCTGCAGGTCAAGGGCGAGTAAAAAGAGAAAGCATGCCTGGTACCTCAGTGCATGCACCAGGAAGTGCTTCAGGAGGTATATCGCTTCTGTCTGAAGTTTAATCTAGAGGAACACGTGACGCAAAACTTGTTTAAGACCCACAGAATTTCACTTACAATACCTGCCACCATGAAGTACCCACGCGGCCACTTCAGCTGGAGTTTATTGAGGGGGGAGGGGGGGAGCTTTCCCTGCTCTGGAGAGAATGCGCCCTCCAATGAATGCTCCTGGTGTAGTCATGTGTGCGGTCTAACATACCTCAGATTACCTCTACCTCATGCAATGATGATGAGATGGGGGATTACCTCACATATGAGTAGTGTCCAAATGTAAGGCCAAAGCAAGCAGAGATCACATAGGAGTCATGGCAATGCTGGTCTGCTACCATAAACTGTGTGATCAGTAGACCATTTAAAGTTGCTGTAATGTTGGAGGTTTGAGCTCTGCGGGCCCCATAGATTGTGTATTTACAAAAAGTTTCTGTCTGTTCCTAAGGCTAGTGATGCAAGGGTTGGAGGGTCATCCGGCTCTCTGGTACACTAGAATGTCATTTGCCCTTGCATGATACTTCTGGGATTTATGGATTTTTAATATTTGCACGCTCATAATACTTACTACCCAAAGTGTGTATCTGTGAATCCATCTTGGAGATATCCCTCCACAGTTTTTGATATTAAGATGTAAATATATTGGACTGTTCTTCAAGTCTGAAACTGTACCTTTGTGCAAGTGTGGTAAAGCGGTTGCCTATGCTCCAATTGCTGGTGTGATATTTTTGGTGTCTTGCACATGAGTCTGGAAAGCTGTACTTGACTTATTGCTCTGTCCTCTACTGTGTTGCACTGTACATCTCTGTGGATGGAAGTGCTTTTGTCTGCACCTAGAAATTTACGCTCAAAAGTTTAATCTTCTTCTGTGGGTTATGAATCTGATCATCTCTGCTATTATTGGGTCTAAACTATTCATCTCTACAAGTTTCTGCTGGATCTCTGTAAATGTGACATGTAAATCTGCTCTGGAAACACGTCTGTTATGGTTAAAGTACCTGAGTATATAATGTTCTGCTTCCTTGTCTAAACTATATGCTAACCTTGTTGTTTTATGGCTGGTGAATTGGCTAATAGCTAAGGGTTCAAAAGTTACCTGGAAGATAGGTCTGCTGTCTTAAGATGTGAGCACATAAGATATGTGACGTATGTTACCTTTGATGTCTGAAATGTGACCCTGAAATTAGGTGCTTTAGTAAAACTGCTGCATCTTGTTACTGAGGCTCGTATCGTCACTATGCTGAGTTTAGGCATGGGGATGTAAAATCTGTACTGGAGGGACTTCTCTGCTGTCTGGGAACTGAGGGCGTCTATCATAGAACAGTTTGAGGCTTGATAGGTCCATTCGTTTGTATGTCAAGATACCAAGGTCAGTATCAGGTCGCGCTCTTATCAACTGCATAACATGGACTGCGAACATAAGCATACGTTGGGGGGTGTAGGTTTACTATTTTAACTCCACATCCATTTACATCGACATTAGGTAGTCAATATTATGTGGACAATGTAATTGCAGGTAGATATAAAAACCCCAATGTTTTGGTAGAGCACCGTTGCTACCCAGTCCATCACCGGGCCAGGTCTCATCAGAGTGATGGACGCTGGCCGGTTGTGCAGAGGAAACTGATGTTGCTACGATTTCTGCGTGTGTTAATGCCTAATAACAGACCGGTACTTACCTCCCTGCACCAGGGAATGTCGTGGTGGCTGTATCATTCTCGGCTTTCACTTTGTACAACCCGCCAGCATGTTCGACAGGAGCCATCGGTGTCAGGTGGCGTCAACACATGGAATCATTTTCTGCTTGCATGTGTGCTTGTGGACTCAGAGGTCATACACAGCAGCTGCAATGCCACAAGGACGTCAAACCGTGCGTACTGAGCGCGAGGCGCACAGGCTCGTGGCTCCAAGGTCAGGGAGAAGCGTGTGAGCGCGAGGCGCAAAGGCGCGTGGCTCCAAGGTCAGCGAGCAGCGTGAGAGCGTGAGGCGCACCGGCGCGTGGCTCCAAGGTCAACAGCAACGTGAGAGCGCGAGGCGTACTGGAGCGTGGCCGCAAAGTCAGTGAGCAGCGTCGTTCAAGAAGGCAGGGAGGGAGCAGGGTAGGGTGACCAACCGTCCGTAAATTTCACGGACTGCCCGTTATTTGGGCCTCTTGTCCGTTGTCCGGCAAGAAATCTTTTACGGACGCCTTTTGTCCGTAATTCTGGCCGTTGGTGCAAGCTGTCCTCCCTGCGAGCAGCCTGAGAGTACTTGAACTCTCACTGCAGGGACAAGATCACTCTCACTGCAGGGACCAGATCGCACTGCTGTGAGCTGAAGGGCCCTCCCCACCTTGCGGCCATTATCATTCTGTTTGAGTGCCTAATTATCAAACACAGAATAATGGGCCCCTCTGTCTGCACAGATACAACATTTGCTGGGCCTCCTCCTGCTAGATTTCTTCATACTGTGGGGCGCGCCCCCCTGGGGGTCTGTGACTGCATTCTCAGGGAGGTGCAAATGCCTTAGCAAAGAAGTGTAAATGAAGACGGCCTGGGGGTGTGACCTTCTTTATTTGTCGCAATTCCAGGCGGTTTTCATTTACAGACTTCAAGTGTAAAGTATACAAATCGTGCTATGGGGGCTGGGGTCATTGAGTGGGGTGACAGGGTCTTAGAGGTGGCTGAGAAGACCAAGCTATTCTGTAAGGACTTTGTTATTTCATATTCAGTTACGAAGGGGAAAAAGTAACCCACACACAATGAAATTAAAAATAAATTCAGGTTTAAACATCATGTTATTCTGTCAAATCTCCGGTGCCTACAAGAAATGTGCAAAAACGCCAATATTGTTACATGAGAATCCAGCTCAAGAAAAGGAGCTGGTGAAAGAAGTTAAAAAGAAGGGGCTAGAGTACTTTCACAGTCTTGTCATTTAAGAACTGATCCATTTTCAATACTATATTCAAGTAAAGCCATGATTGCTACTTTGTTTATTTTATGCACCTAACAACCATTGACAAAGCCAATAATTCTGGCTTGTTGCAGGTGTTACGTTACTTGTTTTGATATATCTGGATACAATGACAGAAGAGGCAAAATACCAGTTGGGCGGCACACTATACTAAGCACAGATTTTTAGCTTACATGTTTTAAGTCACGCTAATTGCATCGAACAACCCCTTTGGAGAGAATCCCCAGTTTTTTCATCCCACTTTAAGCCCTGGAAACAACACCATGTCACAGTCACCTCATGGCCTGGCACTGTGCATCATGCATGACTCCTGACTCTGATTGCCTATGTACAGGGGCATAGTGAGCCTTCCCCCGCCCCACCTATTGCTTTAGGAACTACAGAAAGGGTAACATTCTTGATGGGCCTCTTCTGTCTGCAACTCTGCAGACAAAGGCTCAGCTCATAATTAATATGAAAAGGTGGGTGAGTGAGTAAGTGAAGGGATGGGTGGATGGATGGCTGGATAGATTAGTGAAAGGATGAATGGACGAATGGATGAATGAAAGGGTGAATGGATGGATGAGAGAAAGGATGGAAGGATGAGTGAGTGTAAGGATGGATTAGAGAAACTAAAAGAATGTATGTATGGGTGGAAGGGTAGATCTATGGAGAAACGGCTGGCTGGATGAGTGAAAGGATGGATGGATGGATGAGTGAAAGGATGGATGAGTGAACGGATGGATGGATGGATGGATGAGTGAACAGATGGATGGATGAGTGAACGGATGGATGATGGGTGAGTTAATGGTTGGATGGATGAGGGAAATGATGGATGAATTGATGAGTAAACAGGTGACTGGATGGATGGATGAGTAAACGGGTGGATGTAAGGATGAATGAGTGAGTGAAAGGGAGGGTAGATGGACAAAAGGATGGATAGATGAGTGATGGAGTGAAAGGATGGATGACTGATAGGGTCAATGGATGGATTCATGAGTGGATGAGTAGATGGATGGGTGGAAGGACGGCTAAGTGAAAGGGTCGATGAGAGAGAGAGGATGGATTGATGACTGAAACGGTGAATGGGTTTAAGGATGAGTGACTGGGTGGATAAATGAGTAAGTGAAAGGTTGGCTGGATGGGTGAAAGGATAAAAGGCTGGATGGATGAGTGGATGGCTGGATGGAAGAGTGAATGGATGAGTGTAACGATGGATAGGGTGAAAGGGTGGATGGATGGATGGATGGATAATGGATGGATGAGTGAAAGGGTAGATGGATGGGTGAGTGAAATGATGGATGGAAGGATACATGATGGATAGGTTTGCAAATGATTGAATACGTTTGGATATGTATGGGCTAGATTATATTCTATTGCGCGACCTCCTCTGATGTGTCTGTAAAACTTACCTTTTGTCCTGAAGTTTTGTCCTGAATTTTGACCTCCTGTCCTGAATTTTTGTCCTGAATTTTGACCCTTTGTCCTGAATTTTTACACTCACCGTCCTGAATTTGCACCCATGCCAGTTGGTCACCCTAACCTAGAGCAGGGCTGTACGTAAGCCTTCATTTCAACACTTCCGAAAAAATCATGTTATAAAACTGGGCCAAACATTTTTCAACTGCACCTTGTTCCTGCCAGTTTTTTGCCTCTGCTTTAGCTGTCTGCCAGACACTTGTAATCAAATCTATTCATTAAAATAATACATAATCACCTTTTGATACACAGAGGGGGTTTGAGTCACTCCTCTTCATCCGTTGGCCTATTCGAGTGCCATTCACATTGGCTTCTGCCCACAATTACATACAGCATGAGGCACTGAGTCAGCCTATTTGAGTCAGTGGGTTTGCTGTCTGTGAGCGATAGCACTTTGTGTGATCACATGTGCACATCTGCCGAAAATGAATAACTTTACTTTCCATGTTAATGGACACTCCTTTAGTTTTCCCTTTTCTCAATATTCCTTTTATAATTCTCTTTTTGCTACATTTTTTCTTTTATTTTTGTAAACAGTATTGCATATTCTTAGAAAAATACACAGAAATAAAAAAAACAATTGCGATTCAAACATTGCATGAAAAGGCAGGGCCGTTTGGATCTGCCAGTGCTTGTTTATTTTTTTTAAACATTTTTTTACCAATCACTCGTAAGACTAGCCCCTGACACAGTGATGACAATAAGTGCAAAACTCATGCAAATTCTATTTACTCAGAGTTCTAAACCGAAACAATGCAAAGAATATGTTTGAGGTGTGTTTAGCAATAGCACCTGAATCTAAACGACGCCCTTAGTGTGTGCTCTTACTGTTTGATCGATGACGCAGGTCTGAAGGCAGATTTTATTGGTTCTTCTGAGGTGGGGTCTGCTACCCTTGACAAGTCCGTTTTCACTATCATCCTTTTTTTGAAAATAATTTATTTAGATTTAAAATAGTGGCTTCTGTTGAGCCCACACAACCTTCACCCACCCTCACAAAAGCAGTTGATATATATATATTTTAAAGCCACCCTTTACCTCCTACAAATTTCTTACTGGCATCTTCTTTCTAGTAAATGAAAATAGGCTGGTTATTGCGATAATAAACCCTCGGCTGCACCTCAAAGCTCTCACAATATATCTCACTATTTTGTGTCAGAGCCCTGGCAGCAAAGTTAACAAATAAGGAACGAATTGATCTGTGTAGGAAGACAAATTATGGCCTTAAAAAGGAAACCATACCAAGATTCCTACCTGTCATACAGGATGTAACTTCAGGACACAATCAAGGGTTGAGACTAAGTGAGTAAAGTGGCATTAGAGGCTGGGAGGGTTCGATAGCACCAGATGCCAGAGGTCTCCTAAGAGGAGATGATTTCAAAACCGAGTTGCCCAGTAAAGGAAAGACCAACTTTACATTTAGTTGAGCAACTGAAACTCAGGCCATGGTTGAGAAGAAGGAGTCTGATGAGTAAGTGGTATCATTTAGACAGTGCCCACCTCTAGCCAAACTTTTTGGGTCCGTACAGTATTCTTTGGAAATAAGGACAGCAAATGAAAAGAAAATGTGTTATAGAGCTCTGTGAAATCCAAGATAGTTTCTCGTTTTATCCTGACCGCCAGTGTTTTACTAGGTCTGCTAAGAAACCAAAGGTGTTTAATTATCTGAGTCCAATTCTCGTCCACGTAAACAAGGGTAGTAGAATAAATTGGCTGATGGGGACAGGTGGAAATTAAGTTGAAAGTCGGAAGCAGGATTTTGGTAGGCCAAAAGTAATAATTGGAAAAGGAGAAACATAAAATTACTGTTTAATTGCAATTGCAGAGCGACTTGAAAGCCAAAGTGCTCATCCTTGTTATAATATAGCACTCTCATCTTAATTCCCTTGCCATAAAACCACTGACTATCCACTGGAGTAGATCTCCCTGGCACACACCCTTAATGCTATTCCAATAATTTACTGTATCAATATCCTTGATCATCTACCTTTGCGCTCACTCTGTCTCTTACCCTCGACCCTAACCCTCACTAGATTTATGCTTACATGAAAGTTAAATTAAATTGTAAGCTTTATTTCGATATAAAAACATATCATAAAAGCTGCACTTCACAACAATAAAAACATAATTGGCACTTGCAGTACAATGAGCAACATATTTAGCAGTATACAATATAAAACAGTCAAAAAATAGTTTTTAAGAAATATAGGAAAGCATACTACTGTATCAACAGTTTTTTTGCAGTTCTTAAGCGCCAGGCCCAGCCTAAGAATTTTGCCATACAGCAGGCAAAAAAGGGTCTCGCGTCAGTGCACAATATACGCAGAGCTTCTGAATGGGATCTTGTTCCCAGACTCCTGCATAAGGGTCTCAGCCACAACTTTCTAGGTGCTACATAGGTGTTGCATTCAAACAAGAGGTGTGCAACAGATTCAACCCTCATTTCGCAAAAGGGACAAAATGGCACAGTTTGTAAGGGCGGTTTCCAGGTTGAGGTAAATTGGCCAAGAGGGAGTACACCTAACCTGAATTTAATGTACAGTGCTCTGTCACCTGAGTTGTGGATAGAATCCAAATAGGGTTCCCTAAAAGGGAGTTCTTTAGTTAACAAAAACTGGGCGACAGATTTACAGTGATTAGTATTGGACATTCTTTCGTTGTCCACCCACGACCAGTATGCCTTTTTTAGTACTTGTTTTGACGGAGCTGATTTATTATCCCAAGCATCACCTAGCCCCAGTTTATAGAGAAGGCACTTAACATCCCTAAGCCAGGTAATTTTGTAGCATCCTGGAAGGGACAGAAGGTCTTCCAGAGCATCTGCATAGCTGTGGAGTTCAGGGACATTCCAGATTCTAGACCATAATAAAAGAGGTCGTAATTTTGCTTGGTCACAAATTGGGCGGGAGCCCGCATCTAGAAAAATGGGGATTGTAGGAGTGCTGTGGGGCAGTCTCATAAGATCTTTATGAAAATTATTGTCAAGGGAGACCAGGGTATCAGTTTTCTGGGAGCCCCACAGTTCTGCGCCGTATAGTGCTGCGCTTACAACCTTTGCCCTGTAAATATCTAGGACCGCCCCGATCGGTTTCAATGGCGATGCTCGCTGCTGTTTAAGCAGGGCTCCAGCTACCCTCTTGTGAGAAAGAAACACCTTCTGATGGTGTGCCCTCCAGCTCATAGAGTCGGATAATCGTATGCCCAGGTAGTCAAATTCCTTGACTCTCTCTAAATGGACAGAGTCTAGAACAGGAGGAACAACTGTTTTTTTTGGGGGGTTGAGGACAAGGAACTTGGTCTTTCCTATATTTATGGCCAGGCCTTTATCATCGCAGAAGGACTTAAAACTAGATAGCAATTTTTGGATACCCACTGGAGACTTAGAAATTAGAAGGGTGTCATCCGCGAACAGGAGCGTCGGAATTTTCTTCCCCGCCAGGGTCGGTGCATCAGATGGATCTTGTAAGAGATGCTCCACCACTCCGTTAACATAAAGAGAAAACAGAGTGGGGGCAAGCACACAACCCTGGCGGACGCCCCTGTTCACCGGAATGCGAGGTGTTTTTTCGCCCTGTGAACCCCATCTAATTTGGGCAAAATTGCTATCGTGGAATTTGATCAGTAAGGCTAACAGGTAAGGTGGTAAGCCTAACTCATTAAGAACATTCCACAATAAAGTTCGTGGGACCAAATCAAACGCTGTGCGTAGGTCTATGAAGACCAAGTACAAGCTGCCCCTCCCCAACACCACAACTTTCCAATAGAGCATAAGGAGGCGAAATGTCTGCTCGATGGTGCCAGTCCCCGTTCTAAAGCCTGCTTGATAATTGGACAGTATCTGATTTTCCTCTGCCCACTGCAATAACCTGGTCAGGACAACTTTACCCGCCACCTTTTGAGTTGAGTCCAGCAAGCTGATGGGGCGATAGTTTGCCGGGTCGTCTCTGGAGCCTTTCTTGAAAATGGGGACCACTTCCGCTCCCCTCCAAGAATCGGGGAAAGACCCTCCCAGCAGGGCCTCGTTTAGGAGGGAAGTGATCAATCTGCTCCACCGCGCCGGATAGGTTTTTAGCAAGTCGCCCGGAATCCCGTCAGGGCCAGCAGCTTTGTTGGAAACAATGCCCTTAATTGCATTTTCTACCTCCTGCCTAGAAAATGGACCATCACTACTTGTGAGGACAGTTGTAGGGCGAGGTAAAGGAGCCAAGATGTGGTGGCAAGCCCCCAGTGGGATGGAATACAGCTTGGCGAAATGTTCCGACCATACGGCACCAGGTATATTGCAAGTTATCTGCCGGTCAATGGGCTTTTCCCTGGCTCTTAACAGATCCCAAAACTCTTTGGCGTTTTTCCTTTTACTTGCTTCGGCCAAGTCCCGCCAGAAATTTAGATCATATGCCTCTTTTGCTTCGGTCACACCTCTTTTATAAATCTTCCTTGCAGCTCTTACTTTATCTGGATCTTTATCTTTAACTGCAGAGATAAGAGCCCCCTTCGCTGCCCGGCATTTCGAGGAATACCACTTAGTTCTGGACGTGGAAGCACCTTTTGGACCCACCTTGTTGCTCGATTGAGAGATAGTAAACAAATCACTCAAAGCCTCTATGGTCTCTGTAAACAATGGTAAGATCTTTTTACCAGTGGGGCTTAGTGTATCGAGCTTGGAATCAGCCTCTAGCAAAATAGACCCAGCTTGTGTTAGCCTCTCTTCGTCCGCCGAGACTCTTGCCCACTTCAAGCGCCTACTACAGTTAGAGGGAACGATTTCACGTGAGGTTTTCCACTTGTGGTCTGGGCTAACATGAGTCCCATCTTGCCATGGGAAGGTGATCGAAAGGGAGAGTGGGTTATGGTCACTGTCACAAGATACAATGACCTCCATGTCTTGGTGGAAGGGCCAAAGATTAAAATTGAGCATGACAAAGTCAATTCTGGAAGTTCGCCCCGTTCTGTTGTATGTATGGGCTCCCATAAGGTCCGATTTGGAGCGGCCGTTGGCTGGTCTCAAATTGTGTTCCAGACAAAGGGCATTGATATCTATTGCGCTTTGCGTCCATTTAGGGATCGGATCGATAGTTAAAATAGGAATACCTCTCCTTGAGTCCTCGTCAAAGGTATCCAGAATGTCTTCCCTGGACAATGGCTCAAAGCAACAGTTAAAATCCCCCGCAAGAAGGACATAAGAATCGATGTTACAAGAGGCTAGTTCGCTGCTTAGGCCTGTTGATGATAAACGTGAGGCCCCAACATTAGAGCCCCTCAGGTAGATGTTGAAGACTTCTAGGGTCCTCCTTCCCTTGCGATGCAGTGATAGCCATTGTAAGTCAGGTGATTTAGTAGACCTTTGGGTAACACCTAGCCTTAAGGCAATGCTAATCCAAATCAGTAGACCGCCTGAAGGACGACCTTTAGAGCCAACTTGTTGTACGGCTGGAACAAAGTAGGACGTAAACCCCACTCTGTGCTTTGGTTCTTGGCACCAGGTTTCCTGTAAAAGGCAGATGCTATAGGGTTCTAGAAAGGCAATCCAATCTGGATTCTCAAAATTGCGGGCAAGCCCAGCCACATTCCAACTCAGGATCTTTATTACCGGTGCACCAGTGGTGGGCTGTGGGAAGGGGTGAGTAAGTAGGGAAAAATCGGGTGCAGCCCCTCTGGGAACATTTACACATGAAACAGAATGTTGCGGTGATAGAGCCTTGGTTGTATCAGTATGGTTCACCTCTACTGCGCCCCATCGGATTAATGGTTGAGAAGTTGTACTAGGTAAAACTTCCAAAACAAGTGGGCCAAGAATATCAGGAGGCACCAACCCTTCCTTAATGTCTAAGCTATTTGTAATTCCTACTAGGCCCGATGGATAGTCTGGGGGTGCGTGCTCAGCTGGCCTTCGTGTATGCAGGGAGAAAGATTTCCCAGGGTTATGTTGAGTGTACTGGCTAAAAAGTCAATCCACCTCCTCCAGGCCGCCATATCTGTTTGAAGTTGGAAAGCCGTTCCAAAGTGGTTGGAATTGATTATAAGTTTTAGGATTGCTCTTCCAAGGTTGGCGCCGGACTAAGGACCATTCATCCACCGAGGTATGCTGGACACGTGGTGGATAAAAGAAAGACAGAGGTCTGGGTATAACTGAGGACCCTTCAGAGCCAGGCCAGGAGCAGATGAATTGTGCCGTATGTGGGTCCTCGAAGGTCACCACTATACAGTCCCCTGGACTGGATTTCTTTGTTGGGCCCACCCAGCGGGTTCTTCGAACCATCAGGACTCTGCTTCTCCGGCCATTGGGGATAGGTCTATTTATATTTAGCCAATACATTATTTTGTTTTCAAGCGACCAGTGGTTCTCATGCTGGTTTACACCAATCTGGGGAACACCCGTTAGTACCACCACATAATCATTGGCCTCAGGGGGAAGGTCAATGTACCCCCCTCTAAAGTTATCCTTTGTAGGAGGATCCTGTACGGTACTCAAGGTCGATTTGGACTGAGCGCCGGATTTGGACTTTCCTGATTGGGTGTTTGGGGCTCGTTCGGAAACCTTAGGTTTGGTGGCAAGGGGAATTTGGTCCACCGCCACAGATCTTGGCTTGGGGATTGGCCGTAAAGTAGCTGGGGCTGAGAGTGGGACATCCTGCACTGGAATGGTAGGAATTGATGGTGTTACATCCAGTACAGGGTGGCCCTGTTTTTCAAGAGTTCTCAACCCAAGAGTGGCCAGGGCGATAATACTTTTTTCCATCTCGAGCAGGTTATTCTCTATTCTCGAGAGTCTAAGGTCAAGAGGGGAAAGAAGTTTTTTTAAGGTTAACCAAACCAGATCTATGAATTCGCTTTCATTGTTGCCCAACCCTTCAGACTGCAATCCCTCGATCTTTTGGTCTATGCTAGGTGGGGTGGCGTCGGAGTCCACAGTACCTCCATCCCTAAGGGGTTGGGACCCTATGCTTTTTTCTTGAGTCGCATTAGGTGACAGTACTCTTGTGGAGTTCAAGTTTTGGGGAAGACCAATTTTCGCTTTTTTGCGAGCATAGGCAGTACCTGTTCGACGCTTCCTTTTAGGTGGTTTACCAGTAGTGGAGTTTGGGGATAACTGAGGGTTGGGGGTCGAATTCTGTGCGCAAAATGGAGCTGGAAAGTTGGCTTCATCTACATTAGAATGTCGCTCTAGCGACGGAGAGGCAATGGAGTTGGAAGAGGTCCGATGGACATCAGCCTGTGTAACTACACATGGAGGGATGGCAGGGCGTTCCGGTGTAACCGCAGTGGCTATATGGCCTAGGGAGGATTTTTTTGAGAGCGCTATCACTTGCGACAGTCTTCTGGCAGCACCTAGTTCTAATGACACCCGGGTTTGCAATTTAGATATTTCATTGTCAATAGCTATATTGGTGCGGGTGATAAAATCGTCCATAGGGCCGCTAGATTGCGATGCTGCCTTAGAGGCTTTACTCCGAGTGGCCCTGGTACTCATATCTTGTGGGACAAGGGAAGATTGCCAGTACGATAAAAGCGATAGAGGGTGGCCCAGTCCAGTCCTCTCCGTCCTCGAACGGCCTCAAAAGGTCCCGCCCTTGTCCCGGGCTTCTCCCGGCGCCCTCCCGCGCGGCTGAGCACTTGGCTCAAAATATACTATCTGAAGGTAAGGGGGAGGAGCCGTCGAATGTCAGGTGGGGCTGGGCGGGGCGGTCAGGGAGAGCGGGCCAGCTGGAAACGGCCTGGGCAACCCGGGACTCCTGGGATACTGAGTCCGGGTTGCTGCTCGCAGCCCTGTCGCACACTCACCGCCCAGCAGCAAAGCAAAGCACAGCCTCGGGTTACCCCCTCAAGCGACGTGGGACCCGCGAAGCGGGTTCCACTAGGTGTAGAGCAAAGTCCGTGGGCACCAGCAGAGAGACGGCAGCAACAAGGAAACGGCGTCCGTGTGAATCCCAAGGCTGAAGGGAAACACTGCCGCTTTTGAATCAGGTGGGGCTGGGCGGGGCGGTCAGGGAGAGCGGGCCAGCTGGAAACGGCCTGGGCAACCCGGGACTCCTGGGATACTGAGTCCGGGTTGCTGCTCGCAGCCCTGTCGCACACTCACCGCCCAGCAGCAAAGCAAAGCACAGCCTCGGGTTACCCCCTCAAGCGACGTGGGACCCGCGAAGCGGGTTCCACTAGGTGTAGAGCAAAGTCCGTGGGCACCAGCAGAGAGACGGCAGCAGCAAGGAAACGGCGTCCGTGTGAATCCCAAGGCTGAAGGGAAACACTGCCGCTTTTGAATCAGGTGGGGCTGGGCGGGGCGGTCAGGGAGAGCGGGCCAGCTGGAAACGGCCTGGGCAACCCGGGACTCCTGGGATACTGAGTCCGGGTTGCTGCTCGCAGCCCTGTCGCACACTCACCGCCCAGCAGCAAAGCAAAGCACAGCCTCGGGTTACCCCCTCAAGCGACGTGGGACCCGCGAAGCGTGTTCCACAAGGTGTAGAGCAAAGTCCGTGGGCACCAGCAGAGAGACGGCAGCAGCAAGGAAACGGCGTCCGTGTGAATCCCAAGGCTGAAGGGAAACACTGCCGCTTTTGAATCAGGTGGGGCTGGGCGGGGCGGTCAGGGAGAGCGGGCCAGCTGGAAATGGCCTGGGCAACCCGGGACTCCTGGGATACTGAGTCCGGGTTGCTGCTCGCAGCCCTGTCGCACACTCACCGCCCAGCAGCAAAGCAAAGCACAGCCTCGGGTTACCCCCTCAAGCGACGTGGGACCCGCGAAGCGGGTTCCACTAGGTGTAGAGCAAAGTCCGTGGGCACCAGCAGAGAGACGGCAGCAGCAAGGAAACGGCGTCCGTGTGAATCCCAAGGCTGAAGGGAAACACTGCCGCTTTTGAATCAGGTGGGGCTGGGCGGGGCGGTCAGGGAGAGCGGGCCAGCTGGAAACGGCCTGGGCAACCCGGGACTCCTGGGATACTGAGTCCGGGTTGCTGCTCGCAGCCCTGTCGCACACTCACCGCCCAGCAGCAAAGCAAAGCACAGCCTCGGGTTACCCCCTCAAGCGACGTGGGACCCGCGAAGCGGGTTCCACTAGGTGTAGAGCAAAGTCCGTGGGCACCAGCAGAGAGACGGCAGCAGCAAGGAAACGGCGTCCGTGTGAATCCCAAGGCTGAAGGGAAACACTGCCGCTTTTGAATCAGGTGGGGCTGGGCGGGGCGGTCAGGGAGAGCGGGCCAGCTGGAAATGGCCTGGGCAACCCGGGACTCCTGGGATACTGAGTCCGGGTTGCTGCTCGCAGCCCTGTCGCACACTCACCGCCCAGCAGCAAAGCAAAGCACAGCCTCGGGTTACCCCCTCAAGCGACGTGGGACCCGCGAAGTGGGTTCCACTAGGTGTAGAGCAAAGTCCGTGGGCACCAGCAGAGAGACGGCAGCAACAAGGAAACGGCGTCCGTGTGAATGAAAGTTAACCCTTCTACAAGCCCTTAAACTAACCATTCCCCTAATTCGAATCCTAATCCTTAACCTCACTCAAGAACTTGCTTGTTTCACAATAAAATTGCAAATACTAAAACCTTCTAATGTATATGTCCTTTAACGCTTTCTAACTTCTTTTCAGGCTATGGCTTTTTTCAGAGTTTTTGTTTTAAAGCTAATGATTTTATTACTTGCCTTTTCTAATTTTTTTTAAGACCTTTATTGTACTTCGCCATCTTACACAGCATCTGGCCTACAACCCCTTGGGCCGGCCGCAACGTATTCACAGTTACTCTGTAACATCAATAATAACACAGCCCGTGTGCCGACATCCCAGGGGTTCGGCGGCGTTCCATAATCATGCGAGTACCTAATTCACAGAGGGATCATAAATCTAATCCGGTCTATTTTCTACTTTTATTTAACTAAACTTAGTTGTATCGCATCAAATATCGAAGACGACATAAACAGTCTTGTATGTAGCAGTTTTGAAAATACGTAGCGCAAATACAGGTAAGTCCCAATCGATAAACCTTCGCCTTTTCTAATTTTTGATCTCTCTAAGTATAGGATTCGTCTAACCCCTTTACCTAATATATTCCTGGTTGATCCTTTTTTGACGATAGGGGGTTACCAAGAAAGCAGAGTTGTAAATGGGATTCCTTAATAGAATGGCCCTGTGTCAAAACACTGTTTAGTTGGGAGGCTCAGTAGGGTACGGTTTTCACTATACCCATTCCATGTGTGCAACCCCTTGGATACTTCCCTAAGAAAAGGAAAGTGTGTGTATTTTATTAGAAAGTTTTTTTATTAAAGTTTGAACCAAAATCAAACCACTGTTGCACGTTACAATGGTTTTGTTGGACGGCACTGGAGTTACTTAAAATTCTCAGGAACCCGAATCAACAAGAACAATTGAGAAAAAAAACTGTTAATGCACAATGTTTACACTGGACGTGGGAGCCAATGATTATCTGGGTGTCAGACTGTCATCTACCACAGGGAGACGGTGTCGCCACTGGGGCAAACAACGCCCCTCCCCATTGAGCATGGAGGTTTTAAGCGGCCATTGCAGTGCATAACTGAGACAGTTTCTTCTTCTTGGCTTGATGCTATATGTTGGCACTCTCTTTAGGGCATGACAGAGTTTATTTGGGGCTGCATGTGAAGCTGTTTGATACAGCGCTGTGCTCCACAGAGAATTAGAACCTTAGTGCATTTTAAGGGTGAGTAAATTACGCATTTATTTTATTGGTAAATTTGAGGAATACTCCTGGGGCCTTTTTACTGTGAAGGACAAAGTACACGAGTGAGTTAAACCAGACACCATGTGATTATCCAGCTTTACTTATTATAGGATTTGATATATAAATTGTGCTAATAATTTTGTCAACTGTCAAGACTATGTTATGTGGTTTTTAGTCTGTGGTTACGACCTCTGCCAGGTTCATCAAAGAGATTCAGGCTTTCTCCGTTACGAATTAGGATCTTCTTGTTAAATCCCATATTACCCCCTGGTCCCTCCGTCCTCGACACCTTCATTCACATAATGAGATATTATTTATAAACTATCTCTCTGACAGAAAAAAGAAAGAAAGGAATGCTGGACCTACCCTCCCCCTCCCGCCGGGAGTACATAAGGGTACAGGTCCCAGCATTCCATCTATTTCTTTTTTCTGTCATTCTGACAGGATATGCTGTGGCGCGAGGTGCTTGGTGCTCCTGCGCTGTACTTACTTCTGAGGATCCGTGTCCTCGGTTGGATGGATTGCCTCTCCCTCCCTGCCGGGCTTGGGGGGAGTGGCGCGGGCTGTCCTGGTCGCTTCCTTGGAGCCGCGCGTGGATTTTTGCATCGCGTGGGCTCGGCGTCTGCCCGATGGCCGCCCCTCCCCGTCTGCCGGGCTTACTGGGGGGCGCGGCCTCCTTCGCGTCCCCGGATTGGTTCTTGCTGGTGACGCCTTCCGGTGGGGACGCTGCCTGACTTCCGTTTTGGACAGGATCAGGCGCTTCTGTCCCGGCGTTTTTTTGCTGTTTAAAAACCGGGGCAGTGGGTGAGTACCGCATAGCGGTTTTTGCTGTTATTGGGTCCTTTTTGTGGCGCTTTGCTTTCCCTTCGTTTTGGAACTGTTTTCAGGCATGGGGAAGAGTTCAAGGAAGAGGCATCACAGGGAGAGGTCCTCTTCCTCCTCTTCTTCTTCTGATGTTTCGCGTTCCCCGTCTCCTGCCCGGTCCAGACGCCGTGGTGGGGGTGGGGATGCGCGCTTGAAGTGCTTGATAAGAGAGACTCTGTGTGAGATGGGTGATGGGGGGGCCCGACGCAAGGGGCCGGCTGCTGCTCCTGTTTCCTCTGCTTCTTCTGGTGACGAGTCTGCTTGGGCTGGGGACTCGGAACTGAAGGGGAAGTACATTGACAAGGACGCTTTGCCGGGCATCTTGAAGCACGTGAAGGAGAATATGGGTTTCGCGGATGACGCTGCTCCCTGTACATCTGGGGGTTCATTGCTGCGCTAGTTCCAGAGTTCTGCTGCTGTTGATGTTCCGGTGCATCCTTTTATTAAAGATGTCCTGAAGAGGGAGTGGGCTGACCCGGATCGCATTCTGGTTCCTCGTTTTATGACCAGCCTTTACCCCCTGCAGGATATGGCTACGGAGCTGCCCGATTCGATCCCCATTGACTCTTTTGTGGCTAGTCTGGTGGGTCGCACTTCCTTGTCGGAGGACGCTGTGCTGAAGGATCCGGTTGATAAAAAGGCGGACGTGGCCCTCAGGAAGGTTTATTCGGGCTCCCTTCTGGCGTTGAGGGCCGGCGTTTATGGGACTTATTTGTCGCAGTCTCTGCTGTCAGACATTAAGTCGCTCTATCAGTCGATGGATGATGCCACGGACTGTTCTGGTCTTCTTGAGCACATTGAACGTCAAGTGGAGCTTCTTTCCGATGTCTCTTTTGACGTGGTGCGGGCGGCTGCCCTCTCCGGCGGAGCTTGTGTGGCGGCTCGTCGCAGTCTTGTGCTTAAGGACTGGAAGACAGACTCGGCGCAGAAGGCCTGTGCCTTGCGTTTGCCCTGTCAGGGTTCTATACTGTTTGGGGGGAGTTGGAGACCAAATTGCATAAACTGTTTAAGGAAAAGAAGCACTCTTCTTCTTTTAAGGGTTCTGCTGCTGCTGCTGTTGCTTCTGCCCCTTCTAAGGCTAAATCTTTCTTTCGCCCTTCCTATCGTAGGCAGTCCCTGGCCTGCTTGCCATTCCAGGAGAGCCCACCTGTCTCAGGGGGTGGCGGATCTTCTTCGGAAGGGTGCGATTCAGGAGGTTCCTCCTTCAGAGGTGGGGTCGGGCTTCTATTCCCTGATCTTTCTGGTCCCGAAGAATACGGGGGGTTTCCGCCTGGTTCTGGATTTGAAGGTGATGAACCGTTGGGTGTTGCGGGTTCCCTTTCGCATGGAGACCTTGCAGCGGGTGATCCCCTTGGTGCTTCCGGGTCACTTCATGTGTACCCTGGATCTTCAGGACGCGTATTACCATGTCCCGGTGCATCCAAGGTCCCGTCGCTTCCTGAGATTCTGTGTTCGAGGGTGTCACTATCGATTTCGGGTCTTGCCCTTCGGTCTTCGTTCTGCCCCGCGGGTCTTTACGAAGGTGGTGGCTCCCTTGGTCGCCTGGCTCCATCTTCAGGGGGTGATGGTGTATCCCTATCTAGACGATTGGTTAATCCATGCTCCGTCTCGGGCTCTGTTGTTGGAGGCCAGGGAATTGGTGTGTTCGGAGTTGCGTCCGCACGGGTTTCTGATCAACTTACCCAAGTGCCAGCTGACTCCTTCCCAGGACCTGGTGTTCATCGGTGCTCGGTTTCGCACGGATCTCAACCGTGTGTTCCTGCCGGACCCTCGGGTGGTGACCCTGGTGTCCCTTGCTCGTCATTTCCGGGCGGGGGGTTCCTTTCCGGTGCGCCTCTGGTTGCGTCTTATGGGTCTGATGGCGGCGACTGTCTTTACGGTGGCTTGGGCTCGTTTTCACCTGTGCCCCTTGTGGGGGTACCTTCTGTCACATTGGGATCCATTGTCCCACGATTGGGAGTGTCTTCTTCCTGTCTCTCCGGTGATCCTCCCTGCTCTGCTTTGGTGGTCGGAGGCGGTCCATCTGTCCCAGGGGCTCCCTTTGCAGCCTGCTCCTTCATTGGTCTTGACGACGGATGCGAGCGCTTTGGGGTGGGGTGCGACCTTGGGGTCTCGGTCTCTTCAGGGTCGTTGGTCCCTGCTGGAGGGCCGCAGGTCTTCGAACTGGAGGGAGCTGTCGGCTGTCTCCCGTGCTGTGATGGGGTTTCGGGAGTTGTTGCTCGGCAGGAACGTCTTGGTTCGGTCAGACAATATGGTGACGGTGGCCTATCTCAACCATCAGGGGGGTGTTCGTGCGGCCTCTTTGAACGAGGTGGTGGTTCCGTTGTTCTGTTGGGCGGAGAGTCATCTGCTGTCTCTGACTGCGATTCATCTCAGGGGTGTGGACAACTGTGCGGCGGATGTCCTGAGTCGCTGTTTTCCGGTGCCTCTGGAGTTATCTCTCACCCGGGTTGCGTTTCGGCTTGTGTGCGAGAGGTTTGGGCGTCCCTTTCTGGACCTCTTTACCTCCCGGCGGAATGCTCAGCTTCCCCGCTTCTGCTCCCGGTTTCGGCAGTAGGGTTGTTGGGGGGTGGATGCCCTGTCGGTTCCCTGGCCGTCCTGCCTGCTCTATGCCTTTCCTCCTCTGGCATTGATTCCCCGGTTTCTGTCCCACTTGTGTCTGGAGGATCGGGAGGTGGTTGTGGTTCTGCCCTTTTGGCCTCGGAGGTCGTGGTTTTCCGACGGTCCATCTTCTGGCTGTGCGGGGCCCTTGGTTTCTCCCCCTGTCCCCGTCTCCCCTGCGGTCCTCCCCGTCGTTGTCTCTTCTCCGGTTGCGGCTGTCGGTGTGGAGGTTGAGAGGCAGGGGTGGCGGAGGCGTGGCTTCCCGGAACACTAAGCGGTGGCTCTTCAGAGTTCGCGTAGGCCTTCTACTCTTCGGTCCTATGATCGCCATTGGGGTAATTTCAGTCGGTGGTGTTCGGCGTTGGGCTTTTCCCCTTTGCACTGTTCTTTGCAGGCTGTGCTTCAGTTTTTGTGGGAAGGTTTTGAGAAGGGTTGGGCTGTGTCCACCTTACGGGCTCAATGGGCGGCTGTTCGGGCCTTCCGTTCCCCTTGGGGCAACCTTACTGATGGGGAGGACTTGGTCTCTCGTCTGCTCCGCAGTTTTTCACTTTCTAGTCCGGTTTCCCGGCCTTCTTTTCCCCTGTGGGATTTGCCCTTGGTCCTTCGGGCCTTGATTGCTCCTCCTTTTGAACCTTTGTCGGAGGTGGATTTGAAGTTTGTCACCTTGAAGGTTGTTTTTTTGGTGGCCATCACCTCGGCTCGTCGTCTTGGCGAGTTGGGGGCTTTGATGGCGCGTGAGCCTTTCTTGTCCTTTTCGGAGGATGGGGTTGTGCTTCGTCTTGATTCATCCTTCATGCCTAAGGTAGCTTCTCAGTTTCACAGGTGTCAGGAGTTGGTTTTGCCTGCTCTGGGCTCTGTTCTGGATTCCCCGAGGGGTCCCTGTTGGTCCTTGTTGGATGTTTGCAGGGCTCTGCGTGTTTATCTTGACCGCACGGCTCCCTTTCGTGTGTCTGATTCCCTGTTTGTCTCCTTTGGGGCTGCTTCCCGTGGGCGTTGGGCTTCCTCTGTCTCTATTGGTCGCTGGTTGAAGCAGGTCATTTCCTTGGCCTATTCGCTTTCTGGGTCCCCTCCTCCGGTTGGGGTTCAGGCTCGTTCTACGAGGGGGGTGGCGGCCTCTTGGGCTGAGGTTCGGGGTGTCCCTCTCTCTGAGATTTGTAGGGGGGCCACCTGGGCTTCTTCCAATACTTTCATCAGGCATTATCGCCTTCTCAATCGGCTGGGTGATGAGGGCGGTTTTGCTTTGGGGGTGTTGGGTTGTGTTCGCCCTTGAATTCTGTAGTCTTCTATTTCTATCTAAATCAGACTGTTTCTGTTCCAGTATTCTTCCTTAGTCTCAGACCTCAACTGGGCCACATAAACTGTATTTAAGAAAGTGATGTCAAGTGATTGTCAGCTGGCTGTGGTTTTGATGTGGTTTGTAGGCTGTCAGGGATACATTTAATTAAGCATTTTTCGCTCACATCTGTGGGCCATAATGGTTGGTAATTACTTGCCCTCAAAATTAGAAATCACACACAATGACCTATAATGGAGGAGTGGTCTGATTAACAGCTCTTATTGCTAGCAGCTAAAGACAACGTGGCTATTAGCATCCCTGGAACAGGAGCCCATAGTCACCAAGGGAAAATCCAGCACACCGTGCCAGATGTCAAAAACTACTTCTCAGGACCCCTGCTGTAGCTGTCTGTCCGTGTCTGTTCTCCCTTCATATCCACAGTGTTGGGGTTCCACCCTTTCGTTTGTTAGGAGGAAACAAACCTTACTTCCGCATGGCACTTGAAAAAGTTGAATAGTTTTTTTGAGGTCTCGGCAACGAGAACTATTGTCGCCTAGTAAGCTAGCAAGGGACTACAGAGAGGTGGACGAGCGACCAGGGTCTGTGGACGCGCACAAAGGCAGGCAGGCAGGCAGGCATGCGCCAGACACACAGACAGACAGACACACGCACGCACGCATGCATGCATGCACACACACACACACACACACACACTCTCACACTCTCTCTCTCTCTCTGCCGCCCCCCCCCCCCCACCACTCACCGGGCTCTTTCCCTCCGCATCGGGTCAGTCACGGCAGAAGGCAGACTTGTGTCTTCTCCGGCGATCTTCAGCTGATGTGCACGCCCACGCTGCGTCGTGCGCGCCCGTTGATCCTCAGCTTGTTTACAATAGCGATCGTTTCTTCCGCTAGCACTCCGTGGCATCTCAGACGCACAGCAGGTAGCATTAGCACCTCTTGTTTTAAAATGCGTTTGTTTATCTAGGACGGACACGTTTACTGGTTGCTTGTTATTTATTGTCTTCTTTCCTCTGCTTTCCCCTCCCACCCCCTGCATGCGTTGCTTCTTCCCTTCCCACCCAGTGTGTATTGCTTCTTCCTAACCCCCAACCCCCCACGGTCGGTGTTGCTTCTTTCCCTCCTACCCCCATTCAGGGTTGCTACTTCACCAGTCACCCCAGAAAGTGTTCCCTATTCTCCTATTGCACATACGACATGCTTTCCTACAAGGACACCTGCTTTTCCACTCCCTGCTCCTCATCTCTGGCCCGCCCCGGGCGTCGTGCTTTAGGTTTTCGCACTGCGCCAGCTTTCATATTAACAACACTGGCGCCATGCTTAATATTTTGACAGGAGCCCGCTTTTATGGTTTTTTTTTTGGTATTCATTAGCATTTTTTTACAGTAGTACAGCACGCTACACGTAATCTTCAACAAGGGCAGCCACGCAGCCCGCCTAGCTCTATTTCAACATCTGCCGCTCCTAATCAGCAACAATGGTGGCTGCACCTTCTACATCTTTTTCGTGTTTATCCAGTTGGTTCCTTTGTGAGATCTACACAACTATGTGCCTTTCCATTCAGTGGTCTGGAGTGCAGGTTTGCACGTATGTCGCAGTTTATTCAGATTCCTAACATACCGCGGTTTTGCACCAGCACTGGTGTGTTTCGGGCGGCCTTCAAACTGATTTATGTTCTGCATCTCTTCCCCACCAAAGCAGTGTCCAGTCCGAGTGCGCTCTTCGAGGACTTGTCGTTTCACTAGTTCTAGGAGCAGCTCGTGTGAGCACCAGTGTTTACAGGCGCACAGGCTGTTCATATTACTTATCGTCCCTGAGATATTTATTACCTATCTCGACTCTAGGGCAGTCACAAATTCTGACACTGCTTCCTACCAAGGACCTTTTATGCCACATAAGAACCATTGTTTTTCTAAAACATTAGTCAACCCCAGGTTCACTTATTAGAGTCCCCTTGTTTTCCTTACTACATTGTTCTCACACGGCACGCCGCACTCTATTTCAACATCTTACAATGCTTTTTAGGTCTCGGCAACGAGAACTATTGTCGCCATGTAAGCTCGCAAGGGAGTACAGAGCGGTGCACGAGCCGACCAGGGTCTGTGGACGCGCACACACAAAGGCAGGCAGGCACACACCAGACAGACACAGACAGACACACGCACGCACACACACACGCACACACACACACACACAGCCTCCCTCTCTGCCCACTCCCTCTCTGCCGCCCCCCCCCTTCTACCCCCACTCACCGGGCTCTTTCCCTCTGCAGGGGGTCAGTCACGGCAGCAGGCCGGCTCGGTGTCTTCTCCGGCGATCTTCAGCTGATGTGCACGCTCACGCTGCGTCTCCTGCGCGCCCACCACGCTGTTTCGCGCCCGTTGATCTGCGTCTCCTGCGCGCCCACCACGCTGTTTCGCGCCCGTTGATCCTCAGCTTGTGATTACTACTCCTTCTAACCCGGATTCTAAATTACTATTTCTTGGTTCTCTAACTCCACTCTGTTGATTCGTAACAAACTGATATTCAGCACATTTCACAGTCTCGCTTTTGCTTCTCATAAATACAATAAGATTATTTTAAGCAATGTCTACCCTTCTTTTGGTTCTGTGCCTATTATGCTTCGGACTATAGAGTTTTAGAAAGTGTGGTGGAAGATTCCGTGATATCAGCGGTGTGCACAGTGCAGAGTGAGTGTGCAGAGTGCAGAGTAGTGAGTGCAGAGTAGTGAGTGCAGAGTAGTGAGTGCAGAGTAGTGAGTGCAGAGTAGTGAGTGCAGAGTAGTGAGTGCAGAGTAGTGAGTGCAGAGTAGTGAGTGCAGAGTGAGTGTGCAGAGTGAGTGTGCAGAGTGAGTGTGCAGAGTGAGTGTGCAGAGAGAGTGTGCAGAGAGAGTGTGCAGAGAGAGTGTGCAGAGAGAGTGCAGAGTAGTGAGTGCAGAGTGAGTGTGCAGATGAGTGAGTGTGCAGATGAGTGAGTGCAGATGAGTGAGTGCAGATGAGTGAGTGCAGAGGAGTGAGTGCGCAGAGTAGTGAGTGCGCAGAGTAGTGAGTGCGCAGAGTAGTGAGTGCGCAGAGTAGTGAGTGCAGAGTAGTGAGTGCAGAGTAGTGAGTGCAGAGTAGTGAGTGCAGAGTAGTGAGTGCAGAGTAGTGAGTGCAGAGTAGTGAGTGTGCAGATGAGTGAGTGCAGATGAGTGAGTGCAGATGAGTGAGTGCAGATGAGTGAGTGCAGATGAGTGAGTGCGCAGAGTAGTGAGTGCGCAGAGTAGTGAGTGCAGAGTAGTGAGTGCAGAGTAGTGAGTGCAGAGTAGTGAGTGCAGAGTAGTGAGTAGTGAGTGCAGAGTAGTGAGTGCAGAGTAGTGAGTGCAGAGTAGTGAGTGCAGAGTAGTGAGTGCAGAGTGAGCGTGCAGAGGAGTGAGCGTGCAGAGGAGTGAGTGCAGAGGAGTGAGTGCAGAGGAGTGAGTGCAGAGGAGTGAGTGCAGAGGAGTGAGTGCAGAGGAGTGAGTGCAGAGGAGTGAGTGCAGAGTAGTGAGTGCAGAGTAGTGAGTGCAGAGTAGTGAGTAGTGAGTGCAGAGTAGTGAGTGCAGAGTAGTGAGTAGTGAGTGCAGAGTAGTGAGTAGTGAGTGCAGAGTAGTGAGTAGTGAGTGCAGAGTAGTGAGTAGTGAGTGCAGAGTAGTGAGTAGTGAGTGCAGAGTAGTGAGTAGTGAGTGCAGAGTAGTGAGTGCAGAGTAGTGAGTGCAGAGTAGTGAGTGCAGAGTAGTGAGTAGTGAGTGCAGAGTAGTGAGTACTGAGTGCAGAGTAGTGAGTAGTGAGTGCAGAGTAGTGAGTAGTGAGTGCAGAGTAGTGAGTAGTGAGTGCAGAGTAGTGAGTAGTGAGTGCAGAGTAGTGAGTAGTGAGTGCAGAGTAGTGAGTAGTGAGTGCAGAGTAGTGAGTAGTGAGTGCAGAGTAGTGAGTGCAGAGTAGTGAGTGCAGAGTAGTGAGTGCAGAGTAGTGAGTGCAGAGTAGTGAGTGCAGAGTAGTGAGTGCAGAGTAGTGAGTGCAGAGTAGTGAGTGCAGAGTAGTGAGTGCAGAGTAGTGAGTGCAGAGTGAGTGTGCAGAGTGAGTGTGCAGAGTAGTGAGTAGTGAGTGCAGAGTAGTGAGTAGTGAGTGCAGAGTAGTGAGTAGTGAGTGCAGAGTAGTGAGTAGTGAGTGCAGAGTAGTGAGTAGTGAGTGCAGAGTAGTGAGTAGTGAGTGCAGAGTAGTGAGTAGTGAGTGCAGAGTAGTGAGTAGTGAGTGCAGAGTAGTGAGTAGTGAGTGCAGAGTAGTGAGTGCAGAGTAGTGAGTGCAGAGTAGTGAGTGCAGAGTAGTGAGTGCAGAGTAGTGAGTGCAGAGTAGTGAGTGCAGAGTAGTGAGTGCAGAGTAGTGAGTGCAGAGTGAGTGTGCAGAGTGAGTGTGCAGAGTAGTGAGTAGTGAGTGCAGAGTAGTGAGTAGTGAGTGCAGAGTAGTGAGTAGTGAGTGCAGAGTAGTGAGTGCAGAGTAGTGAGTGCAGAGTAGTGAGTGCAGAGTAGTGAGTGCAGAGTAGTGAGTGCAGAGTGAGTGTGCAGAGTAGTGAGTAGTGAGTGCAGAGTAGTGAGTAGTGAGTGCAGAGTAGTGAGTAGTGAGTGCAGAGTAGTGAGTGCAGAGTAGTGAGTAGTGAGTGCAGAGTAGTGAGTAGTGAGTGCAGAGTAGTGAGTAGTGAGTGCAGAGTAGTGAGTGCAGAGTAGTGAGTAGTGAGTGCAGAGTAGTGAGTGCAGAGTAGTGAGTGCAGAGTAGTGAGTGCAGAGTAGTGAGTAGTGAGTGCAGAGTAGTGAGTAGTGAGTGCAGAGTGCAGAGTGCAGAGTAGTGAGTGCAGAGTGCAGAGTAGTGAGTGCAGAGTGCAGAGTAGTGAGTGCAGAGTGCAGAGTAGTGAGTGCAGAGTGCAGTGCAGGTATGTGCAGTGCAGTGCAGGTGAGTGCAGGTGAGTGCAGTGCAGTGCAGGTGAGTGCAGTGCAGGTGAGTGCAGTACAGGTGAGTGCAGTGCAGTGCAGGTGAGTGCAGTGCAGGTGAGTGCAGTGCAGTGCAGGTGAGTGCAGGTGAGTGCAGTGCAGGTGAGTGCAGTGCAGGTGAGTGCAGGTGAGTGCAGTGCAGGTGAGTGCAGTGCAGGTGAGTGCAGGTGAGTGCAGTGCAGTGCAGGTGAGTGCAGTGCAGGTGAGTGCAGTGCAGGTGAGTGCAGTGCAGTGCAGGTGAGTGCAGTGCAGTGCAGGTGAGTGCAGTGGAGTGGAGTGCAGTGGAGTGGAGTGCAGTGCAGTGCAGTGGAGTGCAGTGGAGTGCAGTGCAGGTGAGTGCAGTGCACACTGCACTGGAGTGCAGTGCAGTGCAGTGCAGGTGAGTGCAGGTGAGTGCAGTGCAGTGCAGGTGAGTGCAGTGCAGTGCAGTGCAGGTGAGTGCAGTGCAGGTGAGTGCAGTGCGTGCAGTGCAGGTGAGTGCAGTGCGTGCAGTGCAGGTGAGTGCAGTGCAGTGCAGGTGAGTGCAGTGCAGGTGAGTGCAGTGCAGTGCAGGTGAGTGCAGTGCAGGTGAGTGCAGTGCAGTGGAGTGCAGTGCAGTGGAGTGGAGTGCAGTGCAGTGCAGGTGAGTGCAGTGCAGTGGAGTGGAGTGCAGTGCAGGTGAGTGCAGTGCAGGTGAGTGCAGTGCAGGTGAGTGCAGTGCAGGTGAGTGCAGTGCAGGTGAGTGCAGTGGAGTGCAGTGCAGTGCAGGTGAGTGCAGTGCAGGTGAGTGCAGTGCAGTGTAGGTGAGTGCAGTGCAGTGGAGTGCAGTGCAGGTGAGTGCAGGTGAGTGCAGTGCAGGTGAGTGCAGTGCAGTGCAGGTGAGTGCAGTGCAGGTGAGTGCAGTGCAGGTGAGTGCAGTGCAGTGCAGGTGAGTGCAGTGCAGGTGAGTGCAGTGTGTGCAGTGCAGATGAGTGCAGTGCAGGTGAGTGCAGTGCAGTGCAGGTGAGTGCAGTGCAGTGCAGGTGAGTGGAGTGCAGGTGAGTGCAGTGCAGGTGAGTGCAGTGGAGTGCAGGTGAGTGCAGTGCAGGTGAGTGCAGTGCAGTGGCATGCAGGTGAGTGCAGTGCAGGTGAGTGCAGTGCAGTGGCGTGCAGGTGAGTGCAGTGCAGGTGAGTGCAGTGCAGGTGAGTGCAGTGCAGGTGAGTGCAGTGCAGGTGAGTGCAGTGCAGGTGAGTGCAGTGCAGGTGAGTGCAGTGCAGTGCAGGTGAGTGCAGTGCAGGTGAGTGCAGGTGAGTGTAGTGCAGTGCAGGTGAGTGCAGTGCAGTGCAGGTGAGTGCAGTGCAGGTGAGTGCAGTGCAGGTGAGTGCAGGTGAGTGCAGTGCAGTGCAGGTGAGTGCAGTGCAGTGCAGGTGAGTGCAGTGCAGTGCAGGTGAGTGCAGTGCAGGTGAGTGCAGTGCAGTGCAGTGCAGGTGAGTGCAGGTGAGTGCAGTACAGGTGAGTGCAGTGCAGGTGAGTGCAGTTGAGTGCAGTGCAGTGCAGGTGAGTGCAGTGCAGGTGAGTGCAGTGCAGGTGAGTGCAGTGCAGTGTAGGTGAGTGCAGTGCAGGGCAGGTGAGTGCAGTGCAGGTGAGTGCAGTGCAGGTGAGTGCAGTGCAGGTGAGTGCAGTGCAGGTGAGTGCAGTGCAGTGCAGGTGAGTGCAGTGCAGTGCAGGTGAGTGCAGGGCAGGTGAGTGCAGTGCAGGTGAGTGCAGTTGAGTGCAGTGCAGTGCAGGTGAGTGCAGTGCAGGTGAGTGCAGTGCAGTGCAGGTGAGTGCAGTTGAGTGCAGAGTGGTGTGTATTGACAATGTAAATGACAATGCCATTTATTTATGATTTAAAGAAAAAAAAAGAAATGTCATGAGCAATGCCAATAGCTCTACCTTTAATGATGCCGAGACCATTGCATTGTAAATGCTTGTCTACATTTCCATGGACGGTGTGTTCCGACTGTGTTGGACACATTCATCATGAACATATCAAACCTGTTTTATTTGGATCAAAGGAAGGAAGGGACAAATATTTACACTGTAATGAAAGGAGGTGGAGAATTCCTTAATTTGCAGTCACCCTTACCGCAAATGATTTACAGTATTGGCTGCTAGTTAGCAATAATTTTCTTCCAAAGGCTTTAGACATTTTGCAAACAAGCATTGGTAATCGCAATAAGTCTGGCTGATAACTGAAACTGCCCATTCAGTCACTGATGAATTTAGGCACCCAATAACTCATCATACATGCACTCTGTCGCTCACTCTTGCCATCATGCATACATTTCTCCACCAATTTATTCTCGCATTCACACACACACACACATCCAGAATAAAACACAAACTTAACAAGCACAATAAATGAAAACACTAAAAGTAGTAGAAAACCCCCCAATTAAAATATTAAACATGGTGCGGACGGCCATCTTTGAATTGGAAAAGTGAAAATTATACTCTGTGAATAGATTTATTTAAAGGTGGTTATCTGGTATAGGCGCAGTGGCTGCGGACAATGCAGTGCATTTCAGAGAAAACGAACGGCAAGGCAATAGCCTGGTAGCAGCACTGTCTGGGAAATTGCTGGATGCTTTAAAAAAACATTTTAAAAAAGAAGAGCGAAGAAATGATTGGGAACTTATTAAAGAAGACAATAGAAAACTAGACAATTGGCCACAAGCTATAGCACTGAAGCTCGCTCGCTTTCCGGCGGATGTGCAGAATGCTGACAATCACATGGCAATTGATCCACTGGCTGACGTGGATGGACCTTTTGACCTTTCTTGTTGTGGGTGGAAGCAGAAACTGGAACAGTCCAATGGGGAATTCCCACTATGTATGTACCTTTTCATATGTATGTGTGTATTTTTATGAATTTCTTTGATGACAAGAACCTCCCTGAAAAGTGAAATCTTTCTAGTACATACTTAAACATTAATGTATACACGCAGCAAATTTCTACACATTTAATGACGAGATATGTACCAAATGACTGTTCTCCGAGTCTTTTAAGGATTATCACAGTGCAAATCTGCTACAGGCAAGGTTTGTCAGAGAAGGAAACCAATAGCAAAAACCATGCCTATCAAGGTAATCTGAGAGATACAGAGAAGGAAAGGTCTATACATTCAAAATAAGAGCATCCAAATCTTCTTATTATAATCTTAGCACTACTCGGGCCTCCATGTATAAAAAGAGCTATTTTGAATTATGACGGAACTTAAATCTCCTTCAGCAACATTAAACAAAATCTGACCCTCTGTAATGATTTTTGTTTTTGGCCAGTAAAATTTAAAATATTAGCATGTCCATTGTATCTGATCCCATTCCTACTCTGATTTCTCAGATCACCCTACTGCATCGCATTGCAATTCAATTTCTAAGAACTTTCTTATGAAGATACTCAACAGAAGCCCTCCCTCCAGCTCATTGCTTGATCTTGGATCACCACTTTGGCTGCGTGTCCTCAATTTAATATTACCTGATAAACTACATACTCTGTTTAGTATGTTGTTATTTACAGGAGTTGTTTCAAATAGGTGGAACAGTAATAGCAAAACCACTTTTAAAAAAAAGCCAATTTTCGATCTTTTGGTTTTAGCAACTTTAGGCCCATGTCACTCATCCCTTATTAGGTTTTTTCTACAAATTCGAAATTTGTTGAGATTAATGGCTTTTCGGATTTATTTCAGGTCGGACTCAGAGCAGGCAGAAGCACAGAGCTGGTTGTATTGTTTGTTGTTGATGATCTGCGGAGACAAGTGAATAATGGGGATTATGCTGCATGGGTCCTGTTGGATCTCTCTGCCACCGCTGATACTACTGACCACACACAGGGTTGGATTGGGATTAAAAATTGGCCTGGACACGCTAAAAAAACAAAAGGGCCCATATTTGCATATTGCTTTTCCGCAAAACACTGGTTGGGTGATGTTATATGAAAAGAAGGGGGTGGGGTATCTGACAGAGGCATGTTTTCTTAACTTAGTTTTAAAATAAAGTACGGATTAGTTCACACCGGTGAACCACACATGAATACAAGTGAGACTGCTTGTACTCTGGCCCCCTGCCCCTGCTCAATATGCATACATTAATGGGCTCGCCCAACGAGAGAAAGGGAGGTAATGGGTGCCCATCCACCTCCAGAAAGGCCACTCAGGCACCCACTGGACCGCTGGCGGCATCTGATCAGCACACACACACACCGCCCAAAAAAGCAGCCCACAGCTGGGACTCGGATACCGGCCCCTCAGTCCTTGCCCGAGTGCCCGCCTTACCAATCCGACCCTGACCACACCATTCTGATCTCTATGCTGCATGCTGTGAGAATCTCTGGTACCCTTTTCAACCAGTCATCTCATTACTTAACAGAACTTTTTACAACTGTGTCCCTCTCACCATTTGAGTAAAAGCCAAGAGCTCTCAATTGTGGTGTCCTCACAGTTCAGTTTTATCTACTCTCCTGTTTAACATCTTCATGACTCCAATTGTTGTTTGAGCTTGCACGTGACCATTGCATATCTTCACCACTTGTCCACACCCTACTCCTGATTTGAAGGTGAACTTCTTGAAACGTAACCCTTCCAAGACCCAATTGTTGATAGTGTACGTTAGCTCTATTTGCTCTGCCTCACTGTCCTGCCCTCATTATTGACCCCTACCCATCGCCTTTTACAACTGTTCATAAATTATTCATCCCTGCCTTTCACCTTCTACAACCTTTCTTAATTAATGCATCTACTTGACACCAATACTACCTTTGGGATCGGGAGGTGGTTGTGGTTCTGCCCTTTTGGCCTCGGAGGTCGTGGTTTCCGACGGTCCATCTTCTGGCTGTGCGGGGCCCTTGGTTTCTCCCCCTGTCTCCGTCTCCCCTGCGGTCCTCCCCGTCGTTGTCTCTTCTCCGGTTGCGGCTGTCGGTGTGGAGGTTGAGAGGCAGGGGTGGCGGAGGCGTGGCTTCCCGGAACACTAAGCGGTGGCTCTTCAGAGTTCGCGTAGGCCTTCTACTCTTCGGTCCTATGATCGCCATTGGGGTAATTTCAGTCGGTGGTGTTCGGCGTTGGGCTTTTCCCCTTTGCACTGTTCTTTGCAGGCTGTGCTTCAGTTTTTGTGGGAAGGTTTTGAGAAGGGTTGGGCTGTGTCCACCTTACGGGCTCAATGGGCGGCTGTTCGGGCCTTCCGTTCCCCTTGGGGCAACCTTACTGATGGGGAGGACTTGGTCTCTCGTCTGCTCCGCAGTTTTTCACTTTCTAGTCCGGTTTCCCGGCCTTCTTTTCCCCTGTGGGATTTGCCCTTGGTCCTTCGGGCCTTGATTGCTCCTCCTTTTGAACCTTTGTCGGAGGTGGATTTGAAGTTTGTCACCTTGAAGGTTGTTTTTTTGGTGGCCATCACCTCGGCTCGTCGTCTTGGCGAGTTGGGGGCTTTGATGGCGCGTGAGCCTTTCTTGTCCTTTTCGGAGGATGGGGTTGTGCTTCGTCTTGATTCATCCTTCATGCCTAAGGTAGCTTCTCAGTTTCACAGGTGTCAGGAGTTGGTTTTGCCTGCTCTGGGCTCTGTTCTGGATTCCCCGAGGGGTCCCTGTTGGTCCTTGTTGGATGTTTGCAGGGCTCTGCGTGTTTATCTTGACCGCACGGCTCCCTTTCGTGTGTCTGATTCCCTGTTTGTCTCCTTTGGGGCTGCTTCCCGTGGGCGTAGGGCTTCCTCTGTCTCTATTGGTCGCTGGTTGAAGCAGGTCATTTCCTTGGCCTATTCGCTTTCTGGGTCCCCTCCTCCGGTTGGGGTTCAGGCTCGTTCTACGAGGGGGGTGGCGGCCTCTTGGGCTGAGGTTCGGGGTGTCCCTCTCTCTGAGATTTGTAGGGGGGCCACCTGGGCTTCTTCCAATACTTTCATCAGGCATTATCGCCTTCTCAATCGGCTGGGTGATGAGGGCGGTTTTGCTTTGGGGGTGTTGGGTTGTGTTCGCCCTTGAATTCTGTTTTTGCAATAAATTACTGGTTTTCCTTGCTGGTTCTAGTGGTTTGTTGTATTTTTTTGGGATGATTGCCGTGGTTGCTTTGGTATGTCACATTATGTGAATGAAGGTGTCGAGGACGGAGGGACCAGGGGGTAATGTCCTATTACTTTAGGTAATCTTCATTACTCCGGGTCCCGTAGTCCTCGACACCTTCATGGGTACCCTCCCTCCCTCCCGGACTACCGGCATTCATCCTTGGCCTGGTATTTCAGATGGAATGCTGGGACCTGTACCCTTATGTACTCCCGGCGGGAGGGGGAGGGTAGGTCCAGCATTCCTTTCTTTTTTCTGTCAGAGAGATAGTTTATAAATAATATCTCATTATGTGAATGAAGGTGTCGAGGACTACGTGACCCTGAGTAATGAAGATTACCTAAAGTAATAGGACATTCCTCAGTAATGTAGTCTTCTATTTCTATCTAAATCAGACTGTTTCTGTTCCAGTATTCTTCCTTAGTCTCAGACCTCAACTGGGCCACATAAACTGTATTTAAGAAAGTGATGTCAAGTGATTGTCAGCTGGCTGTGGTTTTGATGTGGTTTGTAGGCTGTCAGGGATACATTTAATTAAGCATTTTTCGCTCACATCTGTGGGCCATAATGGTTGGTAATTACTTGCCCTCAAAATTAGAAATCACACACAATGACCTATAATGGAGGAGTGGGCTGATTAACAGCTCTTATTGCTAGCAGCTAAAGACAACGTGGCTATTAGCATCCCTGGAACAGGAGCCCATAGTCACCAAGGGAAAATCCAGCACACCGTGCCAGATGTCAAAAACTACTTCTCAGGACCCCTGCTGTAGCTGTCTGTCCGTGTCTGTTCTCCCTTCATATCCACAGTGTTGGGGTTCCACCCTTTCGTTTGTTAGGAGGAAACAAACCTTACTTCCGCATGGCACTTGAAAAAGTTGAATAGTTTTCTTCTACATTTCCATGGACGGTGTGTTCCGACGGTGTTGGACACATTCATCATGAACATATCAAACCTGTTTTATTTGGATCAAAGGAAGGAAGTGACAAATATTTACACTGTAATGAAAGGAGGTGGAGAATTCCTTAATTTGCAGTCACCCTTACCGCAAATGATTTACAGTATTGGCTGCTAGTTAGCAATAATTTTCTTCCAAAGGCTTTAGACATTTTGCAAACAAGCATTGGTAATCGCAATAAGTCTGGCTTATAACTGAAACTGCCCATTCAGTCACTGATGAATTTAGGCACCCAATAACTCATCATACATGCACTCTGTCGCTCACTCTTGCCATCATGCATACATTTCTCCACCAATTTATACTCGCATTCACACACACACACACATCCAGAATAAAACACAAACTTAACAAGCACAATAAATGAAAACACTAAAAGTAGTAGAAAACCCCCCAATTAAAATATTAAACATGGTGCGGACGGCCATCTTTGAATTGGAAAAGTGAAAATTATACTCTGTGAATAGATTTATTTAAAGGTGGTTATCTGGTATAGGCGCAGTGGCTGCGGACAATGCAGTGCATTTCAGAGAAAACGAACGGCAAGGCAATAGCCTGGTAGCAGCACTGTCTGGGAAATTGCTGGATGCTTTAAAAAAACATTTTAAAAAAGAAGAGCGAAGAAATGATTGGGAACTTATTAAAGAAGACAATAGAAAACTAGACAATTGGCCACAAGCTATAGCACTGAAGCTCGCTCGCTTTCCGGCGGATGTGCAGAATGCTGACAATCACATGGCAATTGATCCACTGGCTGACGTGGATGGACCTTTTGACCTTTCTTGTTGTGGGTGGAAGCAGAAACTGGAACAGTCCAATGGGGAATTCCCACTATGTATGTACCTTTTCATATGTATGTGTGTATTTTTATGAATTTCTTTGATGACAAGAACCTCCCTGAAAAGTGAAATCTTTCTAGTACATACTTAAACATTAATGTATACACACAGCAAATTTCTACACATTTAATGACGAGATATGTACCAAATGACTGTTCTCCGAGTCTTTTAAGGATTATCACAGTGCAAATCTGCTACAGGCAAGGTTTGTCAGAGAAGGAAACCAATAGCAAAAACCATGCCTATCAAGGTAATCTGAGAGATACAGAGAAGGAAAGGTCTATACATTCAAAATAAGAGCATCCAAATCTTCTTATTATAATCTTAGCACTACTCGGGCCTCCATGTATAAAAAGAGCTATTTTGAATTATGACGGAACTTAAATCTCCTTCAGCAACATTAAACAAAATCTGACCCTCTGTAATGATTTTTGTTTTTGGCCAGTAAAATTTAAAATATTAGCATGTCCATTGTATCTGATCCCATTCCTACTCTGATTTCTCAGATCACCCTACTGCATCGCATTGCAATTCAATTTCTAAGAACTTTCTTATGAAGATACTCAACAGAAGCCCTCCCTCCAGCTCATTGCTTGATCTTGGATCACCACTTTGGCTGCGTGTCCTCAATTTAATATTACCTGATAAACTACATACTCTGTTTAGTATGTTGTTATTTACAGGAGTTGTTTCAAATAGGTGGAACAGTAATAGCAAAACCACTTTTAAAAAAAAGCCAATTTTCGATCTTTTGGTTTTAGCAACTTTAGGCCCATGTCACTCATCCCTTATTAGGTTTTTTCTACAAATTCGAAATTTGTTGAGATTAATGGCTTTTCGGATTTATTTCAGGTCGGACTCAGAGCAGGCAGAAGCACAGAGCTGGTTGTATTGTTTGTTGTTGATGATCTGCGGAGACAAGTGAATAATGGGGATTATGCTGCATGGGTCCTGTTGGATCTCTCTGCCGCCGCTGATACTACTGACCACACACAGGGTTGGATTGGGATTAAAAATTGGCCTGGACACGCTAAAAAAAAAAGGGCCCATATTTGCATATTGCTTTTCCGCAAAACACTGGTTGGGTGATGTTATATGAAAAGAAGGGGGTGGGGTATCTGACAGAGGCATGTTTTCTTAACTTAGTTTAAAAAAAAAGTACGGATTAGTTCACACCGGTGAACCACACATGAATACAAGTGAGACTGCTTGTACTCTGGCCCCCTGCCCCTGCTCAATATGCATACATTAATGGGCTCGCCCAACGAGAGAAAGGGAGGTAATGGGTGCCCATCCACCTCCAGAAAGGCCACTCAGGCACCCACTGGACCGCTGGCGGCATCTGATCAGCACACACACACACCGCCCAAAAAAGCAGCCCACAGCTGGGACTCGGATACCGGCCCCTCAGTCCTTGCCCGAGTGCCCGCCTTACCAATCCGACCCTGACCACACCATTCTGATCTCTATGCTGCATGCTGTGAGAATCTCTGGTACCCTTTTCAACCAGTCATCTCATTACTTAACAGAACTTTTTACAACTGTGTCCCTCTCACCATTTGAGTAAAAGCCAAGAGCTCTCAATTGTGGTGTCCTCACAGTTCAGTTTTATCTCCTCTCCTGTTTAACATCTTCATGACTCCAATTGTTGTTTGAGCTTGCACGTGACCATTGCATATCTTCACCACTTGTCCACACCCTACTCCTGATTTGAAGGTGAACTTCTTGAAACGTAACCCTTCCAAGACCCAATTGTTGATAGTGTACGTTAGCTCTATTTGCTCTGCCTCACTGTCCTGCCCTCATTATTGACCCCTACCCATCGCCTTTTACAACTGTTCATAAATTATTCATCCCTGCCTTTCACCTTCTACAACCTTTCTTAATTAATGCATCTACTTGACACCAATACTACCTTTGGTCCCCAGCTAACAAAATCTCAAGTACACGATTCTTTCAGCTTAAAACTTCCATATTTGTAGAGCATTCACTACATTCCGGTTATATATGCCCTTATCCAATCGCATATTGATTATGGGAATGCCATTTTATTAGTAGTTCCTCAAAAACCCCTGAAACAACTACAGTTGATGAAAAATGCAACTGTCTCCCTGGATCAACAGAGAGAGTTACCAACACATACCCAAAGCCACTCTATTTGTAGTGCTTTTGAAAGCCATTTTTCTGTAAATTTCATAAGATCTAGCAACAGCTGTGCTGTCCAGCTACATTTTGAAAAGCAGCAAAAGACAAAGGGGCACATGCATAAAGCATTTTACTGGTCGCAACAGGTAAAATGCTATTTGCTATGCATCAAGCCCTAAGGCATTCTCAAAACCGATAATCACAATTTTTGCGATTACCTATTTTGTGAATGCAGTTAGGGAATTGCAAATTGCAATTCCCTAATTGCGATGGATTATGCATTCGCAAATTGCATTTTTGCAATTTGGAATCGCAAATTACCAGCAACTTCAAGTTAATGGTAATTTGCAATTCCTTTGAAAAATGCACAAAAATGCATTTTTCAAAGTGAAATGTGGTGCACGCACATGCCCTAAAGGAATGTGTGTGCACTACATGTGCATACTTACCTTTGTTGAGGGTGCATCGGGATGGCCTTTTGGCCACCTTGTACCCTTGAAATTGTATTCGCAATTTGCGATTACCAAATGCTGTCCCATTCATTCCTGTGGGCCTCTAGGCTTATAGGAATGAATTGGAAGGCATTCCTGAATTGCAAATCGCAATTTGCAATTCGCAATTAAGCAATGTCTAGGAATCACTAATGTTTTAGCGAAACCTACATGCATAAGGAATTGTTATTCCTTAATATCAATTGATTAAGAATCGCTATTAAGGAATCGCTATTCCATAGCCTGATGCATGTTGGCCCTAAGTCTTCTTTGCTATGTTTAAAGCAATTAAACAGGAAATACAACAAAGAGCACGAACAAACATTTTAATGCAGGCAGAAGATATAGCGCAAGTATTGTGTAGGTTGTGCTCATTTACATATTTAATGTAACCGATAATAAGTATAAAATATGTTAGAGAATGACTTTTGACACCATGCAAATACCTTCTTCAAATATCAGTTGAAAACAGCAGTATTCAAAGAAATTATTAAATCAGCAACACCAGCCTTCTGACTAAGTGACTCTCCACCGCCATCCACAAATCAACTTGGACCCAATTCACTATAGTTGTTTGTGTCGTTGTGACAAACTCTTGGAAATTCAGCCGTAAGTCACAACTACTGACGGTAAAAAATCTTTCTGAAATCAGGTCTCTCTCTTCAATCGGAAACCTAAAATCCACCTTCACATAACAATAAAAAGCACCTTTAAAATAAAAAAGCAATAAAACTTCCTGGGCAACCTACGAAAAATACATGAGAGCAGTGTACCATCACAGTTTGATGTTACTCTGTCTTCTTTCATCGTAGCCAAGTCATCCTGTTTGTTTGCTGCCTTGGTTATGCGGAGTTGTGCCCTAGTGGCCCCAGCTGCCGACTTTGGAACTGGGAAATATAAATGTTCAAGTCCCAGCGTCTGCTCAACATCTGGTGATTCTGGGCAGATTACTTATTGCCTTATTATGCCTTTAGTGGTGTGGCATCGGGCCACCACTCCAGCGCCCCGCTGCCACATTGCCAAAGCCATAATGCGACCGCCCGCTGGATTCCAACAGCCATCCAGGTTGGGCGGTCCTGCAACGGCTGGCCCACAGTAACGCAGTCCTAATGCTCATACGTGAACCTTAGCAAGGCACCGCAATGGGAATGCCATTGCACGTTCCTGCAGGGCAGGAACTGTCATGTCAATGTCCTGCAGGAATTGGCGGTGCATGCAGACTTAGGGGGACACACCATGTGCCCCCCTTTATGGTGTTCCCCCTGCATGCATCCCCTGGCGCAGAGGCAACAGTTTCCTCACTGCCACACTTTTCATGGCGGGCTCACCGCCATGAAAACTGTGGCAGTAAGGAAACTCCTAATATGCTTAGCGGTGCAGCAGCAGCACTGCCAGCATATTAGGGGCCTCAGACCGCTGCCAGACAACCAGGGATCGCAGATACCTGGTTGCAGTGGCAGTCCCATGGTGGTCAGACTGCCTTACTTGTTATATGGTGGTTGGACCACCGGTGCAGTGGTAGCCGCACCGCCACCTCGGGTTTGGCTGTCTGAAATAAGGCCCGAAATCTCTCATCGCCCAAAAATAATATCTGGTCTCTTATGCAATGTAATCCGGTGTTCATGAAAAGCGTTCAAGCGCTCTTGGGAGGAGCTCATGCTTGTAAACCTGCATAAATAGTTAACTCCTTTATCTCTGGCCATTGTTTATTGTCGGACGTTAGAAAAGTTCTACTGTGTGCTTACATCACACTTCTGTTTTGATTGTTTTACCAGGAGCCACACAATACGATTTGATTGCATGATCATATTGTAGTTTTATGGAGTCAGGTTTCTCCACTGCCATTGTAAATTGGCAGTGTGCTGGCGAATCGGCTCTTGTTTCTTAAATTGTTTTGTAGCTCTTAGGTCCGAGCACTGTTGAAGTTAGATGCTGATCGCGGCAGAGCCAGAGAATGCCAATGCTCTTCTTTCTCCTCAGCCTCAGATGATGTTCTAAGCTGCAGTCAGCATCCTTTGATCGACACACACACACACACACACACAGTTGTTAGATTGCTTCACACTCTTGTAGGAACCTGGAGCGTTTGTCACAGAATTGTTGTACCAAACGTGCTGTAGCACTTTTATCTGCCAGTTGCTGCTTGCAAAAAGCTCCAATATATAGTTACCTATCTCTAAGTAAGAAGTATTGCATGTTGTGCTACTTATTGGAATGTAATTTAGAAAAACAAGGGGACCCAGCGGGTAGCTATGGACCATGGGTAGCAGTTAGTTTAAAGAGACAAAGGTCCTAAGCATATATGGGATAATAAACCAATGTAATATAGATCACAATAGGCTCTATAAATTTCTTTTCCTTGTTCAGCCGGACAGGAAATTTTATTCGTTAAGTAAATTAGAATCTAATTTTCAATTCAAATACACAACAACAAATCATTGCAGTAAAGCACACTCCTGTGCCGTACTGTGAGGAAAAAGAAAGAAGGATAAGATGATAGGAAAGGGTGTTTCAGGCAAAAGAAAGAGCAAGCAGGATACTGCTTTAAGTCAAGGGTTTTAACAGTATATCCTGAAGTGGTACATACAAATATAGGTACACATTGAGTTCACTGTATGCCCACTCATAGGAGTCGACGTTTCGATCCCGTGCTCTAATTATCAAGGGATCATCATCAGGACTTAATTAAATGTTTGCCTGGTTTAATCGTTAAAGGTAGCCTGTTGGGGAGAAAACAGGGAACAAGGAAAAAAGGAAATTTATCAATATGCGACTAGGAAGAGTAGTCAGTTATATCCATCTACAGCGTTGTGACATTCGGAACCGCAGTGGGTGGGTTGTGCTAGTGATTGTGGTTGTGAGCAATCCCATATATTATAGGAGAATATCTAACCACATCGCATAACAAATCACAAACAACAGTCGGAATCGCAGTGATGGGGAAGTGATGGGTTGGAGTGGTGTTGGCTAAAAGTTATGCTCGTCCCCCTGTGTTTGTGGCGAGGGGAGCAAGGTGCACTTAACATTATGCATGGATTGAGATAACATTGAGGCTAGGGGCAGCCTACCTTTTAGATTTAAAGGCAACAGGGGGTGGAGTGTCCTGCAGGCGGGGAACAGCCAGTCGGTTTCAGTGCAAGTGGCACTTGATGGATGTGGCTGTGGGGGGGAGGAAAACAAGGGTTACACCTCAGTTGAGCAGGAAGGTGCTGAACTTGATGTGATTGTATGGAGACATACCTTGGGCTCAACTATGGAGTAAGCAAGGCGCATCAATTAGGATAAAAGTGGCAGTTCCCTCCGTCGTTATAGTCGAAGTTGGTCGTGTCCTTTAGGATTTAATATTCAAACAGTGAACGTAATGTTAGTACGTTGCCGCATGTGAGCGATATGATACTAAGGATAGTGGAGAAGGCTGGAACATACCCTCGTGTTTGAAAGGGAAGAGTGACCCTTTACACTGCTGTCACGCTCGGATTAAGCGATTTTAAGTTTTCGGCGAGGCTCGCTGGCCGGTGCCGGAAGGCGATCATGAGCAATAGATGATCCGCTGGGGGAGGGGAGAAGAAGGGAGGCATCCTTAAATATAAATCTTAGAGCCCTGTGGGACTCAGACAGGCTGCCGGAGGAGCGGGCGCTTACCTTGTCAGGACAATGCCGTGAACTTCAATGGTTCATCCGTGGGCGCACCGAGAATAGATGCGGGCACTTAATAAACGAGCTGACCCGCCTGATCACGTGATCGAGTACGACGTCCTCGTTGACTTCAACCCTAAATGGGTCGCCATCTTGAAGTGGTTTGAATTGTTAAAGGTGGGCATCCCTCTCTAAGGATTCTGGGTCCAGGCAAAACCGGAAGGGAGCTCTATTTGGTAGCGTTGCCAAGGTGGGCGCCATCTTGTAGGGGTGTTCTAGCACATCCACGCTAATGGGGGAATTTAACCTAAATTAAATAATTTGAAGGGGGGGGGGGGCCTTATTGCGTGAGTTGAGACCGGGAAAGGGGTAGTGATGAAAGGATTTCACGTGCATTCGGACTTAAAATTTTAATGTGACGATTGGGAGTGATTGATTACAAGGGGAAGTGCAAGTGATACATGATATCTGCATGATTATATTACAGCAAGACCGGTTCCTGATTAATTCAGGGCATGTTCTCAGTCATTGAAACAAGTCTCTTAGAGGAGGTTCGTCCAATCCTCACTTCTGTTGAGTCCCGTGTGGATGGTGTTGAATTGAATTATGGACTGAAGTTCCTCACGATTCAGGAGTTGGCTTAGGTTGCCCCCTCTCTGTGGTAGCTTCACAGCCTTCAGAATCAACCATTTCACATCGTCCGCAGTGTGTTTGAGTTCAGAAAAATGTTCAACCAAAGGCGCATTTGGAGTCCCACATCTAATGCGACTTCTGTGTTGGCATATTCGTGTCTTCGCCTTTTGGGTGGTTTGGCCAACGTACATTTTGCTGTAGAAATCCTTATTTAGATAGTGGATCTGCCACTGTTTTATCCGCTTGCTACTTGAGCAAGTGGATAAAACAGTGGCAGATTTCCAGCGCATTGAACAAAACAAGAAATCCAATAAAGTAAAAAAAGATATAAAAAACTACAATATAGAAAATACATATCCCTATCTAAATAAGGATTTCTACAGCAAGAGGCCACACTTCAATCCCAATAATAGACCCTGGGGCAGATACAACAAGCGACAAAATATAGTCGGTTTTTCGAATACATCAGAGGAGTCCTCTGACGCATCGGATCCGGTTGAAGGGGGCAGCAATCCTAGAAGGGGTGGAGGAGGCGCCCAGCCCACTTTTTTATCCAGAGGCCAGCAAGGGACTCCCCAGAGGGGAAGGGTAAAGAAACCTCAAAGATGGTTCAACGCCCCCGGCGAGCGGAGAACCCGGAACAATTTCTACCAATGGTAGATACCATTATAGACACTGTTCCAGTACCTTCACCTTACATGTCCTCGGAGGTGATACCCATTTTTAATCTATCCAGGCATACACTGCTTGAGCAGGAAAGTGAGCTGTTGAAGAAAGGCCTATCTTTCGTTCCCACCATCAGACCAAACTTCATGGAGTTGCAGACTGAATTGCTTCGATTCTTTAGACTGATTCGCTTGAAAGCATTCTTCCAGCTGCACCCATCGACTCCTCTTAACTTGATCACACCTTTCAGCCCCCCTTCTACCTTCCTACCAACTTCAGGTATGATTCCATCTGAAATCATTACCTTTGAGAAATTAGTCTTAAAAGATCTTGCTGACCTAGAAAAAGAAAAACTTTACATCCCGTACAACATCTCAAAATGTGAGAAGTATGCTTTAAGCACACTGAAAAACAATCCCTCACTCATAGTAAAGAGTGCTGACAAGGGCGGCGGGATTGTCCTTCAGGACATCGACTCTTATAAAAGTGAAATAAACCGTCAACTTGGTAATACAGAACACTACCAAAGACTGTCAAAGAATCCAACTAAGGAAATCCAAGAGACCATACTTAAGCTCACCAATGATGCTCGAGCACAAGGCTTTCTAAGCAAGAAGGAACATGCGTTCCTCAATGTTAAAAGCCCACGACTCCCCGTGATTTACACTCTTCCGAAGATCCATAAGAGTATTGATTCTCCCCCGGCCAGACCAATTGTTTCTGCCTGTGGCTCTATCTTGGAACCACTGGGGAAGTACGTCGACTTTTTTATCAAGGATTTTGTGCCATCGACCTGCTGCTACGTACGTGACAGCATGGAGATGATAAATCTGGTAGAGCACTACCCTTATGATCCAGAGATTAACACACTCTGCACCATGGATGTAGAGTCGCTCTACACAAATATGCCCCAAACAGCGGCTCTCCTTGTGATCCAAAAAACATTTGACACTCGCCCCCGACCCCACAGGGTACCCACATTGTTCATACTGCAGTTACTCGAGCTGTGCTTATCTAGGAATTTTTTTGTATTTGATGGCACATTTTATCAACAAATCAAAGGCACCTCAATGGGGGCTATTTTTGCTCCACACCTGGCTATCCTGTTTATGGACGCCCTGGAAACCGGGACAATCCTGACCAATGGGAACCCTTTCCGCTCGGAAATTTCTGTATGGCGTCGCTATATTGACGACATCTTCCTGATTTGGAATTCTGACATCCCCACCTTACATTCGTTCCTTCATTGGTTGAATAATAATTGCGCAGACCTCAATTTTACCCTTGCCCACGACAAAATAGAAATACCATTTCTAGATCTGACAATCTACCATGAGGCAGGCGAATTACTGACACACCTATACAGAAAGCCCACCGAACGTAACACTCTACTGATGTATGAGAGCAACCACCCAAGGGCGTTGAAGGACTCATTGCCGTATTCACAATTTTTGAGGATTAGGCGCAATTGTTCGTCTAAAGTTGATTACTTCAGGGAAGCCTCGAACCTAACAAACAAACTTAGAGCACGTGGTTACCCTAGGAGACTGATAAAAAATGCGTCCAAGAGGGCATGGTACTGTCCACGAGAGGTACTCCTCTCACCAAAGACCCGAGACAGGCAAGAGAGGATTGCGTGTGTTACCACCTTCTCCCCCGTCTCTAATAAAATTCGTAAATCTGTTTTGAAACACTGGCCCACGATAAACGCAGGCCCAGTAAATCTAGAAATACCTATTTTTGCCTTCAAAAAGAGCAAGAACTTGAGGGACCATTTAGTACGGGCAGCTTTACCTGCCCCTGATCCGAACACAACCATTGACTCCATCTGGGGTCTCCCACCAATTCTAGGGCATGTGAAATGTGGACATTGTACTGTGTGTGAATTCACAATTGAAACGTGTAAATTTAGCCACAATGACGTAACTGTTGATATGAAAAGCTTCACCAACTGCAATAGCAGCAACGTGATTTATGCTATTCTATGTCCTTGTCCAAAAATGTACGTTGGCCAAACCACCCAAAAGGCGAAGACACGAATATGCCAACACAGAAGTCGCATTAGATGTGGGACTCCAAATGCGCCTTTGGTTGAACATTTTTCTGAACTCAAACACACTGCGGACGATGTGAAATGGTTGATTCTGAAGGCTGTGAAGCTACCACAGAGAGGGGGCAACCTAAGCCAACTCCTGAATCGTGAGGAACTTAAGTCCATAATTCAATTCAACACCATCCACACGGGACTCAACAGAAGTGAGGATTGGACGAACCTCCTCTAAGAGACTTGTTTCAATGACTGAGAACATGCCCTGAATTAATCAGGAACCGGTCTTGCTGTAATATAATCATGCAGATATCATGTTTCACTTGCACTTCCCCTTGTAATCAATCACTCCCAATCGTCACATTAAAATTTTAAGTCCGAATGCACGTGAAATCCTTTCATCACTACCCCTTTCCCGGTCTCAACTCACGCAATAAGGTCCCCCCTTCAAATTATTTAATTTAGGTTAAATTCCCCCATTAGCGTGGATGTGCTAGAACACCCCTACAAGATGGCGCCCACCTTGGCAACGCTACCAAATAGAGCTCCCTTCCGGTTTTGCCTGGACCCAGAATCCTTAGAGAGGGATGCCCACCTTTAACAATTCAAACCACTTCAAGATGGCGACCCATTTAGGGTTGAAGTCAACGAGGACGTCGTACTCGATCACGTGATCAGGCGGGTCAGCTCGTTTATTAAGTGCCCGCATCTATTCTCGGTGCGCCCACGGATGAACCATTGAAGTTCACGGCATTGTCCTGACAAGGTAAGCGCCCGCTCCTCCGGCAGCCTGTCTGAGTCCCACAGGGCTCTAAGATTTATATTTAAGGATGCCTCCCTTCTTCTCCTCCCCCCCCAGCGGATCATCTATTGCTCATGATCGCCTTCCGGCACCGGCCAGCGAGCCTCGCCGAAAACTTAAAATCGCTTAATCCGAGCGCGACAGCAGTGTAAAGGGTCACTCTTCCCTTTCAAACACGAGGGTATGTTCCAGCCTTCTCCACTATCCTTAGTATCATATCGCCCACATGCGGCAACGTACTAACATTACGTTCACTGTTTGAATGTTAGATCCTAAAGGACACCACCAACTTCGACTATAACGACGGAGGGAACTGCCACTTTTATCCTAATTGATGTGCCTTGCTTACTCCATAGTTGAGCCCAAGGTATGTCTCCATACAATCACATCAAGTTCGGCACCTTCCTGCTCAACTGAGGTGTAACCCTTGTTTTCCTCCCCCCCCACAGCCACATCCATCAAGTGCCACTTGCACTGAAACCGACTGGCTGTTCCCCGCCTGCGGGACACTCCACCCCCTGTTGCCTTTAAATCTAAAAGGTAGGCTGCCCCTAGCCTCAATGTTATCTCAATCCACGCATAATGTTAAGTGCACCTTGCTCCCCTCGCCACAAACACAGGGGGACGAGCATAACTTTTAGCCAACACCACTCCAACCCATCACTTCCCCATCACTGCGATTCCGACTGTTGTTTGTGATTTGTTATGCGATGTGTTTAGATATTCTCCTATAATATATGGGATTGCTCACAACCACAATCACTAGCACAACCCACCCACTGCGGTTCCGAATGTCACAACGCTGTAGATGGATATAACTGACTACTCTTCCTAGTCGCATATTGATAAATTTCCTTTTTACCTTGTTCCCTGTTTTCTCCCCAACAGGCTACCTTTAACGATTAAACCAGGCAAACATTTAATTAAGTCCTGATGATGATCCCTTGATAATTAGAGCACGGGATCGAAACGTCGACTCCTATGAGTGGGCATACAGTGAACTCAATGTGTACCTATATTTGTATGTACCACTTCAGGATATACTGTTAAAACCCTTGACTTAAAGCAGTATCCTGCTTGCTCTTTCTTTTGCCTGAAACACCCTTTCCTATCATCTTATCCTTCTTTCTTTTTCCTCACAGTACTGCACAGGAGTGTGCTTTACTGCAATGATTTGTTGTTGTGTATTTGAATTGAAAATTAGATTCTAATTTACTTAACGAATAAAATTTCCTGTCCGGCTGGACAAGGAAAAGAAATTTATAGAGCCTATTGTGGTCTATATTACATTGGTTTATTATCCCATATATGCTTAGGACCTTTGTCTCTTTAAACTAACTTATTGGAATGTATTCACAGAGACTTACAATTTACATTAGAGAAACATTTAAAATGTCTTGGGTTGAACAGAAATGTTAATTCAACCTGTCACTAAAGAAAACATTATATATAGAAGTATTAACTGTTAAATGTAACTTGGGCAGAGAAATAAAGAAAGATATATTGACCGGTTGCTAGGGAAGTTTATAATAATTCTACAAAACATGTATACATCAAAGTAAATAATGTACCAGCTTTAAAATAATGCATAAAAAATTGACTTCTGAGTTGATTTATCCAGCATTGTACAGTAGATTTGAAGAATGGTGCCAAAGGCAGCTAATAATCGTAGGCACATTTTGCCCCTGGTATGGAGGGCATGGACTGCTCTATTTAGGCAATGGGTCCGATTTAAAAAGGTAAATATTCCCATGTATATTTGCTCATGTGTATATTTACCATTACACCTGAGTGTAACTACCCACTTTTTTGCTATTCACTTCATCCAAATGAAGAGTTAGACCTATGTGTAGACGTACACCTTTCCACCCCCTGAAATCACAGGTGGCGCTTTTTACTACAGAATTTTCAAGTCTGACATTACTATTAGTAACTTTTCACTTATTTGTGTGTATGTCCACCATGGAGATAGAGATCGCCCTATGGAAAACTATAGGAAAATTATCAAAGGTTTTCATTCCTGAAGTAAATTATAGCAGTTTGATGTATAAAATAATTGTAAATTAATGTAAAATATGTATTATTGAACTAGAACGAATAAACATTTTTTTACAGCACACTAACTCCTCAAATTAAATGTGCATTAAATAATACATTAAATCAAATATATTATTTTAATTTATAAATAATAAGATTTCAAATGATCATTTTAAAAAAACCTGCCCTTACTAACATTTTTATTTAATATTATTAATTGTTGATAAAAGTTTTGTGTTTAATTACTTTAAATACTTTTTACATTTTTCAAGAAACGTTTAATTCCTTATTTTAGGGTAAGATTATTATTGCATTTTAATTTAATTTTAATGTAATAATTATTTATGTATTTATCCCTAAAAATATAATTTAAATATCAACTAATTTAATGTATGTCCTGTGGTGTGTTATTTTGTTTCCCTGCCTCAACTATTTTCTTTGGCAGTGTGTTGCATTACCACTAGTTAGTTGTGTTTGACTTATTCCATGCTTGGACTGGACTAAATTTGCACCAGTTTTGACACCTCTAGGGCTGTAGAAACTTTAAAAGTGTAGTTTATAAATAGCAGTTGTCTTAATAGATTATGATTGTATGTTTTTATTAGTATGTCCCTCGCGAAACCCCTCCATTAATTTCCCTAAACCCCTCTCATTTAGTTGTGGATATTTTCCATTTGTTCACCACTCCCCTAGTGCCACACTACATTTACTACAAATTTTTATATCTACATGTGCAATTTACTCAAAACTGAAAATTATAGGGGAGGCGGAGGTCTCCAGCCACAGATTTGTGAACTGCATTTTGTAGTATGTCAGTAGTACTGCTTTACATACTACAAAAAGCAGTTTGTTAATGGAGACCTTCAACTAAAATGTAGCAAGTTCTCGGAAGTCAAACTTTTATCTACTTTCAGCGACTGTATAAATCACTTCATAAAAACAGATGGTAAAACATGTGGCTCAGCGTATAATTAGTTGAAAACTTTGTCAAGCAAATCATGTTATTCTAATTATTTTGGTAGGTGTTATGTAAATATGTTGTTGCAGAGCAGTCTTGTCCGTCGTTGATCCATCTAGCTTGTGCCGTGCCAGATGTTCATGATATGCACATCAGGTCATTTTAAATATAGTTATTCTAAAGGTGAATCATATATAGCTTCATTGGTTGTGCTTAAAGTCGGCTGAATTAGTTATACAGCAGATTCTTGGCGTGTCCTTCGGTCTGTGATGTTCAGCCCTGGTCCTTTGCTTTTGCTTTGCTTGTGTGGCCAATGTAGAGGGAGATTTAGATTGCATGATTTCATCTCTGCTTCTATAAATTTTGTGTAGTGCAGAGACGTATGTACAGACCATGACGCTCTGGATCCTGTTTGAAAATTGGTGAGATTAGGAGAGCCCAATGAAGGTCCACGGTCTGCATCTTGAGATATCCACTTGTGGTCTTTTTACATATAGAGTCGGAGTCTAAAATGGATTACATAGTCTGTCATTAAATCAGTTAATCCAGCCTTCAGAGACATGCGTCAAAGTTTATGGCGACTCATAGTTGGCAATTTACATATTACAAAATTAACAAGCTAAGTATCAACCCTATGGGGCAGTGTCAAGCAAGAATTGTGTAAGGAAAGGGATCCGTGTTAATGTGCGACTAGTGAAGCATGAACTGCAATATTATGCTGCTAGTGGCACGAGGTGGCCCAAGTCCAGGATCCATATGGGGATTATATACAGACACATCACTGTTGCGACAGACAACGGTGAAGGACATGATTGTCCAAGATCGCCATCTTTCTTTAATTGTTTTAATCCCAAAATGTACTCTGAGAGTTCGCAGTGTATAGAAATGTACAGGTTCTTAACACTGCTGTTGTCTTTAGGTCTGGGCTAGAAAAGGTGGTAGCTTCCTCGTCCTCCTGTTGTAGTAAAAAAATCACAAGTAAAATAACACATAAATATAAATATTCACAGAAGAGCTTTGTTTAAGTCTCTTCATCCTTTGGTCTGTTAAACTGTTAGTCACATTTTGCTGCTGCCCACCACACCATACAGTGTGGAGGAATGAGTTAGCCACTCTAGCCATTATCTCTCTTGCACTGTTAGCGACAGCATTTTACCCGATTACATGTGGACACCAGTCTTAAAAGAAGTGAACTTCGATGCTAATGATGTTGGGCCACTACTCTACTTGGCCATTTTTTCCATTCATTGTCCTTTTTTTTGCCTGGGCCCTCGCTTCCACTTACCTGGACTGGTCCTCTGACCAGTCTAAGGCCTTTTCACACCCGACCTTGTACCTCAAGGTCCCACCTCATTTCTTGCGCTCCTTCTCTCTCTCTCGCTCTCACTCCTTTTTGCTCCTTACTTCACTCGTCCATCCTTTACTCTCTCTCACCCTTCGTTGCAGGCCCGGACTGGCCGTTACGGGCACCGGGTAATACCCCGGTTCTCCGCAAGGGTGGGGGCAGGTTTTGGGCCTCTGCGGGCCGTTTTTGTTACAGGGCCGTTTTTGCAGCGTTGCTGCAAAAAACGGCCCTCTTACAAAATCGCCGAAAACCGGCCCTGCTAAAGAGCGCGGTCGCACCCCCAACCACCCCATGGGGGGTGGGGGGCCGGCCGAGCACTTTGCCAGGGCCAGTTTTGGTTCCCAGTCCGGCCCTGCTTCGTTGTCTGTTTTCTTGCTTTCCTTTTACTTTCTGTCACTCTCACTCTTTGTTGCCTGTTTTTCCTTCTAAACTCTCTCTCACCCTTTATTGTCTGTTTGCTCATTTCTCCTTTTACACTCTCTCAACCCTTCGTACCTGTTAGCTAGTCTTTCCGTTTTTGTTTCTCCTTTGACTTTCTCCTACATTATTGTTCTCCCTGTGTTCCTCCTTGATCTTTGTTCTCTGCCCTGGAACTCTCCTGCCTCCCCCCCTGTGCTTTCCCACCTCCTCTGCTTCTTACTTATTCTATCGTATCTTCCTTGCATTCCTTCTCCCACCTTCTGCACCCTGCTCCTCCTTAGCCTCCTCCTCTTTGCGGGACCTACTTAATGGGGGCCACTGCACGACTGTGCAGCAGGTTCGCTGCTAGAGCGCTGAAGGTCTGCACCGGTCTGTGCTTGGACCACACCCAGCGCAATGGACTCTGATCCATCCACACACTGCCAGTACGCATCCTCCCACCTGCAAGCACTCAACCCTGGATGCCTCCATGACAGCTGCTTACAAGCCACACCTCATTCAACGATAGGACCTTCTCATCTGCTAACTTACATTTCTGCTGCATCAGCACTCCTACTCCGACCATCCCATCTAAAGTCATTGAGAAAGCAATCAACAGGCAATTCTCCAACAATCCACAACAGCATCATCTCATAGACATAACTTAGTCAGGTTTCCGCAGCAACCACAGCATGGCAACTGCCCTCATTGCAGCAACTGACAGCATCCAGACCATCGTGGACAAAGGTGGAATACCGGGCGAGTCGTACGGAAAAGCACACAAACATATACACACCGTACGGTCCGTCCCCCCATGATCGCAGGGGTACAAACCATACCCCTGCGATCATGGGGTGTATGAGCCGTACCCCATTGTACGATCGGTGTACGAGCCATACCCCATTGTATGATCGGTGTACGAGCCGTACCCCATTGTACGATGGGTGTATGAGCCGTACCCCCATCGTACGATCGGTGTACGAGCCGTACCCCCATCGTGCGATCGGTGTACAAGCCATACCCCATTGTACATCGGTGTACGAGCCGTACCCCATTGTACGATGGGTGTACGAGCCGTACCCCCATCGTACGATCGGTGTACGAGCCGTACCCCCATCGTGCGATCGGTGTACGAGCCATACCCCATTGTACATCGGTGTACGAGCCGTACCCCATTGTACGATGGGTGTACGAGCCGTACCCCCATCGTACGATCGGTGTATGAGCCGTACCCCATTGTACGATCGGCGTACGAGCTGTACCCCATTGTACGATGGGTGTACGAGCCGTAACCCCATTGTACGATCGGTGTACGAGCCGTACCCCACTGTACAATGGGTGTACGTGCCGTACACCCATTGTACGATCGGTGTAAGTATGATGGGTGTACGGCACGTACACCCATCGTACAGTGGGGTACGGCTCGTACACCGATCGTACAATGGGGTTACGGCTCGTACACCCATCGTACAATGGGGTACGGCTCGTACACCGATCGTACAATGGGGGTACGGCTCGTACACCCATCGTACAATGGGGTACGGCTCGTACACCGATCGTACAATGGGTACGGCTCGTACACCGATCGTACGATGGGGGTACGGCTCGTACACCCATCGTACAATGGGGTACGGCTCGTACACCGATCGTACAATGGGGTATGGCTCATACAGCGATCGTACGATGGGGGTACGGCTCGTACACCCCATGATCGCAGGGGTACATTGTGTACCCCTGCGATCATGGGGGGTATGAGCCGTACCGGGGGGGCCGTTCCGTACCTGTTTCGGCGCGAACTCTGCTTTTACGGCTGTTTTCAGCTCCCGTAGAAAAAGGGTCGTACGGAGTGTCGTCAACACGGATCGTACTTCCTGGTTCGGAAATGGCTGCCAATTTACGTACGGACGTGGCGTACAGCGTCGGCCGGAGTGAATCCGTATGTACTTTTCATTTCTACGGTGTTTGGTACGAGTCGTACGGAGTGGCGCTTTGGGTTAGGATCGTACTTGCTAGTTCGTACGAGGACGTTGTAGGTGTACGATTCATATGGGAAAAAGGCTCCGTACAGCTAATCGGAGCGCTTTTTACCAGATCGGAATCGACCCCAAAATGTTATAGGTTGGCACAGCTCACTAATCCTGTAACCATATTTGGAATGGATTGGTAGTTCCATGGTCAGATTATTACTAACCAGGTTTAGGTTAGGAGTCGTGAGATGGAACCTTGGCTTCCCTCCCAGCCAATTTGAGTAATCTAAAATAGTGATAGGTCCATGCGACAAATCCTCCCCACAGAGCCTGTTGCATTTTTCCTTTTTTAAATTTTATCTTGATCTCACCAAAAGGTTTCTAATTCCAATTATTCCAATTATTAGGAAGCAGGGAATCAAACTCTGGATTAGCCTTGGTCTATTTGCGCCAACTTGATTCCCCATCTAACTGTATTACCATTTGCTCCGCTTTAAAATGTGCTGTTAGCAGAAAGAAATCACTGATGTTTTAATGGGATGGCACCTTTTGGGTGGGTCGTAACACCTAACCTTTTTTGGGACCTGCCGTGACTATTGATCATTTATGAATATATGCTGGGCTGACCATGTGGTTTTTATCTCTTTTCTTTTTATTTTTTTATTATTACTGGCAATGTAACTTGAGCTCAGGAGATTTGATGTCATCTGATATTTAAACTTTATTACTACCTCATATGGAAGAAGGAGGGATACTTGCAATGTATTTGCTTCTACCTCACATGACAGAAAGAAGGACATATTGAAGACTGAATTAACCCTGTTAGCTATGACTATGGTACTTTTTACATTTTATTGAAATGGATTGTTGGGTTTATATTTGCTTTTTGTGTGCTTTTATGGCTACTTTTGTAACCGAAATAAACAGATTTTCGATTTTTCTGTAAAGGTTGGCTAAACATCATCAGCTAAAAGGGGCCTCTGATCACTCAGCATTTATTTGCCCACATATGTAACACATTTCTCCACAGCTAATTAAGAAACGGAAGGAGTAAGTTGTCCAACTTTTTCTTCCTTTGGGAAATGAGCTAGACTTAATTTTAGTGATTTCTAGTCATTGCAGTGGGTAGGCGTAATCAGTTCTACTGAGAAGGCTAGAAGACAGGATGGTGAGGTTTGGGGGTTTTAGAATGTAGGTGGGACTGTAGGTCATTGAGAAACAGTAGTGGGCAGGTTTGAAACCACATTAGGGACCTAACATCAGATCCAGTGGAGTGAATCAATAGTCTGTGGGAATCCATGACTCACAAATGAACCCTAACGCTATCTCTTCACTGTTGCAAGCAGAAGGTCACACACCCATCGGCCACACCAGTTCCTTATCAGCTTAGGCCTGGGTGACAAGGTGGAGGATCTGAAAAAGTGCTTGTCGGTATGTGTAGTTTTGTACACTGGGGATTGTCTTGCATGGTTATACCTTTAGTTGTAGAATAGTCTTCTTTTGTCTTAGATTTGAGGTTTGATTTTGGATGTGATCCAGTAGTTTAGATGAGCATTCCGCTGTGTTGCCGAGCGTGTTGTTCATTTTCAGGAGATGTTCGAGGTGATTTGCCACACAAGTTGTGGTCTGTGGGCAGACAAAGTATGTGATCTACAGTTCCTCATATCCAATCTTCACACAACGCACTCTATCGCTTTAGAGTATAGGTGCACCCTTTTTTAAACACACACTTAAAAGGCACTGGTAACTGTTGTAATTTCAAAAGCTCTCTCTTTATTTTGTGCCATGTATACAGGGGAAAGTTGAGAACCGTGACTTTGTAACTGAAGCCTCTGCTTGTCAATCTGCAGTTTTCGTGTGAGTGATTTGGAAGCTGGTTAATTCTGTGAGTGATTTGGAAGCTGGTTTGTTCTCTGAGAGCTAGGGTGTAAATGCTGTGCAGGCTGGTCTTCTCTATATGGAACGGCCGATGTTGAAGGTAGGCAAGAATAGAAAATAATCATAACTACGCCATAGTGAGGAAAGATCGAAATTTGAAAACCGGTGGTGGGATAGCAGTTATCTTTAAGAAAGATTTTAAATGTGATTTTGAACATCTCCCTTTTCCTAATTGTGAGGCTGCTTTTTTCAAGTTCACTCTTACCCAAAATGCATCCTGGACCTCAACTTCCGCTGAACTCATAGCTCCTTTAGCTATGAAAACAGCAAATTTCTCCCTCCTAGGAGATCTTAATCTCTATTTAGAAAATACAGCATGTAAAAACAGTGTTAATCGTATTTTAGACTTGACTTCCCTGAATATGCATTGACTAAATTCTGGTCCTACAAAAATAGCAGAGCACTTATTGGACCCTATTTTTTCAAATCTAACTGAGATTTCTTGCTCACCGGCTCTTACAACAAGCTGGTCCGATCATTATCTCATGAAATTCTCCCTAACACTCCCAGCACACCTCTTACCTACCTCCAGCACGCCAATTTCACAATTTAGAAACTGGAAAAAGTTAGATATTACTGCCGTAAATACTTTTTTGGACTCCTACATACCTTGTCCCTCACAACCAGTAAACCAGCTATCATCGTCAGTGCAAAACTGGCTTTTAGACGCCATAAACACTTGTTTACCTCTTACGAACCAGCACCATGGTTCACTGAGTCACTGAAAATTGAAAAAGCAAACTGCAAAGTTTTGTAGAGAAAGAGGAGAAAGAAATACACTTCCTTATCCAAATCGGCCTACAAAAATGCCTTAAAAAACCATCATAAACTCTGCAAATTAGCTCGAGCAGACTATGTTTCCACTACCATTGTAAATGCTGTTAACTGCTCCAAGACTCTTTTTAATACTGTCAAGGAACTAGCGAGCTCCAAAACTCAAGCACAATCACCTGCCCTAACTAAACCTAAATGGGAGGCTTTGGCCTCTTTTTTTTATTCAAAAAGTTGATAAAATATACCAAGACATTGTGCTGAACAGGAAAGAAATCCCTCTGCTGCTCCTTCACCCTAACCTTCTCTTGGTAGTATTCACTCCCTCATAAATCAAGCAGAACAATTGGATCGCCCTGACCGTTCTCTTACAACTTGGCCTCTACTTACTACAGAAAGCATAACTAAACTCTTAGACAACATTAAATCCGGATCTCCACATGATCCTCTACCTGTTTCAATACTAAAGCAGATGAGCTCTTCTTCACTACCCGTGATAACAAATCTCCTTAACACCTCACTGCAGGAAGCCGTTATTCCATCAACATGGAAACATGCTATGATCCATCCCCTTCTTAAACAGGCAGGTGCTGACCCTGATGTGTCCAGTAATTACCGTCCCATATCTTTACTTCCTGTCTTTTCAAAGATTCTGGAAAGACACATCCACTCTCACTTAACTCAGTTTGAGACAACACACGGACTTCTTCATCCTTCTCAGTCAGGCTTCAGAGCAGGTTTTTCCACAGAAACCACCTTACTTGGGGACACTGAAAACATTCGTCACCATCTGGACAATGGATACACTGTTGCGCTCAAGTTATTAGATCTGAGCGCCGCCTTTGATACAGTGTCCCATGCTGTGCTGATAAACACACTTGAGTCACAGGGCATCGGCGGGCCCGCTTTAAACTGGCTAATTGCTTTCCTTTCAAAATGCACTTTCCAAGTTTTTTCACACACAGCCTGCTTTGAAGTCCACTCTTTTGCCCATGGGGTGCCACAGGTATCCATTCTCAGCCCCTTGTTATTCAATCTTTAAGCAAGACCACTGGCTGAGGTAGCAGAGAAATCAGGGTTATCCCTTTTTTCTTACACCGATGATTCTCAAATCACTTTCTCCCTTTCCTCACACAATACAAATGCTCCTTCCATTCTCAAAATGGTCTTGAAGAAAATAGCATCTTAGATGCAGTAAAAGTTTCCTAAACTAAATGGAGAGAAAACTGAGATATTGGTGTTAGGAGAACAACAAGATCCCTGGAACCCCAAATACTGGCCAGGTGAATTGGGCGTTTTTCCATCCCCCTCTGCTCAAGTTAGAAACCTGGGCATCACGGTCAATGACTCACTCAGCATGCATCCCCAATCAGTCGAAGTTGCAGCGACTTGTTTCACCATTCTCAAATGGTTATGAAAAATCAGTTGGATTCTACCAGAATCTACTAGAAAAACCGTAGTCAATGCCCTAATTACATTGAGGCTTGACTATGGAAACATACTTTATCTGGGTTCAAACAAATCTGTAGTCCATAGACTACAGATGGTACAAAACGCTGCTGTCAGACTTTTGTGTGGAGCCCCTAAGACCACCTCCATTTCGACCTATCGACGCAAGCTGCAATGGCTTAAAATCGAAAATTGAATAAAGTTCAAGGCACTGAGCTATATGCACAAAATCAAATCCTCTTGCGTCCCTCGTTATCTTCAGTCCTTGGTCAGTCCTTATTTTCCTTCCCGTAATCTTCGCTCTGCCACCCAAGGAAGGTTCGTCGTCCCTAAATTCAAACTAGCCCGGATGGGTGGTAGGTCTTTCTCTTATCTAGGTCCCTCGACCTGGAACTCTTTACCCACAGCACTCCGCAACGAGACTAACTATACTCAGTTTCGCAAGTCTTTAAAAACTTGGCTATTCGACAGACAAACTGCCTTCTTTCTATTCTCTTCTAATCCCAGACTTGTCCTTTGCGCCGCAAAACCCTTTTTGGGTAGCTATTGCGCATTATAAATTAAAAAACTAACTAACTAATAATCTGATCTGGACTGACCATGTAGAACTCAAAGAAAACCCGGGCAGGCTTGGGTCAGCAGGCAGCTTTTAGGGGTCTAAGGAACGAGGGATCATCAGCTCTCCAACTAAGCAAACAGACCTGATTGAACATACCATTTTCTTGTAGATGTGTGTATGTACAATTTGTTCCCCAAGTCCATCTGGAACCGGTGAGACTCCCTTGCTACTCTCGCTCTAGTACACTAGGTTAGTTTGAACACATTTTCCAGGGCTGCGTTTAGCTTCCAGTCCACCACTGATGACCACAATGTGCACTGTGTGTTCTTGTGCACGTCACGCAAGGGACAGACCCAGCATTAGTGGATGCCCTACATGGAGGACCGAGTATGTAACGCCATGCTTTGAAACATGGATCCTCTTGTAAATCAGCTAGGCCTACCCTCGGCCGACCCTCTTGTCGACAAGTGTGCAAGATTTGCTCCATGACCATCCACATATTCACACTAACCTGCTCACATGCAGTTGCTCTCAGCATGGTCGTGCACAATTTACACAGGTTTTCCCAACTACATCTGCAAAGGGCATACGCAAGTTGGAGAAAAAAAATATTGGTTTATCTTTTGTCGTAGTAGTCTCTAAAGTAACTGGAAGGACAGAAAGACATACACACCAGTGGTATTTACAGCAGGGACGACATAAACGTGGGAAAACGAAATTGTGAATTGTATCATGCCATTAAAGAAACTTTAAAGAATTAAGTAGATGGTTAAGCAGAGGGACTCAGGAGCCTTATTGTACTGGCAACCAAGAAGTAGAGTTATGGTATCATTCAGGACAAAACTGGAGACAGAAACTGAAAGCGTGATTCTTTGCAGAAGTTATTAAGCTTTATGGGATAGCAGGAGGTGCCATTGCAGGATGCCTCTTCGTGGGACGCATATCATACCATGTTTTTAACTTTTACAGCTTTCTAAGATTGTTACCTTGTGCTTGGAAAGAGTTACTGAAGATGAATATATGCAACATTCATCTTTAGCTTCGAAGAATTATTTAGTGCTTGGAATCATTTTTAAGACAACATCTTTAAAAGGGAATGTCCTTTTAAAGAGAGAGCAGAAGTGAAAGGAGTTAATGGGGCGTTTTATTTTGTTTTGTAGGAGTTTAATTCAGTTTAGCAGTCGTTGATTCGACAGAATCTTTTCTTTTTCCTCCGGCCCTTGGGACATGGCTCATCCCTTTTGACTTTCCTCAGGCCACTGTCATTTACTTCCACAATAGGTTTGCAAAAGTTTATGGGTACCTTCTAGGCATTACATTGCTTTTTTAACCATGATGGCATATAAATCACCACGTATGATCCCACCTTGGCCAATCTGCCGTCCAGAACTGTGTGATAAGTGGGCTCGAGAAAAACCGGGCTAAGACTGCGCTTCTCCTTCACCGTCCCTTCCATATTTGATAGTCCCTAAACATCTCCGCTCTCCCCTTCTTTAAAGTATTTTTCACTTAAATCCACTTAACTGGAAAAAGGGTCTGCAGGATGCTCACCTCAGCACCAGCACATCCGTCAACATTATCTCTGGTTCCACCTTCTTTCAAATGTGCAGACCACTGTGCTTCCCTTTGCATACCTAATGAGCTATGTAAGAAGTAGCCTCCCTGCCCCCCATTTCAATGTAAATGCAAATGCTCTCTCTCCAGGCTTCCGTGACTACTTACTCACAAGACCTGAAATTCTCCGAAAGCTGCTCTTTTCATCGTAGTCTGAAGAAGGGAGACACCCATAACTCATGGCTGACCTACAGTGCTTAGCTTGCACACTCCTCACTTCATGCCTGCAGCAAAAGTCCAAGCGCTGGAAACCTTCCATTGATAGGATCTGCGTCAGCTTCATTAAATCCTGTGAATGAAATACTGGTACCACTTGAACGTTTCATTTAAATGCTTTAGATTAAACACACATTTTCTTATATAATCATTCTCTCAATTAACCCCTTCGGTGCTGATGACAAAGCCAGCTCGTCATCAGCGTTACCTGCGCTGCGCGGATGACGAGCTGGCTTTGTCATAAACAAGCCATTTTTTTTTTCAGCGCACAGCGGGAAAACGCGGTAGCGCGGTAGGGGCTATAGTCTCCTACCGCCTCCTCACATAACATAACGTGTATTTGTAAGGTGCACTTTCTCTCACCTTAGAGCTGAGTAAAACATGTGTATTGTTACCTAACTCAATGCATCAGAAGGGTGAAAGGCTAGTTGAATAGGATTCCAGCAAGTGATCATTCGATTAAAGACAGAGGCCTGCTGTGGGTGTATTAGGCACTGAGCCACCAGACCCCCAACACTCTTTGGGCTACTGACCCCTGACTCCCTCCTGCTGTTCTTCTCTAAGACCCTCGAGAAGATCATCTTGTGGCACACTCCTCAACTCGCAATATTGAACTTTCCTTGGAACATTACCTTCCGGCTTAGTTTCTTGAACCATCTTTTCCTGATTTCTTGCAGTTCATCTTTCCTGCCTTCATCAACCTACAAGTCTATGTCACCAACTTCCTTTCCATAACCTACCACCTGATGGTACCACACTACCTGATGATCAGTTTAAAATAAAGATTATGAGCTTGCCATCATTCACTGCACCCAAAACCTTGTATTCCCTGATTTCAATCCCTACATATCATTCCTTGCTTCTTTCTGAGATTCAGATTACTTCCTTCACTAAAGCAGCCATCAGTACCATGACCTGCTCAATCTCCGAAAATTGTCCTCTTCATGTTTAATTTCCATTTGGCCAAAACCCATGATTAATTACAACATGGAACTCTAGAACTTCTCCTCTGTTCTTCTGACCCCTTGAAAAAGTCATTCAGTTGACACTCTTGCCAGGGTCAGCCTCCCTAATCCTCTCCTCCCTGCCACCTTCCAGCCTCTGGGTGGATGACTCTCAAACCACAGGATGCATGCTTTCTACTTCCACACCACTGCTTCCCTTTCTGCACTTACGTCTTCTACTCTCTCACCGCCCCAATGCGCCATGTGCCTATCCTAATTGAGGTCACTCTACTGGACTGTGATTCCCTCTAACCTAAGACCACTGCTTCCACATTCATTAAATGTGCCCTAAAAGAATACTCTGGTTAACAAAAAAACAACTACAGACACCACTGCCTCACACCTCGCATCAAAAGCACTATATATCAGTTGTTTACTTTCATGCTAAGTGTACTAATATGGTGTCCCATCACCACCTCACATGCCACCTGGGTAAAGTAAAGATTGCATTGTTCCCATACTATTGCATAGTATGTCCAACGTATAGCATTTCAGGCAGAGATGCTCTAGCAAGCCAATAAATACAAAAATAGTTTATTTGACTGGTTGGTGAATCTGAAAGTTCTAGAGCCAGAGGAGTCATTCATGTCTTGTGTATTGGACATGTGAGTGACCGTTCTCTGGCCCTACCAGTAGCAGTATACTTGTATGGGCAATTTTCTGCCCCCTAATTTTTTTTAACACTTCTATAGATATGAGTCCAACATGTACATATGTATATAATGCCATCTGCTAAGCACATACACTATCTTTAGAATGTAAAAGCCACTGCTTTTCTCTAATATCAAGCTTAATAAAGTGACTTATTTGAAAAACTACTTTCCATGTGGTTCTTAATGCATTTTCTCTCCCAGGTGTACAAGAAGATAGGGATCACCACATCTGTCACAGATGTGTCTGTCTGTGCGGTAGTAAGTTATTTATCTTGTATTTTTTGGTTTTCAAATGATAAAAGTTAAAGCATGGTTTATCAACTCCCAAGATGTGTGTCTATTGCCCTTTCTATTAAGACTCATCAATTGGTTGAGAACTATAACATTCACACGTGCATGATCCCCTCCATTGCCGCTGTCACCTGCCACACAAACACCCTGGTGTGAACATGCCAGGACGTATTTTCCACTCATTTACTATTCTTTACACTTTATCTTTCACATCCACACTGTGTGATACCGGGCATTATGCATGGTTATGGTTGCAAGTAAGGGGGCTTTTACTGGTAGCTCTTGAAATTTCGCTGTTATCAGTTTGTACAATGATATTTCTCTTTTTTGTAAACAGTCACTTTATTGCAATGTTTATCTTGAGTCGTGTGTTTTTTAATTCATGAACCATTATAAAGGCATAGCAAAAATTGTTTTGATGTATCCTTGGCAAGGTACAATATTATGTCACCTAAGACAAGTATCACTGGTTCTGAAAGACCACTGTTATGGGCTGACGGATCTTGGATGAATGCTGAAAAATATTTATGCACTATTTACAACCAGAAAACCTGGTGTCGTCATATAAAAGATATAGCAAAAACTGTGGAAATTGGTCAAGGTCTGACTTCATAGATGATATGATTCGATTGACCGGTTTTGGTTCTACAGATCTTTTTACTTACTATTTTAAGAGACTTCTAAAACTGCTATCCCCTAAAAATGTGGGAGTAAGTTAGGATGTGAATGTCCCCTGCATTGGGTATGGTTGTGTTCTTCTGCCCTTAGTGCCCAACTGAGTGTAGCTGATATCTTGGTTTTGACCCTAGACTTGCACTAATCTAGTGTATGCTCTGAGGTCTAGGCTTGGAAGTAGCTGGTCACCTGACCTCAGGTGCCCAGAAGCCAACCTGCCTTCTGAGAGAGGGAAGGAGCATGGCAGCCCTGCAGGAGGTGCGACTATCCAGGAGAAAACGAAAGCGGTGCTGACGGGGTCTGTCAGAGGAAGGTGGACTGAGGAGAGCAATCTGCATGCCTCTGAAGTCAGCAAGCATCAGACTTCTGTTTGTGGTTCCAGGTGGTAATCACAGAATCATGGCTGCTCATCATCACTAAACCAAGAATACCAATCACGGTTTGACCTGTGCTGCTGTAATCCGAAGAAACGTCACCACGGCTCCTTCTAAGCCACTGTGACACAAAGAACTAGCGACCGAGGCTCATCCTGTGCAGTAGTGACCTGAAGACAGGTATTACTACTTTGTGCTGCTACACCACAAATTATCAACCTAGAGCAGTTTCCAAGTGAGAGCCTACCACACAAAACAGGTTGGAGTGTGGCGGTAATTAGATCCGCCCGTGTGGCCACTGTGACTTCAAGTTACCTGAATCTTTGACAGTGAGGTCCTCAAACGTCAGCTTCCACCGCCTCTGAGGACCATAACCTCACTGCTGCAGGAGAAGGCTGCTTCTGACCCAACGTGAGTGCTCTCTCCCAGAAACTGGTGAGGGACTGCACGCTTCTGCCGGCTGGCTGCTGGTCTAAGCCATACATTTCCTGGACACGCACTGTTGTGAGAATACAGAGACTATTATAGACCTGTGATAAACTAAGCACATTTAGCATAGTAGAGGGAGTTAGTGTGCACCTAAGATTTTCTTATTACGTTAGAAATTCTTATCAGGCGGGGAAAACCGCCTAGACTAGAGGAAAAGGGGGAGGTGAATAGGATAGTGGACTGAGGTACAGTTTGCCTAGTATCCAAATCACAAAATTGTGATTGGTTGTTACTTGTGTCGTTTTTAGGTCTTGCTGGTGTTAGAAGCGCGAAGCGCTGCGTCCAGCGAAAGACCTATTGTTGTGGGTTTGCCGGGAATGTAGGACAGGGGATGTGCACGAGCTTTTCCTTGGCGATTTGACCTCGTGGGCGCGCACGCCCAGCCCGGCGCCGTGCACATCCGCTGTCCTACATTCAGAGCAAGTCAGGCATTCGAAATCACGCGCACACGCACACACACACACACACACACACACGCAGGCACACACACTGCATACACACACGTACTCCCCCCCCCCCCCCCCCCTCACGGGCTCACATGCACAACACAGCCCCCCACTCACCGGGTCTCTTGGGCTCCTCTCATCCCGCGGTGGTGGGGGCGGCTGCACGGGTTGGTAGGCTAATGTCCGCGCTATATAAAAATTCAAAGAATAAAATAAAATAAATACAAATGTTTCCCATGACCGTTCTCCGATCATCACCCTGCCCCTATCCGGAGCCTTACTCTAAACTGTCACGATGTCGCCGAAGGATAGCACCACTTCTCCTACTCCAATCCGGGAGTGGGACTGGCAACCATAGAACCTACCTAGGCCCCAACGGGCAGTCGCAGCCCTCCTACGTTTAATGATCATCACACGTTCCTAAGAAGTATTTCGACGTGGTTTATTTACCGCAAAAGCACATGCTGAATCCCCAGCAAATGAGAATGTCGGAAATCTGAGCATGCAGCCTCTCCAGCCAATGAAAACGTAAGAATTCTGTGCAGCGCTCTAGTATTAGCTGAGCTACCCCTCAACCCGCCTATCGTAGCTTACTTTACATATTCCGAGTTCAACCTAGTCGCGTTCGAATCCAATCATATATTCAGCACTGGAATTGGTTGGTATGCGACCCGGACGTACTGAAATTACGGACGAATGGTCTCAATTTGTCCGAACTTAAGACTGCTTTTATGGACGGTTAGTGTAAGTAGCCGGCAGGTGGTTTCCTTAGGTTTATTTGTTATTTTTTCACAACTGTACTGCTAAAACGGAGCTGGTAAGCAGTACTATCTCGAGTACAGCTGAAGAACATTAATAAGGCTTATTGGTACACATGCAGATTACATTCCCTCTTTAGTTTGCATAGATAACCGGGGTATACAGTGGGACAAGAGGGCAGAGGGTTTAACGCATAGTCAGGGGTATTGAGTGCTATGTAAATGCAATTTCAATAAAATAAATAAAACGGCAGTCAGGAAAACCCACCACCGCCATAAGCGGTAAAATCAATGGGAAAACGGAAAAAAAGCAGACCAGACCCGGGGCACAGACAGATGAGCAAATATATTTTGTATGTTTATTTTCCAGTCCTATTCATTCAGGATGCAAATGTTGATATGTTACAGATTGACCACCCCTCTATATTGTGCCAATCTCAGGGTAAGTTACACATGAGCTACCCTGCTGAACGTCAGTTCTGGTGATCATGTTCTTCCTCTTTTTCTGTTTTTGGGATACGGTTTTGGGGTTCAGCTTCTCTATGAATCATTATGTTTTTGCCAGTGCTGTTTTTAGGCCGAGCATGCTAGACAGTGCAGGCTCTTAATGCGATTATTATGGACTTACCTAGAGCTTCCAGGAGCTTAATATACCCGCCCATGTATTGAATTTGGCAATCTCATTTGCTTACTTCTTATTGTCCCATCATATGTTTTTTCCTCCCTGGAACATAGTCTCGTTGCCATCTCTTTGGCTGGCTGCTACCCTTTCACTGTTCACTTTTAGGGACCTACTTTGTAGTTCGAAACCTATCAGACCGCTGCTGTCTGGTTGCTTAAGGACTTCTTGGTGACTTTCTGAACATCCCTCCCCCGCCCCACACTCCATCCCTCGCCCCACACTCCATCCCTCGCCCCACACTCCATCCCTCGCCCCACACTCCATCCCTCGCCCCACACTCCATCCCTCGCCCACACTCCATCCCTCGCCCTACCACTATCTCTCGCACTCCCTCTATCTCTCGCCCTCCCTCTATCTCTCTCTCACCCTCCCTCTATCTCTTGCCCTCCCTCTATCTCTCGCACCCCCTCTATCTATCTCTCGCCCTCCCTCTATCTCTCGCCCTCCCTCTATCTATCTTTCGCCCTCCCTCTATCTATCGCCCTCCCTCTATCTATATTTCACCCTCCCTCTATCTATCTTTCGCCCTCCTTTATCTATCTATCGCCCTCACTATCTATCGCATCACCATAGCATCACTCGGCACCACCACAGCATCACTCAGGGGCACCACAACATCACTATGCGCTACCACATCATCACTGAATGCCACAGCATCACTCGTCGCCGCCACAACATCATTCAGAGCCACCACAGCATCAATCTGTGCAACCATTCAACAACAACTGATTCGAATATGTTCTCTCAGTGTTTCAAGCTTTATTACAAATGTCACAAAAAGATGTTATTTCACTTCTGTTGTTGGATTTTGTCACAATAAAATACACTGAACATAATCTTCACAAAAGTTATTTACAAAAGTTTAAGCTATTAAGCTATTGCCATTATAAATTACAATACCTTTTATTTAAGTATTAATTATTTAAAAAAATTAAAAGCCATTGTTATTTGTAATATCAATACATCTAAGTCACTTAAATACAACACACATTGCATTACAAATGCTATAGGTGTCACTTTTGCGAAAGTTAAAACTATTGGCATAGTAAATGGCAAAGCTAATAATTTCACTAATTTCAAAACCAACACATAAGTAAAGAATTTGTCATTTACAATACCAATAGCTCAAACTTTCCTGATGCGAGACCTATTGCATTGCAAATGCTTGTTAGTTTCGGTATGTAATCAAGTGATTTTCTTTTTTAAAGTAAATCCCTGGTTGACAATCAGTTATTGTGCTGCTGTGATTATTGAGTTCTGAGCTCAAACACATCCACACTACCTTATTAAGCAGCCCGTGCCTGCTCGCCATCGCTACCACTGAGAGTCAAGTGATGAAAAGGGGTTTACTTGGCCTAGTTTGCACAGTCGTAGTAAGACAGACCTCAGGACATTAGAAGCAAATGACCTCAGCTCCACGGTTATGGCCCAGGGGAATTATGCGGTTGGCATTGAGGGCACAAGCGAATATGGTATTCCCACTCCCATAGCATGTTGAATGATTTGAATGTAAGTGCGGTAAATGTTTTGGATACAAAATGGATACATCAAAGAGTTGACATTGGTTGAAGAGTTAAAATATTATGCAATATTAATGAAGACACTCAGATGAAGCCAGCCACGTGCTGTACTGGAGCAGATTTTTCTCTCTTAAAATAATATTGAAAAGACGATTCTATTTCTACAACATGTGCTCTCCTCAAATAATAAGATTTAATGTGCCCTCGGTTGTATTCATGTGTAAAATGGAGCAGGGTCGCAAACGTTTCGGATAAAATGCTGGTGTATGTTTCCAGGGCATTGGTAATTCACCTCTTGTTTTGCGCACTTGCAAATAATTCTGATTTGCGGAGAAGTGTGAAAGTTTATAAGACCCGTTCCCTTTAGAACAGAAATTATAAGAGACAAGACTCTAAAATTAATTTCTTGATTTTACATTTTCTATGCTTGAAAATTGTGTTTGTAAATTATGTTCAAATAGTGTGCCAACCATGATAGGAAAACTTCTTTTTGGAATACTAAGCCGGGTTGCAAAGAGGTGATATGCTACGTACTGTTAATTTCATGCTTCAGCTAATTCTGTGATACCTGGAAAAAGTAGGCTTCTGCATGGCCCATAGTTTCCATCTCATTATGAATGCATGACGTTAAAATATGGGCAGAAATTACAAAGAACACGAAGACTGCATCCCTGGTGAGATGCTGCTGTAGAATAAACTATTTATTACTTTCTCCATAATACAGTTTTAGGTCAGCATAATACAGTTAATGCACCCATCAGACACCTGTTAAATAATTGAGTAATGGGTTGGTGGCGATGTTATTACATACATAGTATGTATGTCAGGTTGGTTAAGCTTAGACAAGAACTTGCAAATCCTTAAATCTTAACCATTGCTTTTCCTAGCAAAGAACCACGTTATGAGTCTTTGATGAATGAGAAGACAGGGAAAGTGAATTTATTTATGATGCATTTTACATGTTTTTATAGATTTATGGATTTGAATGATCCGTGTATTGATTTTGGTGAGGACCAAAAATATAACTTGTCAATAGATCACGCTCTATATATTTGAGAATTTGGAAAATCAATATTTCTTTTTTTATATAGAAATGTATATTTAGAGATGCATGAACAAGAAAATAATAGAAAATGGTGGTGTGAGGCGAAAAATTTCCAAATTAATATAGAAAGACATTTATTAAGTGTTCAAGTAGTTTAGAGGAAAATACTCTTATTAGCATACCATGCTCGGAATCAGAGAACTCCTATATGACTTAGAGGCCAATATTGATGGGGCTACCACTGAACACAGGAGTGCCCGTTTTCAGCCATGTGAATGGTACGGCTATGATCTTCTGCATAGAAGGAAATTCGTCAACGTTATTTCAGTGATGACTGCGACTATAAGAAGGGGAGCTAATAAACTTTGAAACTTTGAGCTCCTGACATTTAGTAAATGTCCAGGCTAAAATCCTGAATTGCAAGATAGCGGCGCACTTAATACAGCGTTAGGAAAGATGATCAGCTGTGATACAAACAGATTGATAGGATCCCTCAAACAGGGACAGAGCCATATGTTTTCCCTTTAAAGTGGATTTCGATTCAAGCCTGTTGCTTCTTAGAGATGACCCAGAGGCAGCAAAACTGTGTTATTGATAACCGTATTCTTAATTTCTGAAAAATATCCAATGCAGTCCAGAATTAGAATCCACTAGAACAGTTTTGCCTCACTACCATTTCCAGGACTTTGAGGAAGCCAACTACAACAACTGAAATGCCATAACATTGTCCTCCCAAATAAGTAGAAATTGGCATCAAAGGACTAGTGGTGAGAACAGACTGCTTGACTCATAGTTCTCCAATCCTGTGCTGACTCAAAACATGTAATGCATATTGTTTACATGTATGTACAAATCCATTCATAAGATGGTCCTTAAAACACGAAAAAGAGAATCTCTACATAGTGATTTGGACCCCAGCATAATGCCTTAAGAAAATCCTATTAATGGGAAACTGTTTATTCACATCTCAGAAATACTATCTGGCTCATCTATTTACTGTGTGATGGGAGCACACTTTTTTTCTGGCCCTCTATGAATAATACCATCTGCACTTGTAAGTTTTTTTAGAGGAACTGGATGAAAAATGTGCTTAAATGAAAGAAGGCGTCACAGTGGACCTTGTGCCAGTTCTATCACGAAGGCCTTCTGCCACAAACAATTCAGTCCTGACACTGCGAGTTCCGAGCAACTGGGAAGGCTCAAGATGCTGATCAGTGTCAAAGTGAAAGTGCTCCCTGTGTAAATTGTTGTTACAATTAGTTTTCCCTGATTGGAATATTTGATTTACTAGTATGTCCCTAGTAAAGTGCACTGACTGTGCCAGGACCTGTACATCAAATGCAAATAGTGGGCCTGCAGCACTGATTGTGCTACCCACAGGAGTAGCACTGAAAAGGTATCTCAGACCTGCAACCGCAGTGTCTGTGCAGTTTAACCGCCATGTCAACCGGGCAAGTTCACCCACTTGCCACTCCCTAACCTTCCCTTTTCTTACATGTAAGATATCCCTATGGTAGGCCCAAGGTACCCCCCTGGGCAGGGTGCAGGGTATGCGAAAGGTAGGACACGTACTAGTGTGTGTGAGACATGTCCTGATAGTGAAATACTGCCAATTTAGTTTTTCACTATTGAAAGGCTATCTGCCCCATAGGATAGAATAGGAAATACATTGTAACATCTTACATGTATAACTTCCCTTTGGGAACAGATAGAGAAATAAAGTTTAGGCTCTCAGAACTCAGAATTTAATAACACATCTTTTAGTAAAGATTGTGTTTAAATTGTGTGTTTGAAAATGCTACATTTAGAAGGTAGGCATTTTCTTGTTTAACCATTTTGCATGCCTCTGTCTGTTTGTGTATTGACTGTCTGGTTTCGGAGTGACTGGGGCTGGGGATGTGCATTCACTGTAGACAGCCACTTGGGGTTGGGGGGTTGAGGTGTGCCTGGGTCTCCCTGGACACAGAGCTGAGCTGCAATGGGCTTGACTGCATTTTGAGTACCGGGAGGAGATTTCCTTTCACCAGAATAGGGCCTGTCTCCCTTGCACAATGACGTGTCCACCCCCTGTGGTTATACTGCACCAGTGAGGACAGACCTAGTTTGGACTGATCTCAGAGACTCCTGCACAAAGAGAGCAAAGACAAAATGGGGTGTAAGTAGTAGACTTAAAACCCCAGAATGTTAGATCACTTCCGGACTCAAGAGGAAACTTTGTCAAGGAGAAGAGCTGAAGAGCTGTGAGGAGGAGTACTGCCCCTTTGTTGTGTGCTGTGTGGGGTTGACCTACAGTTTATTGTTTCTGCCATGTTGAAGACAAAGACTGAAACTTTGATTTGAACCTGCTTGAAGATGATCTCCAAGGGCCTGTGTGTGATGGCCTCCTGTTCTGACGTCTCAGGGACACAAAGACTTCACCCCCAGCTCCCCTGAACTCTGATGCTGAGAATTCTGACCTGCCCGGAGGTGCCTATTCCAGTTCTGGGTCTCTGGAGGTTGTTCCTGCTGATGGGAGCTGGAAGAAACCTAAAGAACTGAAGAAATCAATGCATTGCTCTTCTTGAGGCTGTTTTTCTGATGCAGCACCGCTGTGCGGGAAGAATCTCCATGCATCGCCTCGCTGCTGCCCAGCCTACGCAGCGGCTTTCGCTGCTGCAGGAACCGAGGGATCGCGGCTGAAGAAACCAATGCAGTACCGCTCAACATGGCTGCATCGATCGCCGACGCATCCCAGATTTCCTAGCATCGTACCAGTGCGGCAAGTTTTCCCAATGCATCACCGGTGGATCAGAACCATCCTGGAGTCAACGCGTTACTTCCCCCTACAGACAGTATTCGACGCATCACTTCTCCTGCATGGAGCAGAACTGTCACATCTCCTCCCCATGGTCTCGGGAACTGACGCATCTCTTTATTTCTTGACCGTTCTCATCTCTGCAGCTGTTTTGCCTTGCAAATTTTGACTCATCTACAGGCACTTTTTGAGAAATCACTCATCCATTGTTTTAGTCTCGTTGAGTTTAGATAAAGCTACTTTATTGTTCCTCAACTGGTGTGGTGTCCATTTGTGGTGTTATCACTGTGGCATTTTGAGTACAAATACTTTTCACATTTGGGATAGGCCTGTCTGCGCGTGCCAATCTAACCAGGGGGTGAGCAGGGGTTATCTAAAATGTGTATCCCCTTTACCCTGCCTAGAAGCAAGGGTCCCTATTTGGAAAAGGGTTCTTACCTCTTTCAACTATAGACCCCCATTTCTAACAGAAATAATCTGGGATCATACATTTTGGCCACGTAGTGTCCCCACACATAAATCAGTTTACATTATAATCAAAGAATTTGAAAGCTAGTTGGGTGACAGAATGTGAGAACCTTCCATGTCAGTCATCTGAATTTAAATTGAATGCAAACCGGGCGAAACAGCTACTGCAGACTAATTAAAGCATGAAATGTGCTGTTTACTACCAATGTTGCAAAGTAAACATGGCTATTGCAAACCCGAGCACACCACACCATCATCTCCTTAGAGGACTTTGAAAACAATAACCTAACCAGCTAAATGGATAGTGTTGGGGGAAAAAAAATCAAAAATAGAAGAGAAAAATCAAGGAAATACAGTAGCAATCATACCAATCAGAAATAGCCCTAGCCGTTCTGTCTAAGACTGAACATCATCTGGCGAGGTTGCAAACTGTCACCAGAGCATCCCGCGTGTGTGACTATGCTGCTTTACAAGATAAAGGGCCAGATGTAGGTAATTTTAATTTACCACCTCTTAAATACCGATTCATACCGAATCGGTATTTAAGAGGTGGTAAAATAGAGGGGGGGGGGAGATGTAGGTATTTCAGGGTCGGTAAATACCAAATCGTTAAGATTCGGTATTTACCGATTCTGTAAATACCGAATCGGTATTGCCCATTGATTCCTATGGGCCTTGCAGCCCATAGGAATCAATGGGCAATACCGATTCTGTAATTACAGAATCGGTAAATACCGATTTTTGCAAGGGTGCAGGGGGTGTCACTTTGACACCCTCTGGCACCCCAAAAATAGGCATTTGCACCATGTGGCACACAGACATGCCCTAAGGGCATGTCTGTGTGTCACATGGCACAGGTGTGCATGCACACATGTGCATGCACACCTGGATTCGGTATTTTACCACCCAATTGGATTGGGTGGTAAAATACCGAATCTGAAAGGCCTGTGGCACTCAAAGATGTTCTACCTACATATGCTTTTACAGACTCGGTATTTTTAACGAGTCTGTATTTACCGATTCGGTAATTTTACCGAATCTGTAAATACAGAATCGGTAAAATACCGATTCTGTAAAGCATGCTCCTACATCTCAAAATCCAATTACCGGTCGGTAACGGCCGAATTTGGCCGTTACCGACCGGTAATTGGCCACCTACATCTGGCCCAAAGTGTAGTCAATCAAATAGCGATTTAAAAATCTCAAAAGCAACAAAACCCACAGGGAGGTGCAATTCAGGCAACACCCAGTATGAAAAAGGAGGTCTTATGGGGCTGATTTAGAGTTTGACGGAGAGAGTACTAGGTCGCCACAGCAGCAAAGTACCCTTTTTGCTAAACTGAAAGTCCACCCACCTGCGACTTCTCTGTCTCCGTCGCTGACGCACTCCTCCAATGGCCTAAGTAAATACCGTCAGTGATTTGACCATTCATCTTCCTGCCCTATCTAGAGTGTACGGTTGAATAGATAGTTTTCACTGTCCGTCACCACCAGATAAAACCGGACGCAATGTAGCAGTGAAAACTACAAAATGACCCCACACCATGAGAGACAACTCTAATGGTGAACGGTCTGGGGTCTTTAGTTTTTGTCTTTTCAAAAACAAAATCCTGATTTGGGATTTTTTTGTTGAAAATATAGACAGCAGCTCCTGCCAATGGTATGAGATTTCTGCTGGACCGACGTACAGATGTTAATTCAGAGTACTGATGCAGTAAATCACGTACTCCGAATTATAAATCAGCCCTAAATCAGTTGCTCAGGATTCAATCAATCAATCAGGAGTTTGTTAAAGCGCGACTACTCACCCGTAAGGGTCTCAAGGCGCTAGGGGTGGGGGGGGGTTGGGGGGGTGCAGGTTCCATTCCATCAAGGAGGGGGTCTGTCGAAGAGCCAGGTTTTGAGGTTTCTTGCGAAGATGGGGAGCGATGTTGCCTGTCTGAGGTGGAGCGGAAGGGCGTTCCATGCTTTGGCCGCGAGAAAGGAGAAGGAGCGGCCTCCCGATCTGGTCTTTCTGGTGCGGGGGACCACAGCGTAGGAAAGCTGGGCTGATCGTAGGGTCCTTTGGGGTGCATGGAATTTGAGTCGGCTGTTCAGGTATGCTGGTCCAGTGCCGTGGAGGGCCTTGTGTGCGTGGGTGAGCATCTTAAAGGTGATTCTCGCCTCGACGGGGAGCCAGTGGAGTGTGCGCAGGTGCTGGGAGATGTGGCAGTGTTTTGGCAGGTTGAGGACCAGTCTTGCGGCGGCGTTCTGGATGTTCTGTAGCTTGCGGATGAGGTTTTTGTTTATTCCGGCGTAGAGTGCGTTGCCGTAGTCGAGTCTGCTGGTGACCAGGGCGTGAGTGACTGTCTTTCGGTGTTCGAGGGGGATCCATTTGAAGGTCTTACGAAGGAGGCGGAGGGTGTGGAAGCAGGAAGATGAGACAGAGTTGATCTGGCGGTCCATTTTGAGCTCGGAGTCCAGGATGATTCCCAGGTTGCCTGCGTGGTCTGTGGGGGTTGGCGGGTTTCCGAGGGCGGTGGGCCACCAGGTGTCACTCCAGGCGTCGGGGTTTGGGCCCATGATGAGTACTTCTGTTTTGTTGGTGTTTAGTTGTAGGCAGCTGTTTTTCATCCATTTGGCGACGGCTTCCATGCCTTCTCGAAAGTTGCGTCTGGCGGTGTTGGGCTCGTTGGATAGGGAGAGGATGAGCTGGGTTTCGTCTGCATATGACACGATGTTGAGTCCGTAGGTTCTGACGATGGGGGCAAGTGGAGCCATGTAGACGTTGAAGAGCGTCGGGCTGAGGGAGGAGCCCTGGGGGACTCCGCAGGTGATAGGTGTGGGGTCCGAGAGGAAAGGGGGGAGTCTGACCCGCTGCGTCCTGCTGGAGAGGAAGGAGCAGATCCAGTCGAGGGCCTTGTCCTGGATTCCTGCATCGTAGAGTCTGCGTATTAGGGTGCGGTGGGAGACTGTGTCGAACGCCGCTGATAGGTCGAGGAGGATGAGGGCTACTGTTTCTCCTTTGTCCAGTAAGGTGCGGATGTCGTCTGTTGCGGCGAGGAGGGCGGTTTCCGTACTGTGGTTTTTTCTGAAGCCGGATTGGGAGGAGTCGAGGATGTTATGTTCTTCAATGAATGTGGCGAGTTGGCTGTTGATGGCTTTCTCGATGACTTTCGCTGGGAACGGGAGCAGGGAGATGGGTCTGTAGTTTTTGAGGTCGGTGGGGTCCGCTGAGGGTTTCTTTAGGAGGGGGTTGACCTCGGCGTGTTTCCAGTCGTCGGGGAATGAGGCGGTCGCCAGGGAGCGGTTGATGGTTTGGCAGAGCATGGGTGCGATGGTGTTGGCAGCTCTGTTGAAGATGTGGTGGGGGCAGGGGTCCGTGGGGGCCCCTGAGTGGATTGACTTCATTGTCTTCAGTGTGTCTTCGGTGGTGAGTGCTGTCCAGTCATCAATCGCTGGTTTCCGGGTGTCGGGGGTGGTTGGTGAGGGTTCAGTGTGTTGGTTGTCTTCGTCGAAGTTGTCGTAGATGCTCTTGATTTTGTGGTGGAAAAAGATGCTGAGTTTGTCGCAGAGGTCTTGTGAGGGAGGGATGTCGGTAGACTCGCTGGTGGGTTGGGCGAACTCCTTGATGATGCTGAAGAGTTCTTTGCTGTTGTGTGCGTGGGTGGATTGTGACTCAAAAGAATAAAGACCCTGTAGGCATTTACACTCTTCTGCTTTTTCCTCTAACTTTGAGAAGCCTTCTTCCCAAGACCCATGATGTGATGGATAAGTTGCCAACATATGTACTCGGAAGTGTGAATTCTCTTCCTACCCCACTATTTAACAGAAGCGTATATTCTAAATAGTGTCTTGAATTGCTGCGAAAAAAGCATTTATTGCCTCTCTTAGACTGTTCATCTTTGCGCCTCTGACCAGGGCTTGATAATATGTACTGATACATGAAGTAGTGGGAAAACTATCTACCACATCATATGCGTGTAGATCACATTATTAAAAGATCAGTGTGATTAAGGAATAACACGTTTAGATGATTGAAGCAAACATTATTAGGAATGTAAAAAGTGTCCTAAAGCATTTGAACCCACTGATGTCCAGGAGCTCTGGAAGTACCCATATGCTCAAATTTGTTTTGCTATATGGACTACTGCTCACATGGGGGAGAAGTATTCTTCAACATTATAGCATACACAATGTTGTTGGGTATATTAATTTCCCAGCAAACATTTTTCCCTACAGGCATCAAGGTTTCTTCGTCCTCTATTTTAAATTTAAAAAGGAGGTGAGGATGGAACTTTAATAAATCTAGTGTATGTAAGGAGCCTTATCAAAATAACCAGTTGATGAAGATGTTGCATTTCTTGATCATTGATTGCCAGACTTCTTGCTTTATCTAGCAACCAGTGTGGATGGGATCACTTAGTATCTGAATTATTATTATTTTTTTTAGCAGCAGATGGAGAACTGACATTTGTCGCTTTGTCATGATAAGCAAGCATTGGCATTTGGCAATGCCAACAGGTCTGGCCTTGGCAAGCTGGGGAGATGGTTATTTTTTTATTGCAAGCAAATTCGACAAAAATAAAGAAAAAAACATGCATCCAAATAACACGGACACTCATCCTTTGGGTAAAATAGAAAAATTAAAAACATTCACTGATTTGGCTATTTTACTTCAGATTTTCTTTTTTAAAAATATTTTCACTTTTTAGCTGTACCATGATTATTTATTATTAGTGGAGGAGACAAGAATAAATCACCTGCTAACCAAGCACTCACATTGCAGGAATCTCCAGTTTTAGGACGTCAAACAAAAATGTAACAGCAATTTTAAAAAGAAACAGAAAGTAAATCGCCATGTAGCAGAACACCCGAAGTGCAGGCAAAATATATTCAAAATAAATAGCCAGTATTAAAAAAAAGTATTTTTAACAAGGTTTGTCACCAAAGAAAAAGGGACTGTTTTTAGGCCGATGTGAATGATATGCACAGGTTTTGTGCAGTAACTCCAAGCGAAGGATGCCAGTGAGTTAAGTGGGACCCATTGCCCAATCCTGAATGCGGTGGTGGGTGGAAACAAAATGTGATTGACAAATTAACAGACTGTTGGATGAAGCCTATTATCTAAAAGCATGTGTATGTATATATTATGTATAATTTTTAGGAAGGCAATAGTGTGGTTACACAGATAAAGCTGTCTCAAAGGCCAGAAGTGAAAATAAGTGAATACCAGCTAGGGCAGTGTTAGGGATGCTTATAAGTCTGACTGAATAGCTGGGCAGTTTGCACCAATATGAGAACTGGCAAGAGTAGTCCCCCGCATGGGGCGAATGGGTAAGAGATCCTAATCGCATACACACGATGATGCATGTGCATTAAACAGCTTAAATAAGTAGTTTATCCTGCAGCCGCTAGATCATGAGGTATCCATGGTTTAAAAATAGGTGGGACCCAGGATGTAAAAGTAATGGAGTCACCAAAAAGGAATGAGTGAAAACATTGTAGAAAAACAAATTTGAATGAAAATGTGGTGCAGAAGACCCAACACATTGTGTAAGGTTATAAAATTGTTTCCATCACGTCTCGTTATGACTCTCTCCTAAAGAATACTAGTTTACATCCGTAAAGGAGAATTGGGTATCTGTGTTACTTACTATCTGTGTAAACTACGCAAGAGTATGCAAAAGACAGGACCCTGGCACTCTAAATGTATCATATAGACGTTTTGGAAATTATTCTATAGCACAGAAAGCACCCTAGGATCATGAGAGAGACGTCGTGTCACAGGGATTCAGTATACAGAACAAATTTGCATGATTCAACAGTGATTTATTTCCTCACAAATACATGGGATAGATTACAGACAGTTATAGCAATAACACAACAAGAATCTCCTAATTAGAGTTCCAGTTCCTTGTCCGTGTAGCACAAAAACAGCCAACGCGCGTTTCGTCACCACCGTGACTTCCTCAAGACTTATAGTATAGTAGCGGAATGAACCAGGGACAATAATCCAATTTGTAGCTCTAGATTCTCGAGATACCGAAGAACTCGTCAAAGCTAGTAGCAGAGAGACTTATAATGTAGTGGAGGATGAGTCTAGTAAAGGGTCCACACGGAGCTCTAGAGTCTCAAAAATGCTGAGGATCCTTTATCGAAAATGATAACAGATAAGCTATAAGTATTAATTGAAAGAGTGGTAAAGCCTCTCTTGTCTTGTGCCAGTAGATAGGCCTTGAATCCAAAGCAAATGTACACTAGGCAGCAGTTAATAATTTGCCTGCTCGTAATTCCCTCAGCTCAGGCCTCTCTTTTAATAGAAACTCAGGATATAAATCAAATCAATATGAATGAAATGATATCTCTAATATAGCTGCTATTTCGGTATTCAAAGTCCAATAATGTGATGCTCCAAAATCGATCGCTATTAAGCCAATGTTAAAGTTCTCTGTGTTAATCAGTTCATGGTGCACAATGGGGTCACATGTAGCGGGTACTGTGATAAGACCCTTCCTGATAATATCGGCAACCCCAGCAGCCCGTGTCCGTCAGTTTTCAGTAACCCAAACTACGCAAGAGCTCATCCCTCTTCTCAACCTCAATTCAAGCTTTGATTTCCTATTTCCAAACTGCAGTTTGTAGTATGTGATGTAGTACTACAGTAGTAGTACTTAATCACATACTCCAAAATACTGTTCAGTATCCAATATGCAGAAACCCCTGCCTTTGTCTCGCCTCTCTTCTCCGTGCACAGACCTCTGCCACAGTGGTACGGTCTCTGCACTCATAACTTACATTTTAGTAGTGAACATGAGAGGGGCAAATTGGATTGGCTGTAACATGGGGGATACTTACTTCCAAATGGGAGGGTTTAGGGAAAGGTTAGGAGGGGTTCAGGGTGTGAAAGATACCGCTAACACCCATCCCCAAAGAGCAAACCCTTTATCATTCACAAACTTCACTTTTAAAGTTACTATAGACCCAAAGGTGACAAAACAGTCAGAAATGTTCTTCAGCAGAACCTTGGAGGGAGTCAAGCAGCAAAAATGGCTACTCACAGTTACTTCCAGGCAGAGCAACACAGAGCAAAACACAGAATATAATGGAGGCAGGGACTTAAAAACACTCATAGAAAATAATGTTAAATAAAAATATTTTGACTTTCAAAATATATACATATCTAATTTTGTTTAATGGTAAAAAATATATATGATTAAAAAATTAGTTTATTACCAGAAATATGAAATAACCTTAATTTAAGTAAAGAGTAATCTAGACTAAACTTTTAATCTTTTGTTAAAAAGTTGTTTAAATTAATTCTACACATAACTTTTAACAAAATGTAATAAATATTAAATACAAATAAAAACGTTATTATTAAGGATTTTAAAAAATAATTTATGAAAAATTTTATATACAAATGAAATACATTTAAAATAATTATTTAATACAGATTGAATTTGAACAGTTAATGTAGTGGAATGTTTCATTTTAATAGTCCTAGATTTATATTTAAAATGTTTACATTTATATTTTTTAAAGATTTTTTTAAAGAATTATAAAAGCTACCAGTTTTTTTTATACTTTCCGATAAGGAGTTCTCACCACAGTGAAAGAGATCCCCACCTACATGTGAAACTTTATTAGTAGTAACTTTACACTTGTATATCCTGTTGTAGGAGGCTCTACAGGGAGTCGAGCCATGTAAGTTTACTCTTAGGTGTAAAGCTATACTAGGAAATGGTGAATAGCAAAAAGCATATGTTTATTCCAAAGTGCAGTATTACACGTGACCTTTGTGAATCATGCACCAAGTCTTTTGGGTTCACAGCACTAGGTGAATTCTCTACTTCGTTTATGTCATATTTTGGTTTTGTAAACATTATGGTTGTCACTGCGTGATATACACTAAGAGTTAGTTTATTTACTCTGCATTTGTTGGCTCATCTGGGTATTCTAATACCACTGCGTAGGTGTGGTCAATGTCCAGGTGTTCAGTCTTTTAAGTTCCACATCCCACTAACCCAAAGACTCTCCTCTCTTCACTCAAAGACCTGTAAGGGGATATTCTTCCTCCTCAACCCCGCTGCAAAATTGCTGCAGTGATCAATGCATCATTGGAAATTCCAAGCTGCATGTTACCCACTGATGCTTTGCAGTAAATTCTGCATGATGCTACTTGATTGGTAGGGCTTAGTGTTTTTTTGCATCGGAGAAGCTCACTGTGACACTTAAGGACCAGTAGTGCAGTTTGATAAATGCAGGTAATGTTTAGCAGGTTTCCTTGTCCTAGTTTTGTGCTTTCAGCCTTGTCTCAGTTTTCAGCACCTTTGGTGAGAGCAGTTCAACACTTGTGTGTTGCATTGTAGCTGCATTTGAATAACACTTTGTGCCTCCGAGGGAGCACCAAGCGGCATTGCCAGATGGGTAGACCATTACTTTGCAGATTGTGCTTGGTTGGAGGGATTCCGTTTGTTGGGTAGCCTATGGCCCGATTCACAAAGGTAAACTGAGGTGAAAGTCGAACTTAACGACTTTCGGTATTCGCAAAGGGCATTTACGAGTCGTAAAGTTAAACTTTTGGTCTCAGTTAAGCTTAAGACCAAAACTTAAGTTTAACTGAGACAAAAGTCTAACTTTACGACTCGTAAATGCCCTTTGTGAATACCGAAAGGCGTAAAGATAGATTTTCGTCTAAGTTTATCTTTGTAAATCGGGCCCATATGTGGCGTGCTTTTTGAGTATGATGTATAATGTATAATGCTCTTCCCGTACTGCTGTGATTGCGTGCCACTCATATTCATGAAGTGGAAGGAAAGAGTAAGAGATGTATTTACTTAAGGAGGAAAGCCTTTTGAACAGAAGTGCCACATCTCACATAAGCCGGAATTTGAGAACATTTTCGTGTGAAGTAGTAGTTTTATTTAGAGAAGCAGGTGGCGGTTGATTGGTGAGTAGTGACTAAGAATACACTGTCGGTTTCTGCTGGAGACAATTGACATCAGGGGCACTCGTTAGCGCCTATTGACTGGAAAAAGGCGACCTTAAGCACTTATTGATTGCCTGCATCAAGAGAACCACCGTCGACATTGATTGCCTAAAATGCCGTTTCCTGCTGCTGAATCCACTTCTGCCGCTCTTTGATCCCAGCCTGAGCTCAGTGAAGGGAAGGCCGTGCTCAGGACGCAGAGGTGCTTCGGCGCTACGTCAGAGAGGCCAGGGAGGGCGGCAGCTGGGAGACGAAAGTGCCAGCTACGCAAACTGTTTCAGCCAATCACGGCGGGCTTCCGCTGCTCTGCTGCTGCGGCTCCTGCCCTGCTGTAGCTTCTTCTGTAATTACTGGACCTCGGTAGAACACAAGTCTGTCCCTAAGGTGTCCATCAACACTCGAATCGGCTCTTAATGTTCACCTATTAAAGCAATTTACTCTCCATTTCAGCTGTTCAAGCGTTTCTTGTAAATACGTGTTTTAATTCAAGCTAGATGTTTTCCTGTTGAGCAGAAATTTATAATGTCTCTTTGAAAGCACCCAGAGGACCAGCTGGGAAGCGCTGTACAATTTTAAATGGAATTTTTCAGGATCTGTATGTAATGGTGCTTCCCTGTGTAGACTATACAGGGAATCCTAACATCAGCATTTGCATTTAGGGCCCAAGGGGAGCTGGTCCCTGTTACTTAATTATTAAAGCAGGGGCGTAGCTAACAGTGATTCAGCAGGCGCAGTGGCACCGAGGCTCAAGCTTGAGGGGCCCAGGTAACCCTGCTGTATTTAACTGTGCCCTTCAGAAGGTGTAGTGCATATTTTCTTGTTTGCTGTAGGGCCTATGGGAGTCTTACAACCAGTGCTTGAAATGGAAAAAAAGAAGTGCAGGTACTCTGTACCAGAAAACCTGCTTTGCTTGTTTCTGACAAGTGCCGGTACTCTCCAATTAAAAGTATAGCATTTCTCTTGAAAAGTGCCGGCACTCTCCCTCTCAAAATAAAAAAGTGCCGGTATTCCGTACCGTACAGTACAGGCCCATTTAAAGCCTGCTTACAACACAACTGCATTAAACGGGGGTAAAGTGTGGGTGAACAGTGGGAGTGACTCAGAAGTTTCCCCACAGGTTTTTTCTTTTATGATATTTTACCTGGACATCAGGTGCCGTTTTAACAGCCACTTGTCATTGTTTAGGGCCTGATTCTGATGCGGGTTGGAAAGCTTCCCGACTAAATCGGTTTGGAAATGGTTTCCAACCCACTCGGATCGGGAGAGTCCGACCGACAGAGTACAATGCATCCGGATGCTTCCAGATACGATTTGGTTGGACTCCCATTGACTTCAATGGGAGCATATGTTGCTAACTGCATCATAATTGGGCCCTGGGTCGTTCCCGATCCGATTTGGAAGGAGCAAATGCCATAAGGAGGCCATCCTAACCGCATCAGAATCAGGCTCTAGGTGGGAATGCTTTCCTAACCGCATCAGAATCAGGCCCTTATTGTCTTACAATGCCTGCTTGTAGGCTTTCCCATTGAAGGGTAATTTTATTTGGATCTGGTCTCCCAGCCTTCCATCACAACCCTTGTTTCTCAGTTCTCACCGTTAGATTCATGTTGCACTCGGACTTTGGGTGTGTTTCATCCCTGTTAGATGTAAGGACTACAGAGTTGCAATGGCACCCCACACACTAGGACCCAGATGCACTCCATAATTGACAGTGACAGTGGATCTTCCTTTCTGGGGCATAGACAAAGTTCTCACAACAGAGGCATACCAGGAACAAGGTTGAATGAAAAATCCGGCTTTATGGTGTAGTCCCTTTTCATCTCACTCACTGCAGCTAAGATATTAAGGACAATGGGGCGTGTGTGTATCGAGCTGTGAAGAGGCTGTGTCAGGCTCTAGACTGTCCCCATGGAATTCCTCGTAGTCAAATTCTGCGCGTTCTGCCCAGCTTCATCGGAACAGACATAGAGTGACACAAAGCCCCATAGCTAGCTTCATTGGAACTGACACTGGATGATGCAAATCCTCGCAAAACAAAGCCGTACAGACCGAGCACCTAGGACATAAAGTACAAACCTCTGCGGGCCAATCTTGGTCCTGTACCCCACCTGTGCTCCATCGCTGTCAGCCTGAACTTGTGACTTTATCCTGGTCCAGCCTGACCAGATACCCTTAGTTGCCATTTTGTACCTTTTGGTGCTACTTTTATCTAAATCTTTAAAATGTCATGTCTCCAGCTCTACTGATTGGATTTTTCTTATTTTGGTCTCAAAAAGTTTATTAAAATGTACCCTATTTTTCTAAATCTAAATTGTTGTGGCATTTTTCTTGTGTTGTATTTTCACTTTATTACTGTTTAAGTGCTGCATAAATACTTTACACGTTGCTACTAAGTTAAGCCTTACTGCTAAGGTACCAGAGATTTAAGCAAAGGTTAATTTAGTGCCTTTTGTGGTTCACCCTTTCAAGGATTATGGCTGTTGCTTCATTTGGGTTTCACCCCAATCCCCTCTCAACTAACAGCCCATTTCTCACAGAGTGTGCCTGCCTTAAAGTACAGTTTACACTAATGGTGCCTTCTTCCCTGCTTTCATAAATGCTGATGACTAATAGGCTTCTCTGTTTGATCGACCATATTCCAAGTTCTTGTAAATAGCCAGGCAACTCAGTGAGGAAGTGCTCACTGCTGAGATCTCAGTGTTAGTCAGAAAAGATAATCTCAACTTTTACAGCATTCAGGGATCAATTCACTAATATCATTTTGTTGGGTAAGAGTGCCTTCTATGTACAGTAATGTGGAACATCAAAATTGCAAGTAGAAATTGCAGTCAGCGCAATTTTGTTTTTGCGCTATAGTAAGTCAGTATTAGCAAAAATGGTGTACCGGATTCTCTCTTTAAGCCCCTTGTGTATTGTTTGCTTCTTCCTCCTATCTCTGTCTATCCGGCTTTTGTGTGGGTTCTCCTTCAATGAAAAGGGTTTTTAGGACTCTATCTTCTAAGACTGTGAGGAAAGGTGGGCAATTACAAGACATGTGTTCAACTGTGCTCTCAGGGTGCACTTTGTTATAAGTGTGGAAGCCAACAGTGTGTGGGCCAATACACACTGACAATAATCAGCAGTGCTATAGGACGCTACATTATTAGGTGGGTGGGGAGTTGGGGATATGGAAGTTATAGTGTATAGGTATGAGTGCATTTCTATTCACTAATTATCTTCACTCACCTGAATTTGCCCCTTTTCTTATTACCTGGTACCACTTTCCCTCCAGCCCTACATCTTTTCAGTGTACTTAGGTATGTATGCTCAATTGGTCCAATGATCGGCATATCAAGTATCTGGGGTGAGTTTAAGGCTAGTGATCAACAAAACGACCCATTTGGATTCTTACCTACCATTGAACTCGCCAAGGCATCTCACCATTGGAAGAGTGAAGTAAAAGGCCCCTTTAATCCTGTTTACATACAAGGAAATCCAAAACTCGTTTTTTCAGTAGAGTGTTTCTAGAAAGCATAGAGTCTCAGCCATTGACGTAGATGCCTACCAGCCCAGAGAAGTGTACTCCATGGATGGGCCAATCAAATCGGGGTGATAAAAAGGCTTATCTGGCATCGTGACTAGAAGAACTCTAATGACACTGAAGACGGACAATCCCGAAAATAACGCAGAGTCCTAATTTGTCACATAAGAGATTTAAAGAGTTTCATGTCAGTAACTTTACAGCCTTGTGGCTACTGCCTCTTATTTGAAAGTGATAACAATGTGAACAAAATGTACTGTTCTTAAAAATAAAAAAAAAGAACTTCAAACCTGCTCATCTTTAACACATGGTTGCTTGCTCCCCTTGGTTCTTCTCAGTTGGTCTATCGAACAGTAATGTTTGTGACTAAACTCTTAACTTTAATTTGCAGCGTGTGACAGTTCCTTCCTGCTCTGTTAAATTCAGACCCATCCTCAGCAGCCAGCAGTGGGCTTATGGTAAGATGGTGGGTGCTGCCGAGGAGCCCTCAGTGGTACCGCATCTTGCCAAGCTGACACACATGCAACAGTATTCAGGCTCCTTTCTAGTAGCAGCTCCTACCAGATGTGGGTAGGGGCATAGGAAGACGCGGTAGTGGGGAGAGAGGAGGAAATAAATAAATAAAAACACTTACCTAGATATGGCTGGCCAGATGGCTGCCGCTTCTCCTCCGCCCTCTTCTCCCGGGCGGCAGGAACCAGGAAGCATACAGCCTCCCAGACTCCCCTGACCAATCACAACGCTGCCTTACAGCAGTGTTGTAATTTGTTTGAGCGCAGTGGTTCAGCGCTCAGACAGGGGCTGGGAGGATGTGCATGTTCTCCACCCAGGCTGTAATGCAGCCTGGGTGGAGAAAATGCAAAGTGTGCATGAATATGAGCCGGCCAAAATGTCACGTGCACTTAGGAAGGCCCTACCACTCCTCCCCAGTCCTAAATAGCTCAGCTCCGCCCCTCCCCTCAACCAACTGAGCCAGTACGGTTAAATAAAATGATAATAACGTTGCCTTATCATTTTATCTTCCGTTTTGAATTGCTCATTGGGGTGACGTTCCTCTGCCTTAGCGGAGGAGCCACCACTCCTCCTTTCCCCATTTTTCCATGTGAAATGAATTTTTAAGCTTGACTTTCATAATTGTTCCCACAACCAGTGGACATTACAAACTTCCTAGGAGTCATATGTTTTGTCTTTAATTTCCATTCAAACTCGAGGAAAAGGCAAATCAAATTTAAAAGCACTGTTTAGAGGCATCAATGAGTATAACTAGGATATTTGCAATCCCTATAGAATGGAAATATTGGCAAAGTCAATAGGACACGCTCATGTATTATGAAAGAGCAGACAGCACACACAAGTTATAAGCAGTAATGCATACATTTATGCACACTGGTAAACATAGAGCAACCCACTTAAAGACAACCATGAGCGCGGACCAACTAATAAACATTCACCTATTCACTCAGTCCAACAAACACACAGCCAACCATCTAAAAAGCAAGTGCTTAAACGACTATAGCAAACAGAGGTAGAAATGCGCACACACCACACAGACAGTTAAAGCAACATACATACAGGCGCAAACGGGCAGACAGAAAAACGGAAGGATGGCTTGCCTAACAAAGGGATGAATAGATTGAGGGATGCATGCCTGAAAGGGTGCTCAACTGGTGATAGCGAAACAGTCTTCACTTATGCTTGGGCCAGGACCAGCCTACCTCAACCACAGACTGAACTACCACCAACCCGCCAGACAACAATGCTCTGCCTCCCTCTCCCACATGCTCTGCTTCCACAAAAGCGGTGGCTGCACCTTCTCCTAACTGGCCTCTACGATCTGGAATGGCCTCCTACTCCACCTCCGGACTGCACCTAGCCTACAGAAGTTCGGAGATGGCCTAAAAACCTGGATGTTTGACTGACAACTCTCAGTAGCAGCTCCTCCTAGCACCTGGATACCCTCACGGGTGATAAGCAGCGCTCTACATATCATTGATTGACTGATTGATTATGCTTATTTTGTGTAGTCCCATGGAAGGGAAAGTGCAAGTCTGAGAAATGATTGGAGTGTCAATGCTTGTTCAAGCCTTCAAATTTACCTAGAAAAGTCACCTCTTGCTGGAGATGGAAGACTTCAGTTTCCATACCCATCAAATCCTTTCCTTCTTTGCAGGGACAGAAAATAGGCCCAGGCATCAAATCAAAGATGCCCCGCACTGGCGGATTAGATAGCTAACAAGCATTTACAATGCAATGGTCTCGGCAGTATTAAAGGAAGAGCTATTGGCATTGCTCCTGACATTTATTATTATTTATTTTTTAAATCTTAAATAAATGGCATTGTCATTTACATTGCCAATAGCTTAATCGTTAAATAAATGGCATTGTCATTTACAATGCCAATAGGTTAATCGCTCGCAAATGTATGACCTATTGCATTTACACCCACACAGAGCCACACACACAAAGCCACCCTCACACACACATACAGAGCCACCCACACACACACAGAGCCACCCATACACACACAGAGCCCCCCCACACACACAGAGCTCAACACACACACACAGAGTTCAACACACACACACAGAGCCCCCCCCCCCACACACACACAGAGCCCCCCCACACACACACACACACACAGAGCCCCCCACACACACACACACACAGAGCCCCCCCCACACACAGACCCCCACACACACACAGCCCCACACACACAGAGCCCCACACATACACACTGAGCCCAAACACACACACACAGAGCCCCCCCACACACACACACACAGAGCCCCCCCACACACACACACAGCCCCACACACACAGAGCCCCACAGAGCCCCACACACACAGAGCCCCACACACACAGTGCCACACACACACAGAGCCCCCCACACACACAGAGCCCCCACACACACAGAGCCCCCCCACACACACAGAGCCCCCCACACACACACAGAGCCCCCCACACACAGAGCCCCCCACACACACAGAGCCCCCCCACACACACAGAGCCCCCCCACACACACAGAGCCCCCCACACACACACAGAGCCCCCCACACACACACAGAGCCCCGCACACACAGAGCCCCGCACACACAGAGCCCCGCACACACAGAGCCCCCCACACACAGAGCCCCACACACACAGAGCCCCACACACACAGAGCCCCACACACACACAGAGCCCCACACACACACAGAGCCCCACACGCACACACACACAGAGCCCCACACATGCACACACACAGAGCCCCACACACGTACACACACAGAGCCCCACACACACAGAGCTCCACACAGACAGAGCCCCCCACACACACAAACAGAGCCCCACACACACACAAAGCCCCCCACACACAAAGAGCCCCACACACACAGAGCCCCACATACACACAGAGCCCCACACACACAGAGCCCCACACACACAGAGCCCCACACATGCAGAGCCCCACACACACAGAGCCCCACACACACAGAGCCCCACACACACACACAGAGCCCCACACACACCGAGCCCCACACACACACAGAGCCCCCCACACACACAGAACCCCCCCCCACACACACACACAGAACCCCCCCCCACACACACACACACAGCCCCACACACACACACAGAGTGCGACACAGTCCTCGACCTAAAAAGGACACAAAATTCAACCAGAGAAAATAGACCAAATCTCAACCATTCAGTCCTTAGAAACACAAAAAAAGTGACTCGTGGAATCAAAGGAGGAGGCTGAACGTCTAAGAAGACTTTGCAGTGTCACAAACAGTGATCATAGTCATAAAAATATACATCAATCCGCAGTCCTCATTAATGTTGAAAATATATACATTGGATTAAGAGGCTTAAAATTCTCTTCCGATTGCTGTTAATGCAAGCCTAAATAGCAAAGCACATTTACACTGGTTTTAAATCGCCAGGTCCATTGCGATGCTGCGATTCCACCACAAGTGTGGAGTGCCCAAGAACCAACCCCTACATTGCATTCATGGCTAACTGCACAGAAAATGTGAACTGACAACTTATTTAAATGTTATTCTTTGAAGCCACTGGAGAGCAGATACAATATAAGGAATATCAGGCATGGGCAACTAAGTAATTGATACAAAAAAATGTAAATACCCCAAAAACAGTAAATGACAAACTATTTCCTTACCCAGAGATGATCCTAGTGCGTGGCCGCGTCGATGTTAATTTGACTACCGTCATGTGTCCAACCTTCAGCCTTTTCTGGAGTTTTTTAGCCAGCAGAGCTCGGCATTCTGGGACTCGTAGTTTAGAGTGTCCCCTTCATAAGCGTGGGCTCCAGAGTCTCAGCGCTTTGGTTCAGGACTGAGTGCTGGTGTGAGACCTGACAAGCGGCAGCACAGTGTGACTGAATGCTCTCCAGCCCTGAAAGCCTTGCAGAGACAGGTCGGGAAGACATACAGGACATCAGGGCACAAGTGGGATACCCTCTATTCCCTCCCACACAAACTCAGCCATATGTAGACTTTCTGTTTAATAGCTACATGGAGCTTCTTACCAACAGGAGAACCAGTGGCAATGTATGCACCCAACACAAAATCTACCTTCGGGCCAAACGAAATAGAAAGACAATGAAAAAACAGTTCAAGTGTCGCAGCAGACACCAAAAAAAGATCCTAAAAGGTCAAGGGATGAAAAACTCAAGAGTCCACTCTCACCTCCTTAGGGACCAGTGTCCCAATCAAATCCAAGGTAAGAAAGCTAGGAATAATAAAAGATGCCGGCCAATGTCTCAATTTAGAAATAGGGGCATTAGTCTAATCCACCTTCCACCAACTGAAACGCTTAAAGCATGTCCTCCATCCCCCAACAGAACACCGACCCATGGTAAGAGGTGCCTTCGTTCACCCGAGCCTAGACTACATATTGCAATGCCTTGTACACAAGCCTACCCAAACAAAAATACAAGAGACCAAAACGCACCAGTGCATGTAATTTTCGCACTTCAAAAACACAATTTAGTCACTACCCATCTTGTATACCAGCAGTACCTGTTTATTCAGGACAGAATGAATTTCAAACATCTATGCCTCACCTACTAAAGCCTGGAAGGCTCAGCGGCAATCAAATAAAAAGTTAACAAACAATACTAGCTACCATCATATCAACCACCCCGATATACATAAGCTATCACACTAGTTTGAGAAGATACAGGCGCTTATCAGTATCGGGCTCACGTCTACGGAATAATGGTATGTGCGCTGTACCTATCTCAGTGGTAGTAGCACACATTAAATGCATAATAATTTAAAATTCAATTCAAACAATATATTGTTTCAGAACAACACATGTTAAAGTACGTAGGAAAAATAACCACATTTAACTGCAGAACGTGGTGTCAGGCGCGTCAGCCAACGGGTATGTGTATTAAATAAATACAACAATGGTACCTCCTCTAGGAACCGATTGTTCTAAAACAAACATAACATTAACTAAACTCAACACGGCTCACAAAGGTCCATCCTACTGCAGCTCCCACGTAATGTCGATAGCTTTCCAGTTACCTCCTTCAGGAAAAACTCAACACTCAGAGACAACATAATTACTTAAGGGGTTGAAGAACCGGAATCACAGCTCCACATTCCTGTGGGAATCGTTTTTCTCTATACAATATATCGTCATCCGGCACTGGACCCAAATGGCGGCGAGGGCATAACCAATTTAACATCTAATGAAACAGCTCAAACGCCAAGAACCCCAGTCTGCACATACCTTAAGAAGCCAATTAGAGATCAGATCAAAGCGAATACATAGTGTGAAATATCTCGTATTGGCCGTCAAAATCTAAGGAACAATGACACAGAGGCAAAGGCGTGCTAGGCACAGACTGCCCTGCTGATGGGCATGTGGCACCATGAACGCCCAGCAGGCGGGTAACTAGAGCCAAATTTCGGGGGGGGCTGAAAAATATTTCGGGAGGGAGCTAATTGAAACAACCATAGACAGAGTGGCTGTAAGAAGGAGTGACAACATAACAAAAGCCTAGTTTACAAGTAAATGGTCTTAATGGTCTTTAAAAGACCTGATAAGTACTCGGGTGTGGCTGCAATTCGATCATCGCCAGCCCGCAAAGCTGTGTCAGCCCGGGCTGACACACACGACGGGGGGGGGCTGAAGCCCCGTGAGCCCAATGGGTGTTGCGCGCCTGACGCCCAGTGTATGAATGGAGTGCTCTGTGAACAAACGCCAGCTATGAATGAAGTGCACACGATGCACGTGTGCAGCCGGGAGAGATAACTAAATGAGCAGTGCTCAGCAGGGCTTTGTTCTTCACTTGGGCGACGTCAAGAATACTAGGCACAGTACTGCGCGACGAGAGGTCACTTTTTTAACACTGGGATTTGCGGACTACAAGTGAAGCTATAGCTGGACATATACCACAAAGTATAGGGTGACCAGGTATCCCGGGTTTTGTCGATACAGTTCTGGTTTTCATCAGTTGCTATGGCAGATTTCGGGAAATTTGCCTTATGTCCCGGTTTTTATGCGAGCCCACTCACGTGAACGAATGTTGCCATGAATCTAGCTAATTTCACTTGAAAGAAAATTACACTATTGCAATGACTGCGCAGTCTAACGACATGAAAAAGGCCATTGCACAGTAAAATCTGTAAGCAACGATTACTATACAACAAATAACTGTACATATATAGTGCCCCTACAGCAATCATGTCAAATATCCGTGCTATAAAAAAG